>NC_080064.1:16729259-17029391 GCF_949987535.1 Balaenoptera acutorostrata | reverse complement strand
TTAAGTCTCCTTTAATTTGGATAATTACTCAGCCTTTCTTTGTATTTCATCATATGGAGGGTTTTTTTTTTTAACATCTTTATTGGAGTATAATTGCTTTACAATGATGTGTTAGTTTCTGCTTTATAACAAAGTGAATCAGCTATACATATACACATATCCCCATATCTATATGGAGGTTTTTGAAAAGTATAAGACACTTACTTTGCAGAAAGCTTCTCAACTTGGATTTGTCTGGTGTTGGCTTATAATTAGGTTTAGGTTATTCACTTTGGTAGGAAAACCACAGAAGTGATGTTGTGCTCTTAGTGCATCACACCAGGAGGGGCATACAGTTAATTAGACCCATTACTGGCTACTTAAACTTTGATCCTTTGGTTAGGTGGTATCTGCCAGGTTTCTCCACTGAAAGTTACTATATTTCCTTTTGTAATTAATAAACAACTTGTGCTGAGATACTTTGAGACTATGTAGATATTCTGTTACTCAAACTTTCCTACACTGGCATCCATTGACAATCCTTGCATGACTTCTTTATTAATCTGATGGATGCCAAATGGTGAATTTCTAATTCTGTCCTTTCTTCCACATTGATAGTTGGCTTTCTTCTTTAAGGAGGAGATTTCTCATCCATCCATCCATCCACCCACCTTACTATGGATTCCTACATTATTGAGCAGGTTGTAATCCGATCATTATTTTGTTGCTCAGATTGTTCCAGATTTGGGTACTGGGAGCCCCATCCAAGCTCTTCCTTTTAACATGTCCCCCTCATTCTTTGAGTACATCCTTATTTTGGGGGCACAGCAATATGTCCATGTTTATCTTGCCCAGGCTTCAAATCGGCCATTTCTCCCAGGAGCTCTGGGTTCTTCGAGTGGGGAGTATTTATAAATCAAGATCTGCTTGCTGGGTGTGTTCATGTTACTGCTTTTAGGCCCTCGGCTGACAAAAAAGCTGTCTCGTTTAGGCTGCCCAATTAAATCTAAATTTCAGATAGACAACAAATACTTTTTAAAATATAAATATGTCGTTTATCTGAAATTCAAATAACTTCTGTCCTGTATTTTATCTGGCAACACTAATCTACCTGTCTGTATATATTAAGACCCTGTGGATTTTGATTTAACACCTGTTATTCCTAATCAATACTGCAGGGTTGGTTTTATTCTTCTTCCCTTATTTGTAACTTTCCTCTCCAAAACTTGACTCCCTTCATCCCCAGTATACATGTACTTATTTGTTCAATTGCAGAATGCACAGAAAGTTTCAGAATTGTTAACCCATGTATCTTTGAAAAGGAAGCTATTAAATAAGTTTGTTGTTTGTTCCTTATGTCTTTATCCTGACACTAATAAACTTGCTAATGACCAAGTTACTTGGGTCAGTGCCCCACCCTCTTCCTTTCAGTGTATGTTACTCAGTTGAAATATGTTATTGTTTGTGTTGACTTTAGGGTTCCCTCCATCCTTACTAATTTGTGTGTAACATTCACATGGCCCCCAAATTCAGCAATGTATGGAATGGTATATTCAGGAAAATGTCCAACGCTTCTTTTTTTAAAAAAATCTTAATCCTACTCATGTTCTACAGGTAACCAGTTTCACTAGTCTCTGATTTATCCTTTTGGTGTTTTTCTTTTTTTTATACTGTTATTTTTTTATTGAAGTATTGTTGATTTACAATGTTGTGTTAATTACTGTACAGCAAAGTGATTCAGTTATACACATGCATATATACATTTGTGTTTTTCTTTTTGCTCAAATGAGCAGATACATGTATATTTTATTTCCCCATCTTTCTTAACACAAAAAATGACATGCTATAGATAACTCTTTTGCACTTTGCTTTTTGCTCATTAATGTATTCTAGAAATTACATCAGTTCACAGAGATCGTCATGTGTTTTTCCTGTCACAGTTGTGTGGTACTCCATTGTGTGGATGTACCATATTCCCTATGTTTGGTCATTTGGGTTGTTTCCAGTATTTTGCAATCACAAACAATGCTGTAATGAATAACCTAGTGTATGTGTTTTTGCACTGTTGGAGGTCCATCTTCAGGATGAATTCTTAGAAGTGAAATGGATAGGTCAGAAAGTAGGTGTGTATGTAGATTTGTTAGCAGTTGCAAAATTCCCTTCTGTACGAGTCCTACCAGCTGGCATTCTCATCAGCAGTAGATGAGTTCTGTTTCCCCACAGCCTCACAGACTGGGTGTGGTATTATGCTTTCTCAGTTTTGCTAATCTTATAGATGAGAAATAGAATTTTAAAAATGGTATCATTATAGTTTTAATTTGCATATTTCTTACCATGGAACTATGGTATTTTTTAATCATACAATATTTTTTCATAGACGAAACTGCAAAGGAAATCCGAATTGCTTGGTTGGGATTGGTGAGCACATTTGGTTAGGAGAAATAGATGAAAATAGTTTTCATAACATTGACGACCCCAACTGTGAGAGGAGAAAAAAGGTAAGCCATCATTTTTTAAGAGATTTCTATATGGCATTCTTGTGTGTTTTATATTGTGCCTATGATCAGAAACCATTACTGATTTCAGGTAACCTAAGCAGCTCTAAGATCAGTAGTGGAATTTAAGACTCTAAACCACTTGAATTGGAACAGTTCTTAATGGTATGCTTTAAAACAGGTAGCTATGTAATCCAGTAAGCCTTTAACTAATAGTTTTAGTTCAGTGCTGATTCTGTGTTTGCTTTAACGTAGCATGTTTTATTTTGAGCTCTTTTTAAGTCTCTTTAAAGGAGGTGGTAAATCCAGGGAACAAGCTCCCATAATGATATTACTTTGCTTTCTTGGGCTTGTATTTTTTTTTTTTTTAATTTATTTATTATTTTTGGCTGCATTGGGTCTTCACTGCTGCACGCGGGCTTTCTCCAGTTGCAGTGAGCGGGGGCCACTCTTTTTGTTGTGGTGCGCGGGCTTCTCATTGTGGCGGCCTCTCCTGTTGCGGAGCACGGGCTCTAGGCACGCGGGTTCAGTAGTTTGTGGCTCATGGGCTTAGTTGCTCCACGGCATGTGGGATCTTCCCGGACCAGGGCTCGAACCCGTGTCCCCTGCATTGGCAGGCGGATTCCCAACCACTGTGCCACCAGGGAAGCCCCGGGCTTGTATTTTTACATATTATACATACAACAGAAGTTTTACCTTTTTTTTTTTTTATGGTAATACACATTAATACTTTCTAACGATAAAGCCTGGCGTTTACAAAATAGTCACCTGTATAGGTATTTTCTCTCTTAAAAAGAATGATTCTTTGTAAGTTCAGGAATTCTCAGCCTTATCTTTGGAAAAAATTGCAACTAACTCCCTCTATCCCCCCATCTCCCAGATCTATAGGATAAAAAGGAACTTTTCTGGAAGTTTCACTTTGTCATTCTACTGAATGCTGGGCTCTTAGGAATATAGCAAATGAAAAACCTATGTACACGTGTTTAAAATTGATGTTTCCTAGAGCCAACTGTTCTCTAAGCTTAGATTTAAGTGGCTGGAGAAGACTAGAGATGCTGTCCTAAGTCTTTCCCACTCCCATAGTCAACCCAAATGGGGCTTTCATGATAATTATGCCCTAACCTTTCCTGAGAGAGGCTCACAGGGTTTAGTGGTTGAGGCAGTTTAACACATTTTTAATCAAATTAAAAAAAAATACTTCTCATAATTTTTTTATTTAAGGGGAAACTGGTTTTATAATTGTAAATTTTGTGTTTTTGTAGAACTCATTTGTGGGCCTCACTAACCTTGGAGCTACTTGTTATGTAAACACATTTCTTCAAGTGTGGTTTCTTAACCTGGAGCTTCGGCAGGCGCTCTACTTATGTCCAAGCACCTGTAGTGACTACATGATGGGAGATGGTATCCAAGAAGAGAAAGGTGAGTGGGGAATGGGTATGGGGAGGGCTTACTGCTGAGCTTATTGCTAGCTAGACCACTTTGAACCAACCATATAGAGGAAACTTCAACTACAATTTCCCTCTGTAGTACACTGTGATTGCAGTCCATTAAGTTCTAGTGATTGAGAGAAATCAGTCAGTAAAGCAGACAAGGTTACTCTTTTACCTAGTTTGAGAGACTTAATAAATACTTCAGTGTACCCACAGCCTTTTGTCTTGATTCCCAAATAGGCTGACTTACAAAATATCCTCTAAAATTAAGATTAAATTAACCACCCTTGGCAAAGCAAGCTACTAATATGCGACTACACTCATTGCACATTTAGAAATCAGCTTCAGACTGTTCTAGTGGAATTATTTAGTTTTTTTATGCATAATATGTGGATTGTTATTCCTAATTGATATTTCTATTTAGAGATTATTCTCTTTGAGATGGAACTTCCATGGAATGACCAGCTTTTTCTTCTTCTCAAAGCTGGGGGATAGAGGGAAGTGAGTATAAGATTACACAGGTCTAGGAGCTCCAGGTTGGGAACCTTTGACTCTTGTTCTCATTTGTAAATCCTGTGCTGTCTTTTATGTGATCTGATTTGGGCACACAGCTCATGTCTTTGGCTCTGAGAGAGAAAAGATAGGGTTCCTAAGCCCCACATCTTCCTTCTTGCTGCTCTTTAGATAATGGTAATGCTTTTGGTCCTTGTTAACAGTACAAAACAGTGCTTAAAAATTCTTAAGTTTGTTTCCCCAAAGCTTTATTCCTATAGTTCTGAATATTTAAATCTAGATTAATAGTATAGAAGGTATTGATATTTAAAGAATTAGTGTATGTGAAGGATGAGTAATAGAAAATGGATCATTTTTAATTTTAGCATTGTTTTTGCTGAAGAATAAATTTACCAATGAGAAGATAGCTAAATAACAAGTGGAAACTAAATGTCTATTTTGTAAAATGATGTACCATGGCCGCCTTTGGGTATTGTGGTTTTTTTTTGTTTTTGTTTTTGTTTTTGTTTTTTTTTTACCAAACATGAAACACACTTATACTATGTCATAATATTGACATTCAGTCCAGTAATCCTCCACTGTAACAGCTCCTTTACTTTGCAGTGAAAATTGATTTGTATATTCTTTTCCTCTGAGTCCTTGTGGGATTTTTTGTTTTTAATTCAGACAGAAAGTCACAAAAATTATACTCATCCTCATCAGTTCACTCAGTCCCATGTAATTAATTTCTTTTTTTTCATCTTGATCTTTTGTTAGCACTTTTATGAGTTCATCAGTTTTTCATTAGAGTTCTGAAAATGCTTATTCATTCAGTTCAGCAGTACAGTCAGTTACCAGAAACCTGTACTTATCAGAGTCTTTTCCATGAATTTCTTGAAGATGAAACTCTTTTATAGGAACATATTTGCAAAATCATCAGAGTACACCCAGAACTGTCTGTAAATGACAAAAGACTTAAAAATGACCATGGTTAAAGATTTGATGAAAGTTCATAATAATGCAGTTGACAAGAAAATTAGTTATTTCTGAGATATACATTTTAAAGTAATAACTAGGATTATTACTTATAACATTAAACCAGAACATATAAGATTTTTAGACGTTTCCTGTAATGTCTGAAACATTTATATTAACATATTTCCATACATATTTCCATACAAATACAAATATAAGATTTTTAGAAATTTCATGTAATGTCTGAAACATTTATATTAACATATTTCCATACATATTTCCATACAAATACAAATATAAGATTTTTAGAAATTTCATGTAATGTCTGAAACATTTATATTAACATATTTCCATACATATTTCCATACAAATACAAATATAAGATTTTTAGAAATTTCATGTAATGTCTGAAACATTTATATTAACATATTTCCATACATATTTCCATACAAATACAAATATAAGATTTTTAGAAATTTCATGTAATGTCTGAAACATTTATATTAACATATTTCCATACATATTTCCATACAAATACAAATATAAGATTTTTAGAAATTTCATGTAATGTCTGAAACATTTATATTAACATATTTCCATACAAATAACCCAATGAAAGTTTAGTATTAGTTGTTTTGTTTGTTTTTTTATACTGCAGGTTCTTATTAGGCATCAGTTTTATACACATCAGTGTATACATGTCAATCCCAATCGCCCAATTCAGCACATCACCATCCCCACCTCATCGCAGTTTTCCCCCCTTGGTGTCCGTATGTCCATTCTCTACATCTGTGTCTCAACTTCTGCCCTGCAAACTGGCTCATCTGTACCATTTTTCTACGTTCCACATACATGCATTAACATACGATATTTGTTTTTCTCTTTCTGACTTACTTCACTCTGTATGACAGTCTCTAGATCCATCCACTTCTCAACAAATGACTCAATTTCGTTCCTTTTTATGGCTGAATAATATTCCATCGTATATATGTACCACAACTTCTTTATCCATTCGTCTGTTTTTTTTTTTTTTTTAATTTTATAGCTACTTTATTTATTTATTTATTTATTTTTGGCTGTGTTGGGTCTTCGGTTCGTGCGAGGGCTTTCTCTAGTTGTGGCAAGTGGGGGCCACTCTTCATCGCGGTGCGGGGACCGCTCTTCATCGCGGTGCGCGGGCCTTTCACTATCGCGGCCCCTCCCGTTGCGGGGCACAGGCTCCAGACGCGCAGGCTCAGTAGTTGTGGCTCACGGGCCCAGCTGCTCCGCGGCATGTGGGATCCTCCCAGACCAGGGCTCGAACCCGTGTCCCCTGCATCAGCAGGCAGACTCTCAACCACTGCGCCACCAGGGAAGCCCTCCATTCGTCTGTTGATGGGCATTTAGGTTGCTTCCATGACCTGGCTATTGTAAATAGTGCTGCAATGAACATTCGGGTGCACGTGTCTTTTTGAATTACGGTTTTCTCTGGGTATATGCCCAGTAGTGGGATTGCTGGGTCATATGGTAATTCTATTTTTAGTTTTTTAAGGAACCTCCATATTGTTCTCCATAGTGGCTGTATCAATTTACATTCCCACCAACAGTGCAAGAGGGTTCCCTTTTCTCCACACCCTCTCCAGCATTTGTTGTTTGTAGATTTTCTGATGATGCCCATTCTAACAGGAGTGAGGTGATACCTCATTGTAGTTTTGATTTGCATTTCTCTAATAATTAGTGATGTTGAGCATCTTTTCATGTGCTTCGTGGCCGTCTGTATGTCTTCTTTGGAGAAATGTCTATTTAGGTCTTCTGCCCATTTTTGGATTGGGGTGTTTGTTTCTTTGATATTGAGCTGAATGAGCTGTTTATATATTTTGGAGATTAATCCTTTGTCCGTTGATTCATTTGCAAATATTTTCTCCCATTCTGAGGGTTGTCTTTTCGTCTTGTTTATGGTTTCCTTTGCTGTGCAAAAGCTTTGAAGTTTCATTAGGTCCCACTTGTTTATTTTTGTTTTTATTTCCATTACTCTAGGAGGTGGATCAAAAAAGATCTTGCTGTGATTTATGTCAAAGAGTGTTCTTCCTATGTTTTCCTCTAAGAGTTTTATAGTGTCCAGTCTTATATTTAGGTCTCTAATCCATTTTGAGTTTATTTTTGTGTATGGTGTTAGGGAGTATTCTAATTTCATTCTTTTACATGTGGCTGTCCAGTTTTCCCAGCACCACTTATTGAAGAGACTGTCTTTTCTCCATTGTATATCTTTGCCTCCTTTGTCATAGATTAGTTGACCATAGGTGCATGGGTTAATCTCTGGGCTTTCTATCTTGTTCCATTGATCTATGTTTCTGTTTTTGTGCCAGTACCATATTGTCTTGATTACTGTAGCTTTGTAGTATAGTCTGAAGTCAGGGAGTCTGATTCCTCCAGCTCCATTTTTTTGCCTCAAGACTGCTTTGGCTATTCGGGGTCTTTTGTGTCTCCATACAAATTTTAAGATGATTTGTTCTAGCTCCGTAAAAAATGCCATTGGTAATTTGATAGGGATTGCATTGAATCTGTAGATTGCTTTGGGTAGTATACTCATTTTCAAAATGTTGATTCTTCCAATCCAAGAACATGGTATATCTCTCCATCTGTTGGTATCATCTTTAATTTCTTTCATCAGTGTCTTATAGTTTTCTGCATACAGGTCTTTTGTCTCCTTAGGTAGGTTTATTCCTAGGTATTTTATTCTTTTTGTTGCAATGGTAAATGGGAGTGTTTCCATAATTTCTCTTTCAGATTTTTCATCATTAGTGTATAGGAATGCAAGAGATTTCTGTGCATTAATTTTGTAACCTGCAACTTTACCATATTCATTAATTAGCTCTAGCAGTTTTCTGGTGGCAGTTTTAGGATTCTCTATGTATAGTATCATGTCATCCGCAAACAGTGACAGTTTTACTTCTTCTTTTCCAATTTGTATTCCTTTTATTTCTTTTTCTTCTCTGATTGCCGTGGCTAGGACTTCCAGAACTATGTTGAATAATAGTGGTGAGAGTGGACATCCTTGTCTCGTTCCTGATCTTAGAGGAAATGCTTTCAGTTTTTCACCATTGAGAATGATGTTTGCTGTGGGTTTGTCATATATGGCCTTTATTATGTTGAGGTAGGTTCCCTCTATGCCCACTTTCTGGAGAGTTTTTATCATAAATGGGTGTTGAATTTTGTCAAAAGCTTTTTCTGCATCTATTGAGATGATCATATGGTTTTTATTCTTCAATTTGTTAATATGGTGTATCACATTGATTGATTTGCGTATGTTGAAGAATCCTTGCATCCCTGGGATAAATCCCACTTGATCGTGGTGTATGATCCTTTTAATGTGTTGTTGGATTCTGTTTGCTAGTATTTTGTTGAGGATTTTTGCATCTATATTCATCAGTGATATTGGTCTGTAATTTTCTTTTTTTGTAGTGTCTTTGTCTGGTTTTGGTATCAGGGTGATGGTGGCCTCATAGAATGAGTTTGGGAGAGTTCCTTCCTCTGCAATTTTTTGGAAGAGTTTGAGAAGGATGGGTGTTAGCTCTTCTCTAAATGTTTGATAGAATTCACCTGTGAAGCCATCTGGTCCTGGACTTTTGTTTGTTGGAAGATTTTTAATCACAGTTTCAATTTCATTACTTGTGATTGGTCTGTTGATATTTTCTGTTTCTTCCTGATTCAGTCTTGGAAGGTTATACCTTTCTAAGAATTTGTCCATTTCTTCCAGGTTGTCCATTTTATGGGCATAGAGTTGCTTGTAGTAGTCTCTTAGGATGTTTTGTATTTCTGCGGTGTCTGTTGTAACTTCTCCTTTTTCATTTCTGATTTTATTGATTTGAGTCCTCTCCCTCTTTTTCTTGATGAGTCTGGCTAATGGCTTATCAATTTTGTTTATCTTCTCAAAGAACCAACTTTTAGTTTTATTGATCTTTGCTATTGTTTTCTTTGTTTCTATTTCATTTATTTCTGCTCTGATCTTTATGATTTCTTTCCTTCTGCTAACTTTGGGTTTTGTTTGTTCTTCTTTCTCTAGTTTCTTTAGGTGTAAAGTTAGATTGTTTACTTGAGATTTTTCTTGTTTCTTTAGGTAGGCTTGTATAGCTATAAACTTCCCTCTTAGAACCGCTTTTGCTGCATCCCATAGGTTTTGGGTCGTCGTGTTTTCATTGTCATTTGTCTCTAGGTATTTTTTTATTTCCTGTTTGATTTCTTCAGTGATCTCTTGGTTATTTAGTAACGTATTGTTTAGCCTCCATGTGTTTGTCTTTTTTACGTTTTTTTCCCTGTAATTCATTTCTAATCTCATAGCGTTGTGGTCAGAAAAGATGCTTGATATGATTTCAATTTTCTTAAATTTACTGAGGCTTGATTTGTGACCCAAGATGTGATCTATCCTGGAGAATGTTCCGTGTGCACTTGAGAAGAACGTGTAATCTGCCGTTTTTGGATGGAATGTCCTATATATATCAATTAAATCTATCTGGTCTATTGTGTCATTTAAAGCTTCTGTTTCCTTATTTATTTTCATTTTGGATGATCTGTCCATTGGTGTAAGTGAGGTGTTAAAGTCCCCCACTATTATTGTGTTACTGTCGATTTCCTCTTTTATAGCTGTTAGCAGTTGCCTTATGTATTGAGGTGCTCCTATGTTGGGTGCATATATATTTATAATTGTTATATCTTCTTCTTGGATTGATCCCTGGATCATTATGTAGTGTCCTTCCTTGTCTCTTGTAACATTCTTTATTTTAAAGTCTATTTTATCTGATATGAGTATAGCTACTCCAGCTTTCTTTTGATTTCCATTTGCATGGAATATCTTTTTCCATCCCCTCACTTTCAGTGTGTATGTGTCCCTAGGTCTGAAGTGGGTCTCTTGTAGACAGCATATATATGGGTCTTGTTTTTGTATCCATTCAGCCAGTCTATGTCTTTTGGTTGGGGCATTTAATCCATTCACGTTTAAGGTAATTATCGATATGTATGTTCCTATGACCATTTTCTTAATTGTTTTGGGTTTGTTTTTGTAGGTCCTTTTCTTCTCTTGTGTTTCCCACTTAGAGAAGTTCCTTTAGCATTTGTTGTAGAGCTGGTTTGGTGGTGCTGAATTCTCTTAGCTTTTGCTTGTCTGTAAAGCTTTTGATTTCTCCATCAAATCTAAATGAGATCCTTGCTGGGTAGAGTAATCTTGGTTGTAGGTTCTTCCCTTTCATCACTTTAAGTATTTCATGCCACTCCCTTCTGGCTTGCAGAGTTTCTGCTGAGAAATCAGCTGTTAACCTTATGGGGGTTCCCTTGTATGTTATTTGTCGTTTTTCCCTTGCTGCTTTCAATAATTTTTCTTTGTCTTTAATTTTTGCCACTTTGATTACTATGTGTCTCGGCGTGTTTCTCCTTGGGTTTATTCTGTATGGGACTCTCTGCGCTTCCTGGACTTGGGTGGCTATTTCCTTTCCCATGTTAGGGAAGTTTTCGATTATAATCTCTTCAAATATTTTCTCTGGTCCTTTCTCTCTCTCTTCTCCTTCTGGGACCCCTATAATGCGAATGTTGTTGCGTTTAATGTTGTCCCAGAGGTCTCTTAGGCTGTCTTCATTTCTTTTTATTCTTTTTTCTTTAGTCTGTTCCGCTGCAGTGAATTCCACCATTCTGTCTTCCAGGTCACTTATCCGTTCTTCTGCCTCAGTTATTCTGCTATTGATTCCTTCTAGTGTAGTTTTCATTTCAGTTATTGTATTGGTCATCTCTGTTTGTTTGTTCTTTAATTCTTCTAGGTCTTTGTTAATCATTTCTTGCATCTTCTCAATCTTTGCCTCCATTCTTATTCCGAGGTCCTGGATCATCTTCACTATCATTATTCTGAATTCTTTTTCTGGAAGGTTGCCTATCTCCACTTCATTTAGTTGTTTTTCTGGGGTTTTTTCTTGTTCCTTCATCTGGTACATAGCCCTCTGCCTTTTCATCTTCTCTGTCTTTCTGTAACTGTGGTTTTTGGTCCACAGGCTGCAGGATTGTAGTTTTTCTTGCTTCTGTTGTCTGCCCTCTGGTGGTTGAGGCTATCTAAGAGGCTTGATGGGAGGCTCTGGTGGTGGGTAGAGCTGACTGTTGCTGTGGCGGTCAGAGCTCAGTAAAACCTTAATCCACTTGACTGTTGATGGGTGGGGCTGGGTTCCCTCCCTGTTGGTTGTTTTGCCTGAGGCAACCCAACACTGGAGCCTACCCGTGCTCTTTGGTGGGGTTAATGGCAGACTCTGGGAGGGCTCACGCCAAGGAGAACTTCCCAGGACCTCTGCTGCCAGTGTCCTTATCCCCACGGTGAAACAGAGCCACCACTCGCCTCTGCAGGAGACCCCCCAACACCAGCAGGTACGTCTGGTTCAGTCTCCCCCAGGGTCACTGCTCCTTCCCCTGGGTCCCGATGCACACATTACTTTGTGTGTGCCCTCCAAGAGTGGGGTCTCTGTTTCCCCCAGTCCTGTCACAGTCCTGCAATCAATTCCCACTAGACTTCAAAGTCTGATTCTCTAGGAATTCTTCCTCCCTTTGCCGGACCCCCAGGTTGGGAAGCCTGAGGTGGGGCTCAGAACCTTCACTCCAGTGGGTGGACTTCTGTGGTATAAGTGTTCGCCAGTCTGTGAGTCACCCACCCAGCAGTTATGGGATTTGATTTTACTCTGATTGCGCCCCTCCTACCGTCTCACTGTGGCTTCTCCTCTGTCCTTGGACGTGGGGTGTCCTCCTTGGTGAAGTCCAGGGTCTTTCTGTCAATGATTGTCCAGCAGCCAGTTGTGATTCTGGTGCTCTCGCAAGAGGGAGTGAGAGCACGTCCTTCTACTCCGCCATCTTGGTTAATCTCTCGGGTATTGTGGTTTTAATATGTATCTTCAAGAGATGTGGTTTTTTTTGTTTTTGTTTTTAAATTTCTAAACACTTAGATTTTACCATTTCACCAAAGTCCTTAACCTTGTTCTCGGATAAGAGTGTGCATTTCTGGTGCTATTAGCGGACACAGTGCAGTGTAGTGAGAAGGGTTTGTGTTGGAAATGATGGGACTTGAGTTCTAGTCCCAGTTCCACTACTCCCTTATTTTACAGATAGGAAAACCAGCAGAGGCTAAGTTATTTAAGATCTCATGTAGTATCTAACCTGTAAAATAAGAAAGTTGGAGTAGATACAAACTTACCTGAAGGGCTTTTAACATCCTGTAAAGCCCCTGCACCCCAGGAAGTAAGATTTTTATCTTTATTTTACAAATGAACTATTGACTTCCTTTTCACAATTGGTGAGTCACAATTGGTAGTAAAGAGATAAACCATTCAGACCAATCAGGAGGCAAATTACAGGACGATTTGAACTGACAAAAAATTATTAATAGGAAATTAGAGTAATAGGGGAATTGGTTAGTAAGAATTAAAGAGGACTTGAAAAAACACAGATATAGCAGATGGGGGAGCAGCCACTACCCCAAGGGCTGAAAAAGAATACAGAAGGAGGAGTCCCACACCCCCACTGACCAGGCCTGAGATCCAGACCTCACTGGAGAAAGCGCTGCCTGCCCGAGCTCGCTGGATGGCCAAGAAGGTGCTGAGATGCCTCAGTGGGTTTTCTTGCTGGAAACTGTCCTCAGGGAGGTACTGGGCCTTGGAATCTCTTGCAGAGAGTGTCCAGGAGGTCATTCACAGGGTGGTCATTCAGGAGGAAATGCCTCACAAGAGGCATCCTACTGAAGCTACCAGAGGAGGTGCGGGGAGAAGCTGCTGGCCACTGCTGGCTGAGGGAGCCCACGGAGCCTGGTGAGACTCACAGTGGAACCCTGGAGCGCCCTCTACTGACAAGACTCAACTTTACACTAGCTGGCAAAGGAGGAATCTTTGCAGAGCAAGCAAAGAAAGGGTGGATTTGGAGCCGAGAGGCAATTAATCAATTAATCGATAACTGGCACAGAAGAGAATACACAAATCTTTTAGGGCTCTTGAGATTCATGCTTCCTATTTGCATACCTTCTCCGAACTCATTAAAACTTGAAACTAAATTTTAAGATTTTTAACAGTAAATTGTTATATTGTTCATTCAAGTTTGAATCAGTGTGCTTGAGATTGCTGTCATTTGCTCTGTTTGTGGCAAGTTCACATTAATGAGATTATATTAAAGATTTTGGCCATTTAATGCAAATAGTAAATACAGTGTATGGTTTTTATTACTGGATTGGATGTTTCGGTGTGATTTGACACTCTAGAAGCCATAGTCATGATTGCTATTGTTGTTGTAACATATGTATAGCCTCTTGCCTTTAGGGGATGCATATAGACAACCATGGCTGCCTCATGACTTCCAAAAGATGTGATTACTGATTTCTTTTAAAGTTTTAAAACTATAATAAAACATTATTATAGTTTGGATATAAGGGTGTTTAATTATAATTATGTTCTCATGTGAAGAGGAGTACATATTTTTAAAAAGTAGCAGTTTTTAAAAGAACAAACATTTCTTTAATAGATTATGAGCCTCAAACAATTTGTGAGCATCTCCAGTACTTATTTGCCTTGTTGCAAAACAGTAATAGGCGATACATTGATCCATCGGGATTTGTTAAAGCTTTGGGCTTGGACACAGGGCAGCAGCAGGTAAGAACCTTTTATTTTTTTTAAATATAAAAAGCATTCCTTACAACCTTTATCGAAAGAAATGAAGAAATTTTTAAAAATTAATTTTTTTCTATTTTATTTACTGTTCAGTATATTATACATTTTCCTTGATCTCATTTCTGAAAATCCATATGTGGGCACAAACTGATCCAGCATAGCTCTAGTCCTTGTTCCAAAATGCTAAGTTCAAAGTACAGATAGTTTCTGGATTATTTTACTTATTACTGTTTGTAACAGAACTTGAAAAGCAAAGTATGATTTTTTTTTCTTTTTATTAACCCAAACCTGTATTGTAGGATGCCCAAGAATTTTCAAAGCTCTTTATGTCTCTTTTGGAAGATACTTTGTCTAAACAAAAGAATCCCGATGTGAGGAACATTGTGCAACAGCAGTTCTGTGGGGAATATGCTTATGTAACTGTGTAAGTGTGTTTCCACTTTTTCATCATAC
This sequence comes from Balaenoptera acutorostrata, assembly GCF_949987535.1. Lineage (NCBI taxonomy): Eukaryota > Metazoa > Chordata > Mammalia > Artiodactyla > Balaenopteridae > Balaenoptera > Balaenoptera acutorostrata. The sequence goes on along the minus strand of NC_080064.1, from coordinate 17,014,916 downwards.
ATTTTATTCTAAGGCGGTTGCTTCTGTGTCTTCTAGTTCAGTTCCAGGTTATGGATTTAGTGGCCTATCATGGGACCTAAAGTATTTATAGTAATACGTTTCCATGGGAACATGTAAACAACTGACTAGATAATTGCAGTTGAACCCATCCAGGTGTTGGGAACTGTTTCTGGTTGAGCTCTTGCTGTTTATTTCATGGCTGTGGTCTGGGCTGAAAGCGTGAGACTGGAGCCTGCTGGAGTACTAAAAGTAAAACAACTCTTAAACTTCTTCCTAAGCATAAAATGCATGGCCTCATCAATCACTTTGTTTTTATTTTTTGAATATACATAGTGTAGATAATTTCTATAACAGAATTAAGGTAATAAATGCTTCTTTGTGTATTCCCAGGATGTAGTACAGTAGAACGTTATTGCTTTTCCCACTCTGATCTTAATTTTACCACTCTGCTTTATTATAGGTGCAATCAGTGTGGCAGAGAATCTAAGCTTTTATCAAAGTTTTATGAACTGGAGTTAAATATCCAAGGCCACAAACAGTTAACAGATTGTATCTCAGAATTTTTGAAGGTATTCAGATTTTGGCGTATATGTTGTTTCTGCTCATTAACACTATTCTGAATGTCTTTGATTTTATGAATAAATTCATCATTTCAACTTTTTCTACATATGAGTGTCTCTGTTTAATGATGTAGAAGAAACTTTGTAAATTATAAAGTATTGAAGTAGGCTGCATTTAAAATAATTTTTGACTGTTTCAGTTTGTTTTATATGTAGAGTTATGTATGTGCAAAAACTCGTGTGATTGGGGTGTAACAGAGTAAGAAAATGTAAGTGATGTTACCATAAGGTTAATTTACTTTTTCATTTAATGAGAACTAGAAAGTGTTGAATGCACATATTTTTTTACATCAAATATGGCCATTCTTCAGCCTCTCCACTCCATATCTGTGTGTGTGTGTGTGTGTTTATTTCGGCCACACCAGGCGGCATGCGGGATCTTAGTTCCCCAACCAGGGATTGAACCCGTGCACCGTGCATTGGGAGCGCGGATCCTTAACCACTGGACAGCCTGGGAAGTCCCTCTTTGTATATTTAGATTTATGCAGAGACAGGGAAATGGTTCCCCTTTGCTCGGAGTGGAAAAGTTGCTAAGAGGCAGCCTTTGTTATCATGTAGGAACAGACACATAGCATGGTATTGATAGGTGAGCTTATTATATAGCTTCCTTTCTTAAAATATTTTTGTACTTTTCCTCCTCCTTTAGCACAACCATTAGCATGCTTGAAGTTCTCATTTATTGGGTTCATTCAGCTAAATATTGAGTGCTTACTGGGTTCAGGCAGTGTTTCAGCTGTTGGGAATAACCATATGGAACAAAACAGACATTTTTGCCTTTAAGAAGCTTATAGTGATAGTGGTATGGGGACCAGTGACGGACAATAAAATAAATGGAAGTAAAACATCTAGTGTGTCAACTGTAATAAGGGCTGTGGAGAAAACTAAAGCAGGGAAGGGGCATGGAGAACGTGGAGTGTGATTGAAGGTGGAGTAGTGAGTCATCCAAGAATTGGGGAAAAGAGTGTCTGGGGCAGATGAAATAGCAAGTGTAGCGCATGAGACAAGAATGTGCCTGGTGGTTTGAGGAATAGCAGGGAGGTCAGTGTGGTTGAAACATAGGGAGGCTGATAGACGATGACATTGTGGAGGTAACTAAGGACCATATCAGACAGGGCCTGGTAGACCTTTGTTGGAAATCTGACTCTGAGTGAGATGAGATACCATGTAGGGCTGTATGCATAGGAGTGATGTAATCTGTTTCAACAGGATAACTCTGGTTGCTGTCTTGAGAATAGGCTGATGGTGGGGCAAGGGCAGACAGAAGGAGTTGATGGTGGCTAGGACCAAGGGTTAGCTGGAGAGGTGATAAGCAGTGTTTGGATATTTCAAAGTAGAGCTGATAAAATTGTAGATTGGATATGGAGAAAAAGAGGAGTCAGGGATTACTAAGGTTTTGTCCTGAGCAACTGGAAGAATAAAGTTGGCATAACTAAGATGTGAAGGAGTGTGGGAAGAGCAGGTTTGGCAGAGGAATTAGGAATTTGCAGTGGAGCATGTTAGATTTGATAGGTGTAGTTCAGGGGAGAAGTCAGGGCTTGATCAAATCACCAAGGGCATGAGAGGGATGAAGACCAAGGACTGAACCCTGGGACATTCAAACATTAAGAGATCAGAGAGACAGGGGAGCAGCTAGTCAAAGATGCTGAGGGGGATGTGAGTTGAGTAAATAGGCGAGTGTGGCTTCCTGGATCAAATGAATAAAGTGGTGGTACTAGTATTGTATTACTGTATTTATTGTCTTGTAGTGTAATCTGTACCAAAAAGCTGTTATGGAAACATAAAGGAAGTTGAGGTCTATCCCGATGGAGCCTTTTCTGTATACCTACAGCATTGGAAACGCCTCATAGAGTAACTGTGTGGTTTCCTTTACTCATAGAACTACCTGTTATATCTGTGGAAAGAACTAACTATAAGACAGTAGCTGCCAAGTAAACTGTGAAAAACCTAACAGTCAAACTTTTTTTTATCTTAGGTATTGGCATATCCCAACGATCTGTACTGTTGTAGGGTGTGATAGCTTAGGAATGAGTATGATTTGAACTTAATACAATTTTAGAGAGTGTCAAATTCAGAACCAGGCAGATCCATCTCCTGACCCTAAACATGGTCTTACAGTAAATTGCTTGAGGAAACTGGATCCCAAAGGTTACAGGTGGGGAATTTTGAAATGTGTCTGTATTCCATTGGAGATCAAAGAAGCCCAACTAAAAGAATTGTGGACTGACTGACATGACAGCTGTGGATTGAGCAAAACTTCTTTTTGAAAGGGCTATCTTATCTTAAAGATTATGACTTTGGAGATTATCACTAAAATAATCACTAAGGTGATTGACAGTGGAAAGAATCAGAACATGTGAAATTCCTTAAAAATTTATTGACTTAAATAATTTTGCCTATGTTACACATAATAAAAAAAACCCTTTACACTTTGTGCAGAAAGTCAGCATAAAAAAAAAAAAGAAACATAAAGAAAAAATTTAAAAAGAAACCACCATTAGCTCTAACATTGTGTTTTTCTGCACTCTTAGTTTTGCGTCATGAATGTGGTTCAGTAACTTTAACTGTGTGTGTGTGTGTGTTTGAAATTTGTATATATAATTTCATATTCATTGCCCATATGTAGTTTCCGCCCATTTTCACTGTTTTAAAATTAATTTTGCTGCATCAAAGTACCTATGATTTCTTTTTTTAATTTTATTTATTTATTTATTTATTTATTTATTTATTTATTTATTTATGGCTGCGTTGGGTCTTCGTTGCTGCGCGCGGGCTTTCTCTAGTTGCGGTGAGCGGGGGCTACTCTTTGTTGCGGTGCGTGGGCACGAGCTTCTTATTGCGGTGGCTTCTCTTGTTGCAGAGCACAGGCTCTAGGTGCACAGGCTTCAGTAGTTGTGGCTCGCGGGTTCTAGCGTGCAGGCTCAGTAGTTGTGGCGCACGGGCTTAGTTGCTCGAAGGCATGTGGGATCTTCCCAGACCAGGGCTCGAACCCGTGTCCCCTGCATTGGCCGGCGGATTCTTAACCACTGCGCCACCAGGGAAGCCCCTTATGATTTCTTTTTTAAACCTACTTCCTTACAGTTCCCAGAATTGGGATTATCAGGAGAAAAGATCTAAAGCCAAGTACTTTAAAATCATACATTTTGGAAAGAGAAACATCAGTTTTAAATCATTGTATACAAATTAATGTCACTGCTAAGCTAATACAATCTTATGTGTCCTTCGTTATTTATAATAACTTGATCTTAAAGAGCTTGAATAGAAGCTATTAACTAAAATGAAATTATAATGTGCATCGTAGGGTTGATCACTTGAAAAAAATCTTTTCTTTTTTTTAAACTAATGTGTCTTATTCCTGATCAGGAAGAAAAATTAGAAGGAGACAATCGATACTTTTGTGAAAACTGTCAAAGCAAACAGAATGCAACAAGGAAGATCCGACTCCTTAGTCTTCCTTGTACTCTGAACTTACAGCTAATGCGTTTTGTCTTTGACAGGTAAATATGTGCATGTCGTAGTGTTTGTTGCTCACTGTGGACTAGTATGTACAGATTTTACCATAGATAAGATAGTAAAATGCTTATAATTTGAAACTCAAGATTTGGGGATGAAAGTTACAGCCTGTCATAATTAAGAACTAGAAAAATAGAGAATCCTTATTTTTTATTCTGAAAAATTATTAAAAACTGCCAAGGAAAAGCAGACATTTAGGTAGGAACTGAATTTCCTTGACATTCTGTATTATTGTATAAGGACTTGAGTAAATTTTCTACTCACTACAGTACATCCCCCATTCCCATGGAGATAGAGCAGGCAATTTCTTTTTCACATGTGCATTTCTTCTGTAAAGCAGGAACATGTATGGTTTCCTTTGTAATAAAATTAAAACTTCTGGAAATGTACTGTTTGGAATTAGCACTTTAAATTCATACCTTTTAGGTTGTTGATTATTTATTGCCCAATTCTAAAACAGTATTATGTTTTGAGCAAGATTGCTAAATGAAATCTACCTAGCTGCTATCCAGTTTATTAAAATACCAGTAGAGCTTATACATTGTTTTATGGTTGTTTTAAATATAAATATAATTAGCTTTCTTCTTGGTTAGGCAAACTGGACATAAGAAAAAACTGAATACCTACATTGGCTTCTCAGAAATTTTGGATATGGAGCCTTATGTGGAACACAAAGGTAATATTTTTACCAAGCAGTGATAATTATAATGCTCAGAGACGAACTTGTGATCTACTTGTGTTGAGTACAGAGTAGCATTTTACTGCTAAATTTTATTTGCTAATCTTTGAGAACAAAGGCATTTTAGGTGAGCCGATATGTTACTTTCATTTTCTCTGAGTGAGTACATAACAAAGATTAGATGGTTCATGGATGTATATTGGGGTTGGCCAAAATGTTCGTTCACGGAAAAACCCGAACAAACTTTTTGGTCAACCCAGTATATAATTAATGGTATAAAAGAATAAAAAATGAAAAATACTTCGCTGTTCCTGTACTCAAGGCTTGTTACCTTAGCCTCAATACCGTATCTGTAATTCCTCGTAAAATTAAGGGTCTCCAAGCTGCCTCCATTCACGTTTTTAAAAAACATTTTATCAAAAACATTAGATGGCCTATTTCTAATATTTATGCTATAATTATATATATGACCACTGATAAGTTGTAGGATGTTATGACAGAGTCACTAATAACTTACTCTTTTTTTTCTTTTGGTAGTCTTCATCTTACCAAACAGAATGATTCTTGTTAGAGAGAAGAAACATCTTGCCCTTTGTTTCTCCTGCCCTTACTGGACAGACCATTTTGCTTCTCTTTTAAGATTGACCTTAATGTTTGTGAAATTTTTAATACAGAAATTATATCATAAACTCTGTCTCCGTAAAAAGGTTCTGGTGGCAGCTTATAAATAGAAGCAAGCCATAAAATAAAACCTTCAACAGAAATGATTGGGGAGTTTGGGGGAAGTGATGTGATAAATATTTAAGCCTTAAAATGTATGGTGCTCTCTAATCAGTACTGGAGTTTAAAATTTACACCTGTGGAAGAAGGAAACTATTGTAGATGTTGCTGCTGGCCTTTGTTACTATTATATTTGGCTGAATGAATAAACTTAGCAGTAGTTCACTTTACGTAGTAGTTTGCTTCCTGCCTCCTTGTTTAGGTAATTATTTGAAATTAGAGAAGCCTGATGGCTTAGTGGTTTCTCAGGGTCAGAAACTTAGGAGATGTAAAAGTATTCCTTTCCTTTTTTTTTTTTTTTTTTTTGGCTGCGCTGTGTGGCTTGTAGGATCTTAGTTCCCCGACCAGGGATTGAACCCCAGGCCACTGCAGTGAAAGCATCCAGTCCTAACCCTGGACCACCAGGGAATTCCCAAATTATTCTTTTCCTTGACTCCAGTGTATGATTTTGAATAGTTCTTATTGTTATTCAATTTATTATATATTTGTCCAATTTATACTGTAAAGAAAACCTTTGACCATAATAGGTCAAAAAAGCTGTATATATAATTTTAGTATGTTGGATTACTAAGTAATTTTTAATTAGTGAAATAAAAATTCTTATTTTAGAATTGTTAGCTATGACTGGTAAAATTAATCCAGTAGTTTGTAGTTATAGACCTGTTCACACCCTTTTGTAATGTTTGTTATACAAATGTATTACCTCATATAGGTAGAATACTAGAAACAAATTAACTTGTTATAATTGCACAAGGTTCATTCTAGATAATTAGGAAAATTCAGAAAGCATAAAGAAGAGTTATAAATAAGAGCCACTTGTAATTCTATCACCCAGATAACCAGTATTTATATTTTCCTAAATTCTTATTCATATGTGTCTACACACACATATCCATACAAAGTGGAAAAGATAGATCTAAAAGATGATCTGTTTTTGAAAGGAGAATTCATTTGCTTCTTTAGCGAACCTGCAGATACACAGAGATATGTAGACAGAGGGATTCTCATACCTTGAACATTTAGCAGCTTACCCTCTAACTCAACTCCTGCCATATTTCTTGGGGATTTTAATACCCCTGTAGACCATTTTAAGAGTCTGAATAAAATTCATAGAATTTTAGAAGAAACCAATTACATTTAAAGATTTTTGTTGATGTGGATCATTTTTGAAGTCTTTATTGAATTTGTTACAATATTGCTTCTGTTTTATGTTTTGGTTCCTTGGCCACGAGGCACGCGGGGTCTTAGCTCCCCACCAAGGATCGAACCCGCACCCGCACCCACTGCATTGGAAGGCGAAGTCTTAACCACTGGACTGCCAGGGAAGTCCCAGAAACCAATTACATTTAAATGTAGTTATCAAAATACTGAGACAAATTTGTAATACAGTAATATAGGTGCAAACCAAAGAACAGGTTCCAGTGGTCAAAACCACTGTTAATTCTTAAGTTGATGAGTATAATAAATTGATAAGTATAAAATCAGGTTATCTGCAACAATGGTAATGTGATAATGAAAACCGTGATGTCTATTGGTAATAGAGTCACAGTTACTGCTAATACTTCTGTGGTTTATTGTCTTCATTAATAATTTAGGGAATACTACTAAGTATCACTGTTGTAGACAGTCTTCAACTGACCTCATTAACAACTTCTCTCCTTAAGTGATTTTGTCTTTCACTCTGCCTCAGCCCTTCTGAGGGTCATAAGCTACCTTGTTCTTCCATAGTTTAAGTTTCATACATCTTATTCCATCCTATTTTTCCTCTTAAAATTATAAAATGTAACACATTCATCGAAGTTAAAATACAAAAATGTATGGCTCAGAGAATTATCACAAAGTGAATATCTTCATGAGTACCACCCAGGTCAAGAAAGAAAACATTCCCATTACTCCAAAGATTCCTGTGTGCCCCTCCCAGTTGCAATCTCCTTCCTCCTGAAATATAGCCAGTAATCTGACTTATATGGCAATCACTTTTTTATTTTTTTGCTTTAGCGTTTTACCGTGTAAGCTTGTACCCCTAAACGTTATAGTTTAGTTTACCCTTTTGCCTCCTGGGATATAGCCAGACGAAATCTAACCCATCATTAAATCTTAATCTGCCTCCTCTGCTCCTTCATCTGGGCCATTGATCACTGGAGAAAAACACCACAGGTGTGTCTGTCTGTCTTCTTAACCTTTTTATTTTGGAGAATTTCAAATTTATATGAGAAAATCCAATCTGACAGTTTTGATCTTTTAACTGGATCAGTTCATCTATTTACACTCCTAATTCCTCTAATTCAGATTTACATCACTTTTTATAGTTCCCTGTCACTTGCATATATTTTCAAGTTTCTCATTTCTCTAAACATAGAAAGCCCAGTTTTATAATCCATGACTGACATTGGTGGAATATTATTCAGGTTTATTTTTGCTGTCTGATTTGGTTATTTTAATGTTGCCATGTCTTCCGTACCTGGTTATCTCTGGAAAATTTTTATTTTTTATTTTTGCCGCACTGCATGGCATGTGGGATCTTGTTCCCTCACCAGGGATCGAACCCATGTCCCCTGCAGTGGAAGTGCAGAGTCTTAACCACTGGACCGCCAGGGAAGTCCCTGGAAAATTTTTTACGGGGATTCACTTAGGGCTGGGATGAAGCCACCTCCTTCAGAGAGACCTCAGGTTTCTTTCTGCCAGTCACCTGGGGTCCCTACTAGTTAGGTATCATCACAGATCAAGTTCACTGCTTGAGGTTCCCTTGCTCACTCACGCTATAAGAACCCGGCCAATTTAACACCATGACACTTCCCCCCATTCTCTTTCTGTTGCTCTGCTCAGGGTTAAGGAGTTTTCTTTAGGTTCCCTGAGGTTGGGGAGTGGAGAGGTTGTTTCTTCCCTGGGGTTGGGAGTGGAGAGGTTGTTTCTCGTTCACCTTTTCCATGAAGTGATTGGGAGAGTGCAGTGTAGTAGAAAGAAGAGTGGGTAGGTGAGTCTAGGTAAGCCGTAAAACGTGGAGTGTGGAAGTGCTCACCTGGTGGGTACAACCTGGGCTGGGCTGTTTGCTGTTACTATTTTGTTCTTTCAGTGATTAACCTGGAAATTATAACATACCTAACTCTTAAAGTTAACAACTTTACCCTCTGAAAACAGTACAAAGACCTCAAACCACTAGGAAATCGATATTCTCCTAAGTTGTTTATTGTTTTCATATGTGTTTTAGTTCTACCTTAAAAAAAAAAAAAAAGGGCTTCCCTGGTGGCGCAGTGGTTGAGAATCTGCCTGCCAATGCAGGGGACACGGGTTCGAGCCCTGGTCTGGGAAGATCCCACATGCCGCGGAGCAACTGGGCCCGTGAGCCACAATTACTGAGCCTGCGCATCTGGAGCCTGTGCTCCGCAACAAGAGAGGCCGCGATAGTGAGAGGCCCGCGCACCGCGATGAAGAGTGGCCCCCGCTTGCCACAACTAGAGAAAGCCCTCACACAGAAACGAAGACCCAACACAGCCATAAATAAATAAATTAAAAAAAAAAAAAAAAAAAAAAACATATACGGGGAATCCCCTGCTGGGGGCCTGGGTTCGATCTCTAGTTGGGGAAGTAAGCTCCTGCAAGTCTCTTGGTGTGGCCACAGCTCGCTCTCTCTCTCTCTCTCTCTCTCTCACACACACACACACACACACACACACACACACACACACACACACACACCCACCCCCCCCATAGGATGCCTTATTAATCTGTAGAACTATTGGTGTTAGTTTACCTACCTCCTTTGTTTATCATTCCTTTTAATATTCTAGACCTTCCATCTGGAATCACTTTTTTTTTTTTTAAAGGAATTCCTTTATTTATTTAGTAATTTTTGCTTGTGTTGGGTCTTAGTTTCTGTGCGAGGGCTTTCTCCAGTTGCGGCAAGCGGGGGCCACTCTTCATCGCGGTGCGCGGGCCTCTCACTATCGCGGCCTCTCTTGTTGCGGAGCACAGGCTCCAGACGCGCAGGCTCAGTAGTTGTGGCGCACGGGCCTAGTTGCTCTACGGCATGTGGGATCTTCTCAGACCAGGGCTCGAACCCGTGTGCCCTGCATTGGCAGGCAGATTCTCAGCCACTGCGCCACCAGGGAAGCCCCTGGAATAACTTTTTAAAATACAGAATTAAGTTTGTAAAAATGCCTTTAGTAAGGGTCTGTTGGTATCAAGTTATTTTCAGCATACTGTCTGGAAGTATCTATTTATTTCTTGTTGTGAAATTTACTCTAAGGATTAACAGTTATTTTCACTCAGTACAATTAGAGATTCTGTTGTCTTAGGACTTCCTTTGTTGCTGTTGGAAAGTTGGTTGTGGTTTAATTCTTCTTTCTTTATAGGTGACCTGTTTTATTTTGTCTGATTTTGAAGATCTTTTGTCTGTTTGTTTTTGTTTTGGTGTTTTGCAGCGCCACTGTGCCCTGTTTGGGTTGAATTTTCGTGTATTTATCCTCCCTAAAGGATAAATTTCTCAACCATTATGTCTTAAAATTTTTTCTCTTTTCCATTCATTCATCTCTCCTGGAATTACATTAGTCACGTATTAAGATTTTAACTTTGCCATCCATGTCTCCTAACTCTTGCTTTGTCCTGCATTCTACATAACTTTTTTCAGGTCTGCCTTCTACTTTAATGATTCTCTATTTAGGCAAACCTAATCACGTTGTTAAAGCTTGCGTAGAGTTTTGACTTTCAGTTATTGTAATTTTCATTTCTAGAAGCTTGATTTGGTTCTGTATCACATCTTACTTTCATTTTTTATAATCTCTTATTCCTTACTTTTAGTTTTTTATTCTATCATTTATTTCTTTAAACATAACGTTCTACTTATTTTTACTTTTTCCAGTAACTGAGATGAAAAACTTCATGGGTTTTTTATCTGTTGTTTCCTGCTTCTCAGTTATAGTGACTTGTGTCCTTTGTGTTTTGTTGTGTTTGTGTGTGTTTATGTGTATGTTGGACTGAATTCATATTCCTTAGAACTGTCACTCATTCTAGGACCACGTCAAACTAAACTCTTGGCTTGAGGTTTTTCTGTCTTCCTAGGTAGTATGAATTCTTTTTTTTTTTTTTTTTTAATTTTTATTTATTTATTATTTATTTATTATGTTTATTTTTGGCTGTGTTGGGTCTTCGTTTCTGTGTGAGGGCTTTCTCCAGTTGCGGCGAGTGGGGGCCACTCTTCATCGCGGTGCGCGGGCCTCTCACTATCGCGGCCTCTCTTGTTGCGGAGCAGAGGCTCCAGACGCTCAGGCTCAGTAGTTGTGGCTCACGGGCCCAGTTGCTCCGCAGCATGTGGGATCTTCCCAGACCAGGGCTCGAACCCGTGTCCCCTGCATTGGCAGGCAGATTCTCAACCACTGCGCCACCAGGGAAGCCCAGTATGAATTCTTGGTTGAAATATTCATGAGGGCTAGATTCTTAAAAACTTGCAACAGATATTTGTTTTTTTCCTCACTCCAAGAGTCAAAGTATAAGGCAGATAATTTTTTCCTACTATTTCCTCTGCAGGGTAGGTTCATTTCTCCGTATTTCTTAAACTGAAGAACCCTAGTTTCACCATGTGAGTCCTCTTCTAGACTCCTCACCTTTTAAGGATCTTAGCTTTGATCTCTGGTCCCAGAAACCTCTTAAATGTGAAAAAAACAGTTGAAGTTGATAGTTTCACCTAATACTCTCAGGAGGAAATTGGTTTCATTTTCCTTAACCTCCCTAGCTTCCTGCCTTCACATAGTATTTGGCTTCTGAGAATTCTTCATTTGTTGCCAGATGATCATTGCATCTTAAAAGATTTTAAAGTATTTTTATCTTAGTATTTTAAATTTATTTTCAGCTGGGGTGGGTTAGATGGGCTTTGCTTCAGGTATTAATCTGCATTACCGTGTCCCCCACTGAGCTAAAAGAATGCAGGACTTTGTCATTTCAGTCAGCTGCTGTATTCTCCATGCCTAAAGCAGTGTCTAGGATGTTTATTATTTGTTGAATGAGTGACTGGCTGGCTATACCTTTATGACTGACTTCTTGCAGTTTTAAGGAAATTAGTGATGAAACAGATATGTGTGCAAAGATTTTTATGACAAAGGTAATTATTTAATGGCCATAAAATGCTACCAGTTTAAATGTCCAGCAGTGAGGGAGTGGTTCAATATAATGTGGTACTTGTATATAGTCACTATAAATAATTTTCAGAAGAATATTTAATGATGTGGAAAGATGTTAATGATATATTTGTTAGAAAAAAATCTATAAGTTTCAGTATTAATAGTGGTTATGGCTGTGTTGTAGGATTGCTGATGAATTTGTTTTCTAATTTTTATTAATAAAATGTGTAGTAGCAGTGATTGCTTTAAATACAATTTCCTCCCTATAATTGGTTTAAGTTTAGAATGTTTAAAAGATTTTTTTCAAACTTAAAAATATTTTATCTTAAAACGTAAATGTTCATTCATTTGCTGATATTTTGATGTATGGATAAAGCCTTCTCTTCTTGCATAAACCATGTGCATAGTAGATAGGCTGTGATATGTAGGTTTTGTTTATTTATTTTAATTTATTTATTATTTATTTTTGGCTGAGTTGGGTCCCCGTTGCTGCGTGCGGGCTTTCTCTAGTTGCTGCAAGCAGGGGCTACTCCTCATTGAGTTGCGCAGGCCTCTCATTGTGGTGGCTTCTCGTTGAGGACCACGGGCTCTAGGCGCGCGGGCTTCAGTAGTTGTGGTATGCGACTTCAGTAGTTGTGGCTTGCGGGCTCTAGAGAGCAGGCTCAGTAGTTGTGGCGCACGGCTTTCATTGCTCCGCAGGATGTAGGGTCTTTACGCAGCAGGGATCGAACCCGTGTCCCCTGCATTGGCAGGTGGACTCCCAACCACTGCGCCACCAGGGAAGCCCCGGTTTTGTTTATTTAAAGTGGAATAGTTAATAAGTTAAAACACTTATAAAGAAATCTGAGTGCAGAACCCAGTCTAGATTTTTATTGTTTCTTTCTCTGTATTTTCTATTTGTCTTGTCTACACCAATTTTTTTTTCCCCCTCTTTTGGCCGTGCCACGAGGCTTGTGGGATCTTAGTTCCCTGACGAGGGATCAAACCCACGTCATCGGCATTGAAAGCGCCGAGTCCTAACCACCAGTGAATTCCCTTGTCTACACCTATTTTGAAAGCAATTTTCCTTAATGACTTATCTCCAATTTTTAAAAAACATTTTTCTTTTTTCTAGAAACAATAGCTTTTTAGTTTTGCACTCAAATCTTATTAGTTTGTGTGTAGTTAATTTTTGTAATAAGTTGGAAAATATGAACAACTGATTCTTGGTAAGCATATGGCTCAGCCTGTTAATGCAGAACAGAAAGTATACTGCAGAATAGCTTCGTAACCCTGAGTGCCCAGAATGCCGTAGCTTTCCACCTGTATATTTTGCAGAGGGAATGGAGAGTTGATACAGTGAGCTGCTTAAAACAATGCCTGCTACATTATTTTATGAGACTAAATTCTTTAAATCTTAGGTGACATATTTTGAACTCTGTCAGATGCATAAAGAATTGTAATCATTACAATTCAAGCTTAGGATATAAGAAGAAATAATGTTATCCAAAATTTCTTTCATTTTTCCCCTTTCTCCTTCCCTAGGTGGGTCCTATGTGTATGAACTCAGTGCAGTCCTCATACACAGAGGAGTGAGTGCTTATTCCGGTCACTACATTGCCCATGTGAAAGATCCACAGTCTGGTGAATGGTATAAGTTTAATGACGAAGACATAGAAAAGATGGAGGGGAAGAAATTACAACTAGGGATTGAGGAAGATCTAGGTAAAACCTTTAAGTTGTGAGTGCCCTTTTAAAATATAATTTTTTTTTTTTACCAGAAATGTTTGTGATAAATTATTATGGCCCAAGATTGTTATGGGCTATCAAGGCTATTTGCATTTCTTAAACACATGAAATCTCTGAACATCTTTTATAGCAATGCTTGAATTTTTTTAAAAAATGATTTTGCTCCAGAGATGGTTTCCATAATGTCATGTTTTCAGTACAGTTTGAAGGCACAAATTTAATTTTCAATTAACAGGTTAATTGTGGGCAGCTAGGGAAGAGGATGGTGAGTATTAAGCTAAAAATTATGAGTAGTAGATGTAATATAGTAGGATTTGTAGTCCTTTTCTCTGGGTCAGGACATTTATTTTGGGGAAATAAGTACAGCAGGGGAACTTTGTTCCCTGAGCAATGTCTACCCCTCTCTGTTAAGTATCTTACTCTGTCCCTAGAGTGTGGAGCAGTGCCTCTGTGGGGAATCAGCTGCTTGCTGTTTTGTAGTAATGAGGTCTGCTGTAAATGATACCTCCTGAAATAGTATTATTCTAGTATGTAGCTCTCATCATCTCAGTTTTCGTGGGCTACATACCCATTTATTGTCTAATGGAGTGTGCAGTTCTTCCAATAGGAGCCATCTTGGCTGAGGTTCTCATCACTTTCTTACCGTGTTTGTCATTTTGGGGTGAGGCTCAGACAATGGGATGCAAAAAGAGAAAAGGATTGGGAATAGGTGTGTGTCTCCTGCTGCCCTTCTTTCTTAAAGGATCAGTACCACTTTCCCAAGGTGGAGTAGCATGGCAGTTGAGGTTGGCTTTCAAGGAAGGCATGGGGAATCTTGCTGCAGATATCCATGTGGTGGCTATATCCTTGTAATTTGAAGAAGTATTTTCTATTTTTTTATGTATACCATTTTTATTCATCAATTATACCTCAGTAAAGCTTGAAAAGAGAAAGTGGGAGGTGTGCTGGGCTTGCCTGCTCTGAGTAGCGCTCAACCCAGGCTTGATGCTGGAAGTATTTTCTAATTTTAAATCACATTTTACACATGTAGCAGTCTTGCTCCCACTTTACCTAAGTAATACTTAGGCTCTTAACATTTGCTTGTATTTTTTCTTATCGTGATATTCTTACTAGGAACAAAATTGACATGTAGCTTTAAATTGTGAATAAAATTCGGCTTTATTTGACTGTTCTTTACTGAGGTTTATTTGATCTGTTTCATTTTAGTGAGAAAATTGTAGGATTAAAAGCATTATTAAGGCTCTCCTGTCTTCTACATATAGGTAGTCCTAAATTTTAAAACAGTTCAATAGAAAGAGACTCTACGTGTATGAGGATCCCATTCCATTGTTTTAATGCCTCTCATTATATGCAGCTTACATTGTTCCTTTTATCTATTTTATCAAAAATAGAAAATACTTATTCATTAAATTCCATTAGTCATTCATTACTATATTATCTTGTGAACTTCTATGAATCATTTTATATTCCATCTTATACAAATTAATGAACATCTTAAATCTTAATTTTTTAGTTAGAAATGACCAACGTCTTTTCTTTGTATACATGCTCCTGAGGTTTTTAATTCCCTATGACTGTGGTCTTTAAACTTATTTGCTTCTGTAGTCCCTATAAGAATATTGAACAACTTTTGTATTTCATTGCACATTTTAAAATCCAACATTTTTCATTGTAAATTTAAGTAGCTTCAAATAATGTAACTTCTGACAAATTATAAATATTGAAACTTTAAACTGCAGCATTACTGTTGTATCCAAATGAAATTACATAACATATAGATTCCATACATCCACATCATCCTTTTCAGAGTTACATGAACTGATCTTTTTTTATGGCAGGATTTTTTTTTTCTTTAATGTTTCCTTTTTCTCCTATACTAGTGTTTCCATTACACTGACCCTATAGAATTTCATTCTAATGGAATATACTAAGTTTTCTGTAGCTATAAAGCTCTGAATAGTTAGAAAGTACTTCTGGATTGAGTGTTTTTTTTTTTTTTTTAAATGAAACTATATAATTGATCAAACCAATGTAAGTGTGTTAGAAATTTTTAAAAATTGAACACAGCAGAATTTTACTGTAAACATATTTTTTGGTGAGATAAGACTTTTTTGGCACAGGTAAGAGGTTATATCTTTCTTTTGTAAAGTGGGAGACAGATGACTGAAAGGAGAGGTGGAAACCATCAGTGAAACCTGAACAATTTTAGAAAAATACATTGTCAATTGAGGATCTGGTAATTGATTTCCTCAGAACTATCCATGACCTCCTACCCATTGGAAGGTTATACTGGGATAATCAGACTCAATTTGAAGATCACCTTCATGTGATATATGTGCCATGTAAAACACTAATGTTTTCCACTTGCTTCTGAATTTATAGAGATTAGTGGCTAATCTTAGCATTTTATTTCAGTTTTTTCAAGAACATTCCATTTTATTTCTTTGCACAATTAAGTCTGGATTTATTTTTGTAATTTAAGATCGACAGTAAAATTAACTCATAATAGTTTGTGTTTTTTTTTTTTTTTTTCCTGGTTCAGGTTTGTCATTGTGAAAAATAATAGTTTCTTTTCAGCTTTTAAAAATGGAATATGGCAGGCAATGCGGGTTAGTAACTTGTTTAAAAAATTTGTCCAGCCTGCTAAATTTTTATCGCCTTTTAATGTATCTTGAGTTTGTATTTTAGGAATTGTTTTCTATAACCCTCCCCCTTCCCCTCCCCTGCAAAAGAATGAATAAACTCTAGGCATTCTAATTTAGTCATCTTTTGATTTCTCTTACCTCAGCAGAACCTTCTAAATCCCAGACACGTAAACCCAAGTGTGGCAAAGGAACTCACTGCTCTCGAAATGCGTACATGTTGGTTTATAGACTACAAACTCAAGAAAAACCCAACACGACTATTCAGGTACCAGGTGAGCAATTTTCCAGGATTACATAAGGCAAATATTTTAGAATACCGTGCTCAAAGGTCAATGACGAGAACGGATTGCTTTTATCTATTATGGTAGGTTGGTTGCGTCTGGTAAATGGTGAAAGTGTATATAATCACAGATTTGCTTTAAAGTGGTGAGTTTTTATGATAAAGGAGGCTTTAACAGAACTATTCCACTGACTGCCCCTAAAGAAAAGCAAAAGCAATTAAAAAAAATTCCTGTGGATTATAAAGATGAATTTAAAGAGCAATTTGGTTCTGTTTTGTTCAGTTTGTAAAGCAGTTTTGGGCTTTAGCCAGTTATAAATTTTCTAGATTTAATATAAAAAAGGAAGAGCTGCTGCTTGGCTGAAGGCAGTCGTCAGTTGTCATCTTACCTAAAACCGTGCTGTGTTCTGTCTGTGGCACCACCTGTTTTGCATGGTGTTTCTGACCCATTTGATGCTTCCAGTTGGCTGATGATGGCATGGAGAATCGGGTAGGGGAACCCCCCGGTATTTATTCCAGGGGCTGTCTTCAGTTTTACTTCTGCCTGCAGGTTGTAGGGAGACCATAGTAGGATGTTGCCACCAAAATCTTAGCCAGTATTTGTTGTAATTTACAAATCAGCATGGTTCTTTGTCTTTGAAAAACAGGATAAAGGTTCTTGTGTCTTTCTGTTCTGAATAGCCTTTCTTCAAGAGCTGGTAGATCGGGATAATTCCAAATTTGAGGAGTGGTGTATTGAAATGGCCGAGATGCGTAAGCAAAGTGTGGATAAAGGAAAAGCAAAGCATGAAGAAGTTAAGGAGCTGTACCAAAGGTTACCTGCTGGAGCTGGTCTGTAAGATAGTCTGGGACAGCGCTGTTGCCATTAAGTGCCTTGTTTCTTTTATGTTCACAGACGTGTATGAACAAACTTTCCCCTGCCCTTTCTTATTTATAACCCGTTAATGCCAGCTTGTGCACTATACAATTACTATGTAAACCAACAGTAACTTAATGTGTAGCATTCCGTATAATTTTCATTATCATGTACTTTTAAAAATGGGAAGCTCTTAATAAATTATGAGGTTTAGGTCAGCACTCTGCATATATAACTCTTGTAGATATTTCTAATTTGTGAGACATGAACTTGTTTTTAAAAGAAAAATCTGATTGGGCTACTATGGAAGCAACTCGCCTAATCTATTTCCTTGTGTACTTTGTGCCCTAACAGTATTAACAGGCATTCTTTTATATGAGTACTATTTTTATGATACTGTTAGATTATTTTGAAATTTAGTATCAAATATTCTAAGAATAGGAAAGCTTTCTGCTGACCCCTAATTTCTTAAGAATTATCCCACACAGTCCAGCTCATTCCTTTACTGTGTATGTTTATTCAAGTTTATCTAATGCCTCAAAAAGGAAACCTCAACTCCTTAAGGCTGTTATGCCATTTGTAATAATGTTTTCTGTCATTTCATAGGCAATTCCCCATACCCAACTCCTACTTTAAAAAGAGGCAGTTTTACTAATTTTAGAAAATAAATACTCAAGCATAATTGTACTTGTGGTTTTGTCTTTTTGATATCTCAATTTTCCATTACTGGTATTACTTTAAGCAAAAGATGAATATAAATTGCTACATCTGTAAGAATATCTCTCAAAAGTTCTGTCTAAACTATACCTTAATTTGATTCTGACCTTTCTTTGTAACCTGTTACTCTCACTCTGTTTCAAGGGTTGGGATTATCCTAAAGAATTAGACCGACCTCAGTTTGATTGGAAACAATTTGGAAATGAACATGTAATTCAAATCTCTAAATTTATTCAAAGGAGTTGGTACCTAGAAATTTGTTTTCTGAACCTTATTCATGGTTTCCTGTATTCACTGGACAAAAGAAAGCAACTCACTGGGTCTATAAACTAAAATGCTGTTTTGAATTACTCTTTAAAACTGCATGGTCCAGAGATGTTATGTGTCAAGTTTACACTGTGCTCCTCTTGCCTGTTTTCATTCCGTCTATAAGAACCAGTGCTTGTGTTCTTCGAATATGTATATATGTTATCAATACTCTTACCAATTATGAGCTTTATAATTTTTTCCCATTTATAGTAACCTTATATGGTAGTAAGTCCATGTTTTCCTAAAATATTGTCAGATCTCAAAGCTAATGACCATGGTTTTGTGCTGCCAATCAAAGTCTTGTTATGTTTTTTCTAAATCTTAACCTTTGTGAACATATTAAAAGAAGGGTCATTTATCCTAAAATATAAACCTCACTGGGGACCTGAACCCTTTTGGCCCTTTTTATTTAAGTTGAAATAAATTATCTCTAAATAATCCTAAATTATCTTTAGGTAAGTTTCAAATATTTTTCATGCCATGATCTTTCTAGACTTTATAACTTTCCAAAGCAAATTCCTATTCAAAATCCAGGCATTTAAAACTATATATAAATAACTTTGAACCATAGTATACATTTCCCTTTGGTAAATATTTTAACACTTGCTTTCCCGCTTCATCAGATGCTGAGATTTTTATACAGTTTGTTTGTTATCCCAACTTAATAGAGTTCTTACTCCTGTTTGTTAGTTGGATTATCCATGCCTTTGGCATCACAATAATGGAGAACATCTGTGAGAACCTGCCAGGCGTCTCTCTCTAGTGCAGAAACATCTGTAGTGTAAAAACCTTCCACAAGCAGAATCTACTTTAATTATTGAGACTTGTGCTAGACCCTGATTGTTAGGGAAGCCCTTGGTAGTAATTGATACAGCTCTTTCAAGATTTTTCTAATCTTCATATCTTACATCAATAGCCTTGAGATTACTAAAAGTTTTAACCTATGGGACTCTCCTTGGGAAAAGATTAGATATGCTAAGACTTCTATTTTGCTCTCTGGGATAGGGATCATTCCATACCATTATACATTGTAAAATGCCACAACCATGTTAACCTATGCTGAATCTTAAGGTCTCCACATTTATATATTGTGTGAATATATGATTAACTTTTCTATATCTCTTTTCTTCCAAAAAAGCTCAAAATGCTTCACATATCTTATCTTTTACATTCAACAACATCCCTGTGAGGTAGGTAGAAGGCAGGTATTATTACCTTCATTTTACAAATAAAAGATCTGAAGCATAGAGAGTTCAAGTGACTTGCTCAAGTTCAGTTTCTTGGTGACAGAACTTGGTCTCAACTTGTAGTCACGAGCTCTTCCTCTGCAGCTGCATCAGAGCTGACCAATCAGTTAGGAGTCTCTCAGTTTATGATGTACAGTTTTAGCACAAATAAGGGATCCAACAGTTCTGGATTTTGTTTTTGTCAAAATTGAAATGTTTTATGCTAAACTTAAGACGGAAGTTAGTTTTTAGACTTGTAAATCTCAGGGAAGTGTAAAATTGGTCAAAATGGGCTTTGAGTTGAATTGTCTATCCCTCAGATCTCATCAGAAGTAGTATCATAATACAAATATATAAATTCAACCTCTGTATGTTTTCTTCTATGTTTTATGCTGGGACTCACTGGAGATCTTTGTAAGTAATCAAAGCTGGCCCTTTATCTTTAATTTTGGCTTTTACGGAACTCTGGGGCTCTGTTTTCCCAAATTAAAACACATTCTGAGGTGTTTGGTTGTACCTTTTAATTTTTGCAACTTCAGAATTGATATATTCGATTCTAGTGCACTTCATCCTAGAAGTTGCTTAAAATAGCTTAATTTCTTGAAATACATAATAATGTAATGAATTGATTGTGATATGGATTTGGATGGGGAAATCAACTACCTTTTAATCAACATCAGTATCATCTTGGGTGAAGAAAAATTCAGTGGTTTAAACAGCCTTGTGGAAGTGCGGTTATAGCTGATGAGGTTAATTTTTAACTTAGAACCTAGTCAGACTCCTCGTTTTAACTTTCAGTTGTATTATCACACATCGATGACAAGTGTTGATGAAAATCATTATGGGGGTGAGGTTATGTGATTTGCGAGCTGGCCTGGAGTGTGGCTTGTAGTCACCAGGTGTCCTGATCAGAGCTCTGCTGTGCTATCAAGCAAGACACTTCTCTCTGTGGAAACCTCTTTTGTAGAATGTGGTTAATAATACCAGCCGATCTTATAGGGCACCGTGCAGACTCGTCCCTCCCGTGCACAGCTCCTTGAACTCAGATGAGTGCTAGTTAAACGGAGCTTTGTGCTGTACTCATGAAACGTCTTCCCTGAACAATGATTCTTATGATTCTGCTAACTTTGGAAAGAGTTTGCATTGTCTTGAGGAAAATGAATGTATCGCTTAGTCAAAAAGCTGTAAGAATACATAGGCTCTTTCCCTTGCTTTCTTCCTCAGAGCCCTATGAATTTGTCTCTCTGGAGTGGCTGCAGAAGTGGTTGGATGAATCGACGCCCACCAAGCCTATTGATAATCACGCTTGCCTGTGTTCCCACGACAAGCTTCATCCCGATAAAATATCGATTATGAAGAGAATATCTGAATATGCGGCTGACATTTTCTATAGTAGATACGGAGGGGGACCAAGACTAACTGGTAATTCGAGATGTCTTATCTGCTTAAAAAAGAGTAATGCAATAAGCCTGCATTATATGATCTTTATGATCATTTGACCCAGACTGTGCTTAGACCTCATATTCCTTGCACTTTGCAAAAATGATTTGCTAAATCAAGTAAAAGTTAAGCAGTGTCATACATGGTATATTTATAATGTTAGAAAAGAAACTGCTTATTCAGTTTTGTTGTGTTTTTTCTCATAAAACAGACAAAATAGGATACATTTGAGAAAGCCATCTAGTAGTGTTTTGTTATTTTGTACAGTACTCTTCAAAGTATTGGTCCAGTTGATACCCACACGAAGGTCTTAAACAATTAACATTACGTTTATGGTTGTCAGATATATTGATTACCCTCCCCTCCTTTACAGCCTCCATCATTTGATGGTGGTCTTGCAAAATTTGCATCTAAATCTTGTAAAATGTACTTTCTGGCATAGATAATTATAGCCTATTATAACACTTTATATCCTATAGTTCTTTCTTTACGCAGGATAACACTATTGCTGTCTTGATATTTATGTCGCCAAAATAATTTAGGACGTATACCAATTTGCTATATTGTCAAAATTTGTGACTTCGGGTTAAAATTCTTCATTGTTCTATGAAGTGCTGAAAACATTTTCTTAACAGGAAGTCTGTATGTGAATACACTCTTGCCTTTCGTTTTCTCTGTCCCAGTGAAAGCCCTGTGTAAGGAATGCGTAGTAGAACGTTGTCGTGTGTTGCGTCTGAAGAACCAACTAAATGAAGATTATAAAACTGTAAATAATCTGCTCAAAGCAACAGTAAAGGGGTATGTTCACAGTGTATATTGTTTGATAAACTAAAAAACCAAGTAGCTTATTATTTGTGGATAATAGGGACTTGGGATCTTTGGAAGAAAGAAGAGTGATGAGTGGTTGGCCACAGCAGAGTAAATTTTGTGGTGATTGCTGCTGTGGCAAAGATAAAGAGAGCTGAGGCACAGCCCCTGTGGCTATATTCCATCCATTAGAAAGGTGGAAGCAGAGATGTGCATCTGAGGCCTAAAGAAGCCAAGGCGAGGTTCTCGCCTGTGTTCTGACATGGAATTGTGGAATACTTATGTTGGAAAACCATTCTAGCAGGCCTGGGGTGTCCCCTTTAGAGAGGCTGAAGCAAGTTTGTTAACCAAGGGTACCCAGTGGTGCATCCTTGTCAGGAACATCGAGGCTTCTTGGAGTTTGTTGAGCCGCACTCTGTAGAGCACCTCTGGACTCAGGTGGCATTTATGATGTTTGGGTTTAATTTAAGTTGTATATTTCCCAAAGAAATATCAATCTAGTTCACTGTTTTGGGTCATTCCACAAACAGCCTACTGAGTCCCCTAAATGTGTTTGTGTATATATATGTGAGTGCCTATATGTGCATTTGAAGGGTCAGCTATATGCAGTTTTGAGTAGTAATCAAGTGAAGGAAAGTGGCCAGTTGTTTGGTGTGATTGGCATAAATTTAAGTGAGGGTTAGGAGGAGCAGGGTAAGATTTAGGATGGAAGCAAAGTATTTTCTATACATGCAATTTAATAGTGAGGAGTAAAAATGGCCAAAATGAGGAAATACGTAAAAAAAAATTGTGTGCACAGCAGCAAATACTGAACATTTTAATTCAGTTTAGTTGTGGCCTTTACAAGGAAAGAAGGGAGAAGGACATTAGGAAATGTTACTTGCATGATTTTACATTCTCTCTCTTCTCCACAGCAATGATGGATTTTGGGTAGGGAAATCCTCTTTACGCAGTTGGCGCCAGCTAGCTCTTGAGCAGCTGGATGAGCAAGATGGCGATGCAGACCAAAGCAGTGGGAAAATGAATGGCAACACCTTGAATAAAGGTAATATTTAAAACCTGTATGTAGATGGTTGTGAATCATACCACAAAATTGTAAGCATTTGTTTGTAGTAAAATTGTTTTGATTCCCATCCACGTAACTTCTCAGACAATTTTTTTGAAGCCTAAAGCTCTCAAAAATGTCTCAGAACAAATAAAAAGACTTATAAGCTATTGAAAGTGAGCAAGGGCTCAACAGCTCACGAGAGGCATTCCTTATGGCATAAGGCATTCCTTATGACCTGCTTTGGGCTTAGGGTCTCTCTAGTTAATCCCAAGCAAAATTACTTTTAATTTTGCTCCAGCTAAAATTTTTAAGAAAGGCAAGTCTGCTGCAAATTGCATAGTATGTTGTTAGCTCAGTACATTTTGGTTATAGGTTATTAGCCACGCCAACAGGCTGACTTCGTCAAGTTAAATGTGCTTGAACTTCTGCATTTTTCATCCAGGAGAAAAAGCAGGTTTTGAATAGCTTTTTACTTATAAATTCTTCTGAGTTTTCTGGAGCGATGCTTTTAAATAGGAAATTATATTAATGTAAGTCAACCACTCAATTCAATGTTGTAATCAGTATTTTATAAGATTATGGGAAATTAAAACATTAAAACCTTTTAGATTTAAAATAGAAATCAGTAGTTTGATCAGTTTACTAATTCAGATACAATTAATGATCCATAAGCAATTATTTCACTTAATTTTATCTCCAAATATTAGTACTTACATACATATATTTTATTATTTTAATATTCTTAACCTTTTTACTGAAATATTCTGTATTTTCTGCATTTGAACATTTGTATCATTTTATTTGATGTGGATCTTCCCATATCACTGCTTTATTTTTGAGAATGTAAAAACACCAGAGCCACTAATAATTTTAAACTGTGATTTTTTTTTTTAAAACATTTTCAAATTTGAAGAGTATTTTTTTCTTTTGGCTAAAGTATTTTGTTGTGCTGTGTACTTCATGAACTTAACATTTGTTTCAATTTTATTCTATCATTTAAAAAAGATATTTTAAATATAGCCAATATATTATAATAGCTATATATGGACTATAACCTTTACAAATTGTGAATCACTATACCTGAAACTTATTTAATATTATACATCAACCACCTCACTAAAAAGAAAGATTAAAAACATGCTTTTAGTGTGACATGTGACCCAGTATGTTAAATATTTTGTGCTCTTTTAAGCCTGTTTACATATCAGTGGCCCTTTTTTTTTTAAAAACTGAAGTATAGTTGACTTACAATGTTGTGTTAATTACAGCAAAGTGACTAAGTTATACATATATATATTCTCTTCCATTATGGTTTATCCCAGTATATTGACTATAGTTCCCTGTGCTCTGCAGCAGGACCTTGTTGTTTATCCGTTCTGTATATACCAGTTTGCATCTGCTCACCCCAAAGTCCCAGTGCATGCCGCCACCGCCATCCCAACCACCAGTCTGTTCTCTATGTCCCCGATTCTGTTTCTGTTTCATAGATAGGTTGATATGTGTCATATTTTAGATTCCAGCGACCCTTCATTTTAAGGAAAGTTGGATGCCATAATAGAAAATGCCTCGATGTCCTAGCTTAAAAATATTTTTCATGTTGCTTTCAGAGTAAAATGCTCCTCTTCTCCCCCTTCCTCCATTCAAAGATTTTAAAAGCTTGAAGCAGAGTAGAAGTAACAAAGTAAAACCTGAAAGCCTTTCCACCAGGTATAGTCACTGTAAATAGTGGCTTTTTATAATGGTGCTTGTTATTGGCACAGTTGTGCATCATCCTTTACCAAAACAGTTTTTAAAAATTTAGCAGCTACATTTCATTGCATGAATATATATTTATTTAACCTATTTCAGTTTTTTACAATTAGTATGTAAGCACAGATGCAGTAAATGTGTCCTTGTACCTACTTCTTTGCCTAATTTTCACATTGTGTGACAGAAAGAGAGACACAGAGAAACAGGCAGGAGACAGAGTTATCTGGTCATGTCTTTCCTTTGCCCATTTCTCTGCTTGAGCTTTTTAATGATTAGTAAATATTCTTTATGTATATTAAGTGTATTAAAAGTCTGTTATGTGCTTAACCTGGAAAATCCATGAATAACTATTCTAATCTCCTGCTACTTAGGACTTCTTTTATTTGATCCTGTTCACTGGTATACACAAGTACAAACTGGCAAGTGTCACAGTGTAGACAAGTAGGAAAAGCAGATATTGAAAGAGAACTGTTAATAGGAAAAGGAAAGTTTTAATTATATATGTTTGACATGAAATGTTAAATCCTTATTTCATTAGCCTTCTAAAGTTTTGTTCTTCCCTAAAGAGTCGATGGGTGAAAGTGACATGACATGTAGATGATTATCCTGGTTTATGACACAGTATTCTGAATACCTTGACTAGAATTAATGGAAGGATATGTAAACTGTTTTTCAGTTTGAAAAAAATGCATATTTTCTTGCATAACCCCAATCTTTGAAAAGCAAAACTGCCATTCAGAAATTTTTCTTTCCTCTAAGGGAAAGAAATGAAACACTTCTTAGCAGGACTGTGTCGAATCACTTGGGTCTAATTTTTAAAATGTTTTAAAGTTTTCTGTGTTTGAAATTGTGTAGAGTATACAACAGTAGAAGAGTTATTATCTGTATTTCTTTTGATTAGATGAATCAAAGGAAGAAAGAAAGGAGGAGGAGGAAGAATTAAATTTTAATGAAGACATTCTGTGCCCACATGGTAAGCTAGATAATGTAAAACTTCTGTTGTTAGCCTTACTTTAGCATATCATATATATTTTGTTAAATATTTTACACTCAAGAGCTCAGGCCCTAATATGGCAGCCATGGTAGAGCAACTGGTTTTCTAAACTGTTCATGATCCTAATGTTTCTGTTCTCTTGCCCTTTTCAACTGTTAGCTTCTACTGCCTACTTTCAAGCCAATGCCTCTCACACTTTTCCCTCTCTCCTCGCAAAAAAAGTTTAAAATAATAGAATTTCCCCATATTTTAGCGAAGAAACTTATTGTCACTTGTCACATTGAAGGGTTTTCTGAGCTTGAAGGAGAAGAATTTCAGTTATTTCCCATTTATGTGTCTGTGTCTTTGTCCAAATTTGAACACTTTGAAAACAGCATTTGTATATTCTTCTTCTTAGGGCTATTTCTGGTTTAGTTTCTTAGCTACTGTATACTATATATTCTTAATAATAATTTCTAAATCCTTATTAATCCTGAATATTTGCTGATGTATTTATTTGGTTTTAGTGAGTGCTCATTTGAAATAACTTTCTTTTGAGAGGGACTCCTTATATATGACTCATGGTTTGCCATTCTGTCAGCCCTCTGAAAGCCAAAAAGGTGTCTACTTCTCAAAGTCTTCTACTGTATAAGTTCCCCAATCACTCTTTTTTTTTTCTAACTCCACCCTGAGAAAAATTGGACCCAGAGAAGCTGGGATGTCAGTGATGAATCTGTTGACACGTTTGCATTTCTTGTTGTGTGCTAATGTATTGCTGATACTCAGCATTCTTTTTTTTTTTTTTTTTTTTTTTAATTTATTTTATTTATTTATTTTTGGCTGCATTGGGTCTTTGTTGCTGCTCACAGGTTTTCTCTACTTGCGGAGAGTGGGGTCTGCTCTTCGTTGCGCTGCGCAGGTTTCTCATTGCACTGGCTTCTCTTGTTGCGGAGCACGGGCTCTAGGTGTGCAGGCTTCTGTAGCTGTGGCTCGCAGGCTCTAGAGCGCAGGCTCAGTAGTTGTGGCGCACGGGCTTAGTTGCTCCGCGGCATGTGGGATCTTCCCGGACCAGGGCTCGAACCCGTGTCCCCTGCATTGGCAGGCGGATTCTTAACCACTGTGCCACTAGGGAAGCCCTCTTTTTTTTTTAATTGAAGTATAGTTAATTACTATGTTGTAGTAGTTTCATGTGTACAGCAAATTGATTCAGTTATACGTATATGTATTCTTTTTCAGATTCTTTTCCATTATAGGTTATTATAAGATACTGAGTGTAGTTCCCTGTGCTATACAGTAGGTCCTTGTTGTTTGTCTATTTTATATATAGTAGTGTATATCTGCTAATCCCAAACTCCTAATTTATTCCCCCTCCACCATCCCCTTTGGTAACCATAAGTTTGTTTTCTGTCTGTGAGTCTATTTCTGTTTTGTAAATAAGTTCATTTGTATAATTTCTTTTTAGATTCCATATATGAGTGATATCATGATATTTGTCTGTCTGACTTCACGTAATATGATAATCTCTAGGTCTATTCATGTTGCTGCAGATGGCATTATTTCATTCTTTTGTATGGCTGAGCCTAATACTCAGACTTCTTGTTGGTTCCAATAAATTCCTTATTTTAAAGGCAAGAACCCACTTGGGATCCTTTCATTTTTTTTTTTTTTTTTTTTAATGAGGATCTTGAATCAGATGCGTATGTTTGATTGATTGATTGATTGATTTTGGCTGTGTTGGGTCTTCGTTTCTGTGCGAGGGCTTTCTCCAGTTGTGGCAAGCGGGGGCTACTCTTCATCGCGATGCGCGGGCCTCTCTCGTTGCGGAGCACAGGCTCCAGACGCGCAGGCTCAGCAGTTGTGGCTCACGGGCCCAGCCGCTCTGCGGCATGTGGGATCTTCCCAGGCCAGGGCTCGAACCCGTGTCCCCTGCATTAGCAGGCAGATTCTCAACCACTGCGCCACCAGGGAAGCCCATAAATTCCTTATTTTAGTTCTTCATTGCCTCGTTATGAACCCATACATAATGCCTCACCCTTTCCCTCATTCACACCAGTGCGGTGCGGCACGCGGGATGTTAGTTCCTCGACCAGGGATCAAACCTGCGCCCCTTGCAGTGGAAGCACAGACTCTTAACCACTGGACCGCCAAGGAAGTCCCCACACCAGTGGTTTTTTATGAAGAAGAGTCCTTGGTGATGCTAGTGATAGTAGTTGTCACTTGAGTTGTATTTGTATGCCTATCTTTCTGGCCACAATCTCACTGCTGTTTACTAGCTGAGTGGCATTCTCATTTACTGGCTACACAACTAGGAAGTGGGGGTGAAGGGTCATCCTGGGATGTGGATTTTTTTTTTTTTTTAAACATTTGTAGCATAGATGTGCACATAGCATAAGTGCCTCCATTTTGAGAGTTGAGGAATCTGTAGTAAAATACTAAGTTTTCATGCTTGGTGCTGCTTAGCAGAGTGAAACAGTGCCAGAACTCAGATTGTCTTCCTCCTTCACTCTCTGACATTTGCTCTCAGCCCACCTCTCTCATCTTGTCATTTTAGTTTTACAGTTTTGACTAGAAAGCATGGCAGAGCTGAAAGTGATTTCAGGACTTATGCTGCTCCCCTCAGCTTGTCAGAAATTGTATATGAGCTATTTTTTTAGATCTTCTAGCTTGATCTGCAGCTCAGTGGCATTTTGTTGCTGTACCTTGTTATCTTGCATTTAAAAAGCATAGTTCTCAACTCTTGCTTTTGCGGACATCACCTGTCAGTGTACCATGTCCACAGGTGCAGGATACAGGACTTCACTTAAAACCTACCCCACTCTTTAGGTTTATATTAAAACTTGTTCCTGAGATGTCGTGATGGTTGTCATAGCAAACAGATGATAGACATTTATCAAATGTTTACCTTGTGCCTAGTAGTTTTCTGAGTGTATAGATATTAACTCATTTAATCTATACAACAACTCTGAAAGGTCAGTATTACTATTGTACCGATTGTACTGATGAGTAAGTAAACTGAGGCACAGAGAGGTGAGAGTCGTTTGCTAAAGGGTACCACACTTAATGCATAGGTTTCCCCTAGTTATACAATTGTCTGAAATTCTTTTTCTTTGAAAATTTGAAGGACTTACTGTATCTTTCAGTGTACCATTAGTCCAGAGCCCTTCTTAGGCAGTTTTTGTCCCTTCCACTTTTGGTAGCTTGTTAAGATCTCTGTCCACAGCGTCGTGACACCTCACCCTGTGCAGGTCCTAATTCATTTATTGCTTGGGGGCTTCTGTGGAAGCCATGCACATGTGTGAGGACAGGGGACCACCAGCTTCCCTGTTTGGGTGTCCTGGCTGGGCCGTTTCACTGGAGAATTCTCACTTTGATTATCCCTTCTTGGACTGCTCAGATTTCTCCATAAGGATCTTTCATTCTCCTGCCTGGAAAATGCAGAGCTGGCTGTCACTTCCAGGGCTGTAGAGAGGAGGGCTTGGGAGTCTCTGCATTCTGTATGGAAACATTCACTTATCCGTATCTCAGCGCACTACCTCTTATCTCAGCTTTGTGTCCCCCAGTGCGGAGGCCTTAGGTTTATATCATCAGAGAAGCTTGTGTTGCCTTTTGTGGATAGCGAGGGCAGGTATCTGTAGGGTGTATAGAAGGGCAACTCAGAATTTTAACTGCCTCTTAGATAGTCTTTTAGTCTGTTCTCTTCTGGGTACCCCTAATTCCTGGATTTGTGGGGCCAGTTCTGTAGTGTAGTAAATCGGGTTACTTCTTTTGTCAGTTTAGAATTCATTTTTCTTGTCTTATCCATCCACCTTTAAGCTTCTAAAATATTTGTTTCTGTTGTCCCATCTGTTTTCTTTTATCCATCATGATTTTGTATCTTTAAAAAAGGTCCCCTTACTGTGGTTTAATGGTGTTTCAGGAGGAACTGGAAGTAAATGCAGTTTTAAAACATCATTTTTATCTGGAAGTCCGTGTTTGCATTTTTCTATTCTAAAGCCTGTGTATATTTATCACGGATTTTGTGTGAATTAATAATGGATTATATATTCCATTATATGATTTGCTGCTATCATAGAGTTTAGCATTTACTGCAGATATTCCTTATCCATCAGGCTTTCTTATCCATTTCATTTTATATTCATTTAATGGTTAATCTTCCTTAACTTACCTTGTTTATTATACCTGTTTACTAAGCAGCTGAGCAGTTTTTTAATTTATTTTTTTTACAAGTTCTTTGGATATTCTGTGCCCCCAAAGTATTAGAGTTTGAACTAGATTTTGTTGGGGGAGGGGATTTATCCAGAATCTAAACTCATTGTTAACTAGATTTCTATTTTTACCAGAAGAATCTTTGGGGATTAGGTTATCGAATTATGTTTGGTGAATTCAATCTCTCATGACTAGTTTGGTCTTGTATTGGGAGATGTTGCTTACAAAATGAATTTAGTTAATTGGCTTTCTCTTAAGATTTAAGAAGCAATGTTATATATTTCAGGATACAAGTCTAATTTCTAAAAATTCATATGTCACAAGTAAAAGTTCATTGTTGTGAGGTCGAACTATTCACATACATTAAATCGTGGTAGTTATTAAAATGATGTGAAACTAAATTTAGAAACATGACTAGGGGTAGAGTAGAGGACTTTCTATTTAATACTGACCTGCAGTATTTAATACTGACCGCAGTATTTAATTTCTGACTGCAATGAAGTGACTTATTAAAATACATTGCTGATTTTAGAAATAAACTTGCGTTCTTTTCTAATTACCTGAGCAATGCACATCCTACAATACAGCCAGTCATAAAGTAAAAGCACCCTTACATGAAAACAAGAGGCAGTGTATCCAGAGAGTCTATGGAATCCTGTTTAAAATATGTGTTTGTGTATTTGCATTATTGTTTCCTACATTCTCTCTCCCTTTCTGAACCAGATTGGGTTATGACATATGTATACAGAGGAACGGTCCCTTTAAAAAAAAAAAAAAAAAAGGGAAACCACTTAAAAAGTATAATTGCCCTGGAGTTCTTTCTTTCTTTCTTTTTTTAAAATTTATTTATTTTTGGCTGTGTTGGGTCTTCGTTGCTGCACGCGGGCTTTCTCTAGTTGCGGCGAGTGGGAGCTACTCTTCGATGGGGTGCACAGGCTTCTCATTGTGGTGGCTTCTCTTGTTGCGGAGCAAGGGCTCGTGGCATGCGGGCTCTAGAGCGCAGGCTCAGTAGTTGTGGTGCACGGGGTTAGTTGCTCCACGGCATGTGGGATCTTCCCGGACCGGGGCTCGAACCCGTGTCCCCTGCCTTGGCAGGCGGATTCTTAACCACTGCGCCACCAGGGAAGTCCCTTGGAGTTCTTTCTAAATCAGTTATAGAAGTCTACTGTAATCTTTTTTATGGCTGCATTATATTTCACCATAAAGGTGTACTAGATTGGAGCCTGATAATCCAGTTAACCTTTAAAAAAAACAATAAGTTCCCTAATGGTGTCTGAGGATAGCATTTTATTTTTTAAAGCATTTTTTAAAAAATTATTTGTTTATTTATTTTTGGCTGCATTGGATCTTCGTTGCTGCGTGTAGGTTTTCTCTAGTTGCAGCGAGTGGGGCTACTCTTTGCGGCGGTGCGTGGGCTTCTCATTGCGGTGGCTTCTCTTGTTGCGGATCACGGGCCCTAGGCACTCAGGCTTCAGTAGTTTTGGCATGCGGGCTCTAGAGCGCAGGCTCAGTAGTTGTGGCACACGGGCTTAGTTGCTCCGTGGCATGTGGGAACTTCCTGGACCAGGGCTCGAACCCGTGTCCCATGCATTGGCAGGCAGATTCTTAACCACTGTGCCGCCAGGGAAGCCCCATGATAGCATTTTAAAGTAAGTTTTCATAACCTCAGAGGAGGTTAACAGGCTACTCAGAAATAAAGTTAATTTTTACATTGTGATCTATTTTCTCTGGTAATAAGTATATTAAAGCAAAGTAATCATTTCTTAGGATTAGTCAAAGCTCAGTAAGAGGTGACGGATGGAAGTTAAGAAGATGCATTTTGAGGCATTAGAAATTATGGGGTTTAGATGAGAGATATCTGGTTTCATATCCTAGCTCCATTATCCACCAATTGTGGTGACCCTGGGTGTATTAATTTCTCTGATTCTTGGTTTATTTATTGTTATAAAACACATAAAGCAAAGAATCATGATACTGCATTTAGAAAGTCCCTGGCTTTTTTACTCATATAAACATGTAAGTATCTTGCCAATGGGGGTAGAAACACATTTCCTTTGGAAACTTAAAGATGGTTTTCTGGGTAAAGAACCAAATAGGTACGTATATGCAGTTCACTAATTATCTATTGGGAACAGCTGAAGCAATAGAAACTGGAACCACAAACACAATGAGGGGTTGAGTGGGGAGAAAGGCCCTGAAATGCCAGAAGTATCAGTCAACCGAGGAGGGGCTGCCGAGATTGAGGGTCACTGCCATCTGGGCGTTCTGTGATCTTCGGAGGAAATGAAGGGTGGTGGTGACTAGCACTCTGCTTCTTCTCTTTTGGATTTTTAAAGATCCACGGGGTTCAGGGTGTTTGCAGTAGTAATAGCAAACCAACTGGGTATTGACTGGAGATGGTTTTACGATTGAACAGTAGATTGCTTTACTATTTAAGCGTGAGTCTCACACAACTTTGAAAACAGCATTTCAATTCGGGATGAATTTAGTAAAGTAATAAGGTAAAACGGAGAAAATACGTTCTGCAGGAAATTGTGGCATTTGAATGTGGGCGGAGATGAAATACAGACCAAATACTGTTAAACAACCCCTGGGGTGGCACAGGGACACCAGGATCCCTGGAAGCCCATTTAGTGCTTCCTTCACTGGTAGGAAGGAGGACCTAGATTAAGGACAAAGGAATGGCTGGCTTCTTTAGAATTAGATGAAATTAAAAATTTAGAGACTTTGAAACTAAGGAAAGAGAGAGAGAACTACAGTACTTTAGAACAGAAGGAAAAGAGGCCCTACAAATTTGTCTTAAGTTTAAGAAATATAAAATAGATTTTTGGAAGGTATATATTGATTTTTTTTTTTTAACCTTTTCTCTCTACTCCGGTCCCCCCCCCCCCCTTTTTGACTTAGGGGAGTTATGCATATCTGAAAATGAAAGAAGGCTTGTTTCTAAAGAGGCTTGGAGCAAACTGCAGCAGTACTTCCCAAAGGCTCCCGAGTTTCCAAGTTACAAAGAATGCTGTTCACAGTGCAAGGTGCTGCACGCTCTCCTGACATCTGTGGAAATTATAGTGCCACCTCCCTGGATTGACTTCCCAGGAGAATTGACATTGCACTCTTGGTAGGGGTTAGGGAGGAGGCAGGTCCTGTGCTGTCAGCAGGAGATGGTTGATTGCTTCCTGCTTCATTCTCTTTCAGATTTTAGAAAGAGAAGGAGAAGAAAATGAAGCCTTGCATAAGATGATTGCAAATGAGCAAAAGACTTCTCTTCCAAATTTGTTCCAGGACAAAAACAGACCGTGTCTCAGTAACTGGCCAGAGGTATAATGATTCCCACAAAGGATAGAATTCATCTCACCTTTGTAAGACGCTTGCCAAATTCCTGATGAACAGTGGTTTCAGAACAACTGAGAGCTTCTCTAATTCTCATTTGTATAGTTTTCTTATCCGGGGGATTTTACTCTTACTTCTGGTTGCTTGGTAGAGGGCTGTATTTCCATTTTATTTATGAAGCTTGAAAGAGGAAAACCACAGTATATGGAGACATTTTCCCTATAGGATTTAGGTTAAGAATGCAATGAATTAATGGATACTTTCATTTTTTCTATTCTAGGACACGGATGTCCTCTACATTGTGTCACAGTTCTTTGTAGAAGAATGGCGAAAATTTGTTAGGTATATACCAAAAATTTTCTATTTCCTTTTTTATTGTTGATTTTAGTGTTTTTAAGAATTCATGGATCCTGATCGTAGTACCTTACTTTTACTAGCATATACTGAAAGTTTTATTTTCTAATAATTTAAATGAATAATCCTGAGGAACACATTAATTACTATCATTAAAATATATCTCTAATTTTAAAATAATCATCTTAAAAAAATCTTCTGTTTAGTCATGCAATAGTGAAGTATATTGATCCTCCTTGTTTCGTTTGAGTAGGAAACCTACAAGGTGTAGTCCTGTGTCATCGGTTGGAAACAGTGCTCTTCTGTGTCCTCACGGGGGACTCATGTTTACATTTGCTTCCATGACCAAAGAAGATTCTAAACTGTGAGTTTCTTCTCTTCATGTGATTTTTTTTTTTCTTCTGGTGATTAATGGAACGTGTTTAGGAAATTTCTCGTCTGACATAAAGAGTCTGTTTTAAGAAGCTGTTGAATTGTGGGGTTATTTCCTCTTTTATTCTCTGCTAGGTGGAGCACTTGCCTTTTAAAAAAAAAAAAAAAGACTGCTTCTTCTTAAAAATCAAAAGACTGCCTGAGGCTAACTTGCTCTTGTTTCTCCCTTCTCCTTTCTGGAGCCCTGCTTTCTCCTTCCAAGCTGCTGGTACCCAGGACAGTGTCTCTAGGTTACATCGTATAGTATTTATCCCTCTGTAACTAACTTCTTTACTCAACTTCGGTTTTTGAGGTTTAGCCATGTTGATCCATGTATTGATAACTTCAGTCCATTTTGTTTTACTGCTGTTGTAACATTTTTTTGTATGAAAAAACTACTATTCCTTGTTGATGTATCTTTTCCTTCTTAATTTATTTGTAGTAAATATTGGTTTTGATAATTTTGGTTTAGAGATGGACTATGTCCTTGTGTCTTAAAGCATGTTGTGTTTTTTTGCACAGTATAGCTCTCATATGGCCCAGTGAGTGGCAAATGATACAAAAGCTCTTTGTCGTGGATCATGTGATTAAAATCATGAGAACTGAAGGAGGAGATGCAAACCCTTCAGAAACACAGTATATTTCTGAGCCTAGTAAGTTTTCATATTGCTCTTGCTTTATGTAGTTAAAAGTTGGCATTTTAAGGGGGAAGGAAAGAGTATGTCAATATTGTATTTTCTACTTAAAGTTAAAGATCATGTGGTGGTCCAAACTATATTCCGCAGATGGGAATTATCGTATAATTACCTCATTATTTGTATGTTTGTCGACAGTAAATGGATTTCCTTATTTGCATACAATAGAATACAACGGTTAACAGAAAAAATGAGTAATATTTTGATGAATACACTCTGGTAACTTTGATATGTTCTTTTAGATCTTTAATTCTTTGACAGTAATTCCTCAACCACTGCTATTTTACCCTCTTTTTTTTTTTTTTTTTAAAGAACTCTGTCCTGAATGTAGAGAAGGGTTATTGTGTCAACAGCAGAGGGACCTGCGTGAATACACTCAAGCCACCATCTACGTCCATAAAGTCGTGGATAATAAGAAGGTACCAGTCCCTCTTGTGGCCGTGTCTAGTAATGATCAAGCTTGCCTTTTGACTTGCTGTTGGATTTTCACTGAGGATGGCCTAGGGTTGCCTTATTTTTTTTTGGTGGGAGGGGATGGTGCAGGCGGAGCCATTGGACTAGAATTGAAAAGGAATAGTTATGTGATTTATGTGGATCTAGTCAGTTATTAATCGAAACACAAATATTGATTGTCAGCTGTGTGCTAGGAATGGTCTTGGTGCTGGGGATACAGGTGGTGCAGAAGACAGAGAAGTTACCTACCGTCAAGAACATTTGTACCTAGTGAGGTAGATCAAGAATAAGCCCATAAATTCATAAGATAATTTCAGACAAGAACAAGTATTTTGAAGGAAATCTAGCAGAGTAAAGCGAGAGACGGATAGAGGCGGAGGTGCATTGTTAGATAGGGCATGGGTAGGAAAGGTGCGTCAGAGGAGGAGTTGTTTTACCTGAGCATTAACTGTCAGAGAGTCAGCCTGTGACGTGTAGTCCAGGCAAAACCATAAGCCTAATGTGCTCAAGCAACAGAGTAAGTTGTATCTAGAGCAGCACTGCCCAATGGAACTTTCTGCAGTGATGGAGATGTTCTGTATCTACACCGTAGCCATTAGCCGCATTTGACTGTGGAGCATTTGAAAAGTGGCTAGGGTGACTTGAGGAACTGAGTTTTTAATTCATTTTAATTTAAATAGCCATGTGTCACCTCTGGCTACCATAGTGGACAGCACTGGTCTAGAGAGAAGTTTCTTCCAAGGAGGGAAAGTGATAGGTGATGAGGGATCAAATTTTATCGGCCTTTATACATCATACCAAGGATCTGGGATCTTATTCTAAGCGTAGATGTAAGCCACTGGAGTTTCAAGGGAGGTCATGGTGTGATCTCATTTACGCTTTCAAAAAGTCACCCTGGCCATTGTGTTTGGAGTTGATAAGGGCATAACGGAAAGAAGGACGGCCAGTCTAGAGCCTCTTGCATTTTTTTATCTAAAGGGTAGGTGAAGTAGACAGATTTGGGTATAATTTGGGAGCAGGGGTGTTGCTGTGGATTGTTTTTGGAGCATTTTCACTATATTAGGAATGGCTCTTAGGTAGATCCTGACCCACATCTCTGGACATCTCATTAATTTGGTTCCAGGGTTTTGGGAATTAAAGACCATATAGAATGTGTTTTATTTGATGATAGTTACCAAACACATTATTTTAGAAGAGTAACTTACAAATTATGCTCTAATGGTCTAGGGTTTTGCTTCACAAGTTGAATTAAGGCCTCATTTCCTAGTTTGCTGAGAAAATGAAGTTGAGTAAAAATGTCTCAGTTTTTCCCCTAGAATTTTCTTATATCTTTTGTACCTATTAGTGCATGTATATATTGGTATCTAGTACAAAATAGTATCCAATTTAGGTAAAGTTTTATTATTATTATTTTTTAGTTTGATAGCAGTATTTCATCCATCCTTCATTTTCTCAGTCTCAAGGAGCATTGGGACTCCTGTCTGAACTTGAAAAGGCTTGACGATCAGTGTACTAGGGAAAATGTAGAGCAACTTTGAACTTCTACAAAATAACATCATTGTAAAATCTGATAACTGTTCTGCAGAGACCGCTTACATTTATGGCGAACACATTAAATACAAGAATAAATCACAGGATAAGAACTAACATGTTAAAAGACCACAGAAAAGAGAGAGAGCCCTTGAGTCTCTATCTGGTCTCTTACCCACACCATTGAAAAAGGTGTGCCTCCTCTTGATAAAGGTGGCCCTTTATCAAAGCCCCACAGCCGGTTAAGAATCCGCCTGCCAATGCAGGGGACACGGGTTTGAGCCCTGGTCTGGGAAGATCCCACATGCTGCAGAGCAACTAAGCCCGTGCGCCACAACTCCTGAGTCCGCGTGCCACAACTACTGAAGCCCACGCGCCTAGAGCCTATTCTCCACAACAAAGAGAAGCCACCACAATGAGAAGCCCGCGAACTGCAACAAAGCGTAGCCCTCGTTCGCCACAACTAGAGAAAGCCCGCGTGCAGCAACGAAGACCCAACACAGCCAAAGATAGATAAATAAATGTATTTTAAAAAAAAATTAAAAAAGCCCCACAGCCTCCATAGCTCGCCTTCCTAGGGTCTGACCTACTTTTCTCTCTTTTCCTGGCACATTCAGGTGATGAAGGATTCAGCTCCAGAGCTAAATGTGAGTAGTTCTGAAACAGAGGAGGATAAGGAAGAAGCTAAACCGGATGGAGAAAAAGATCCAGATTTTAATCAAGTATGTGTTGAAGCTGCTCTTCATTGTTACACCTTTTGCTGTTCTGAGAGCAGTCACTCTAAGCTCTTGGACATCTCTGCGTAGCCTATGTAGGATGTTGGTTCTCAGGACCCCTTTTTTCCCGCTTTCCTGCATTGGGTAGCATGCTGTAGCTGTCCTGATTTCTCATGAAAAGCCATGGACTACATTACTCCAGAATTAATATGTGCTATTAAGCAAGAAAGGCTAAAATACACTGAAATGATTCAGTTTTTTACCTGGAAAGAAAACTTAAACTAACCCATATCTTGGTTTGTTGCTTAATCATGGAATCTTTATGTATGAAAAAATTATTAAACTCAGATTCCCTGACTACAGGGAAAACACACAGTAGCCTTTATAATATTGGAGTTTATAGAAAAGACTTTCAGGTCTCTAACGTGTTAGGCAAATGACTAGAATCAGCATTAGTCTTTCATTTTTCTTCTATTAAAATTACCTATTTTCTGTGTATTTTGTTATGGTATTTCTACCGCCTCTTATTTGGTTGCTTGATTATATTCTGCATGTTCACAGTGATATTGGAGAAAAATGTCAAGAACAGGAAATAATGTGGGAATATGTTTGGTTGATACATGATGTAGATAAGTTTAGCTTCTCAAAAAGTCAGACCATTATACACCAGGATATTCTAGATTTACCTTAAATTCATGGAATTTCTAATCTAATTAGAGTTTAGCTTTAATTAACTAATTAGAGATATTTGTGTTCTTTCTTTTCTGCTAAAAAATAGTGTAGTCGGATTACGGTTAGCACCCTCCCTGAAGGAATAAAAGTGATAAAATGGCCATCTGTTGTATCTGTTACAGAGCAGAGATTATCTGGGTTTCTTGGCCTCTCTGTGTCTATATACTGATACAGTTATTTCATTTTCAACTGTGATTAAGAAAGTCTGAAAAGCACTCTTGACTTGAATCTTGGTCTCCCTGAAGTAAATGTTACTTGTAGTTTCCCAACTGGCATAAAGAGATATGTCAGCATTTGTTGACTTTAAAACACCTGTGGAAGAACAAAGTCAGGCACTTTCGCGCAGCCACTCCTACCAAATTTGTGTTTCAATCCCTCAACATTGGAGGGCCCCCTTGTCCCAGTGCTAACCAAATCCATACAGTTTATAGGGATGTAGGTTTTCAGTTTTGTGGGGATATTTTCCTATAATAAATAATGCCCTCATTAAAATTTATGTACATGTATGCCTTCTGTTCCTTGGGATGGTTTTTGAGATTATTGAGTTAAGTAATATGTCTCTTGAATAGGAGTTTGCAAACATAACAAACCTTGTTTGTTGTCGACTTGTTTTATGTTCCCATCTCCTCTACAGTCCATTTTTCAAGTCAGATCTACAAGCTAGTGTATTTGCTTTTTCAGTTGATATATTTAAAATAGAAGTGTTTGTGTCCATCTTGATTTAGGACTCCATTCTCTTTCATTTGCTCGGCCGACAGTACCATATTAGTTTATTGGTAGTTTATTTATTAGTGGGAGTATGGTTTAATAATCAGTTGGGAATCCCTATTCTTCTGGTAAACTTTGTAAATAAGTTTGTAAAGCTAGATATATATCTGTGTTCTTATTGTCCTTATTTCTGTCATTTCAAACTTTACTTTTCAGCCTAAGAGTTATTTAGAAAACTTTTTAAAACGTTTTCAAGTGATTTAGATTTTTGGGAAACTTTAACTTTTTTAATGTCTAGTTTTACCTATTGTTGTCATACCCCCAGCAATTTTTAAATTGCCATTCTGTTCCTCAGCTGCAGATGACAACAGATTTCACTTTTATAAATACGATAGAGAATATTTGTTGGGGAACATTGTTTTTTATGACATAATTATTTTTTGTACTTTGAATTTTCTTTTGTCTTCCTTCTCATTGTTGTATACTCTAGAATGTTTTAAACACTTTTGTCTTGCAAAACAGGTGTAACCTTCCTTTTTGAAAAGAGTAGTTGGTCCCAGAAGAATGTCAAGAGTTTTCAGAATGTCGGCCTCCTCAAATCTTTTCTTTGTAATACGTTGCACTATCTCAATACAAAGCTTACCTGTAGTTGTTGTTTTAAATCCCTGTAATATAAAATGATGCATTTCTATTTGTCCGTAATGGAAATGAACAAATCCCCTTTCCTCTTTTCTCTAAGCTAGATCAACCCACTTCCTTTGACTTTGACCTTATCTACAATTTAGGTTAATAATGTACCCAGTATTGGATATTACTTAGGTAATTGAAAGCCTTCTAAAACCAGTGGACTGCTTTTTGTCAGATAAGTTGGATTTAAATTCTATGGATTTAAAAAAAAAAAAATTCTGGGAAAGGCTTTTAGACCCATGAAAAAATATATCTTGCTTAATGCTCAGGGCTTTGTTATTTGGTTTGTTTTATATTTTAAAGTAAAATTTTAGGTTGTTGTAGATATTTTCCCTTATATTCCTAATTGTGAAATTTAGGTCCAATTTCACCTTTAATAGTTGAGATTGAGAAAAATGTGTCATGAATTTTTTTTTTTTAACTCCCATGTTGTTTCTTACGTTAGAATCACCTGTGTGCCTCTTGAGACGCACAGCTAGAGCTGAACCTAGCGTTGTGCAGCACCTAGCCAGTGGCCTATCACCCTGAACAAATGCTCTTCTGTTTACCCCCTGATCCTCTCTGCTTTGTAGATCTCTGGAGCTCCATTGATGATGCATATGTGGCATCTGTGTCCATAATGACCCCTAAACCGCTCTGATTATGCACACCTGACACTCAGTGACAACTATGGAAACCAGAGCCAGAGCCTGGGGGTTACCTCATCCAGATTTAATTAAACCAGGGGAAAATATTATTGTAAAAATCTTGTTTCATTCATTCCCTGTCCTGGTTAGCAGAAGAATCTTGACTGTTAACCTCTTGATGAGGCATTTATTGGAGTATTGTAGAAAGATACTTGGTTCTCGTCTATTTTTTTCTTAAGACTAGTACAATATATATTATATACCCATATGTATGCCTGTACTTTTTGCTGAACCATCTTTAGGTAAATTGTGCACATCATGGCATTCCACCTCCAAGTTCTTAAACCAGCTTATCAGTAAAGACAGTGTCCTGTTTACCCAACCTCAGATTTCTTCACCTATCTCAAATGTGTCTGAAGCAATTTTCCCTCCTCAAACCAGCATACAATTAAGATATGCATTGTTTTGTATCAGTTTAGATTGTTATCCAGAACAGTTATCCTGCCTCTGCACCCCTTTCTTTCCTTTTTGACACTGACTGAATTAAATTTAATAATCTTAAAATTTTTTCAGTTTATCATAATTGTGTCTTTCTAAGGTCAAACTTATTTTGCTTTTAAATCTCCTTTTTATAATACATACATTTTAAAATCCTGGAGCTTATATGCAGTTAGAAGTGTATTTACTTATCGTTTAATTTTTTCAATTTTGTCTGAGCCTACTAAGAACCTCCAGCGAGTTCCTATTCACTGTTGATATTGAATTTCAAATGGTTAACAGTCTGATAAATAAATAGCTTTTGCTTGCCTGATGAACTTTATGAGCACAGGTCACAGTGTGGGTAATTTCAGTGCTTTCTTTTTTTTCGGATCTTTATTATAGAGCAACGGAGGAACAAAGCGGCAAAAGATATCCCATCAAAATTATATAGCCTACCAAAAGCAAGTTATTCGGCGGAGTATGCGACATAGAAAAGTTCGTGGTGAAAAAGCTCTTCTTGTTTCTGCTAATCAAACATTAAAAGAATTGAAAATTCAGGTGAGGGAAATATAGCATTTGTTTAATTATGCTCTGAACTTGGAGGACCTTCACGAGTTTCTGCTTTGCACCTAAGTATTAGGCCATTGAGAGAGGGCTTTTTTGAGTTTAGAATAATGCTTGCAGGGTCACCAAATTAAAATAACTCTTTCTTTAGAAGGAGTTTCAAAATTAGCCAAGAATCTTTCTGTGAAGATGAAAAGTATTTTGGGGATTCTGAAAACTTGAGCAGGTTCTGAGTAGCTTTCCAATAATAATGAGAAATGTTGAGAGCCATTTAATTTGTTATGTGTTGAGGTTGTTCTTTTTTTTTTTTTAAATAGCTACTTTATTTATTTATTTATTTATGGCTGTGTTGGGTCTTCGTTTCGCGCGAGGGCTTTCTCTAGTTGCGGCAAGCGGGGGCCACTCTTCATCGCGGTGCGGGGGCCGCTCTTCATCGCGGTGAGCGGGCCTTTCACTATCGCGGCCCCTCCCATTGCGGGGCACAGGCTCCAGACGCGCAGGCTCAGTAGTTGTGGCTCACGGGCCCAGTTGCTCCGCGGCATGTGGGATCTTCCCAGACCAGGGCTTGAACCCGTGTCCCCTGCATTAGCAGGCAGATTCTCAACCACTGCGCCACCCGGGAAGCCCGAGGTTGTTCTTTTTGAAGGTTCATTTTGGATCGTTCCCACTCTATCCCACCTGCCCCCTCCATTGCTTTTGCACATCAACGCAGTGGATGCATTATGAAGATGCCTCATGATATTGTTGTTTCTTGGTAGCAACACTAAAGTACTATAAATGAGCATGCCAATGGTACATCTCAAAACCCAGGAAAAAGAGGCTGATAAATTCAAGATGTACATGAAAAAAAATCTGGCCCCTTATCTATTTTAGTCACTGATACAGATCCCAAAAGTTGACCGAATTTCCCTCTTTGCTACTTTCATGTATGCATTTTTCCTTGTTGCTAATATTTATCATTGTAATTGAGGAAAAAGTATAGGCTTCCTTTGAGGGTGTTATGTGTTCCAGATTGTTCCGGGAACAGTATTTCCCTTGGTTGAACCCATGGCTCTGAAAATAAATGTGTTGGCATAATATCTTTACTCTGTTATTGTAGCTTTTACATCTGAGAAAGCTTGTTTCTATCACCGGCTTTCTGCCTGTCAGTGGTAAACCTCGAACATTCAAAACCTTTAAATTACAAAAAGAGCCCCTGTGGATAAAGACATTTTCAAAGCCTGTGCTGCTTTTTATTGTGGACTACCCTTTTTAAAGAATAAATCAAAAGTCAGCAGAAATAACCTCTATCTATGTGCATGTTACCTGCACAAATGAGTTGCTAGAAGGCGGCAGCTATTCACAGGACACCCCCCGAATGTGCTCTCCTTGGATGGCTCCTTTGCCGTGTCCCTCCTCTCATCTCCCATCCTTGCTTCGAGGACCACTGTGATCTAAACAGTCAAAAGAAAGGGCAGTGAAGTGTAATTTCCCTTCACTGATCCGCGGTGGTAGCTTTGAAAGCTCCCACTAGACGGGACCTTTTTGCCCAGCAACCTGAGAACTGTTAGAGCTTGTGGTGGGCATGCATGTGATCCTCAGCCAGTGGTGGTGGGTGACTTTTTAAGCGTGGAGTGCATTTTTTTTATGTTTCATGGAGCCTGTCCTCTAGGGTATACTACATTTCCAAGTTAATAGGATGGCAGCGACACCCATTTATAGTTGCTTAATTCATCCACCTATGAGGCCATAAAGTACAATTTATCCATCTCCTTTCTGAGAATATGCTTGGTGTTTAATTGTCTTATTCCATTTTCCCAAAGAGAGGTTTTGAGTGGGTAGTATTGCTTGCTTTAGAAAGGAGGAAATTTTCCTTATTTCATTTTCCTTATTTCCTTATTTCAGCCACACACTCACACCCCCATGGCCAGCAGCATAGAGCCGCTCACCTTGTAGGAACAGAGTTTTCATTGTTCCTTTTATGCCCCACAGATCAACAATGCTGCACCCGCTTGTTAAACAGACCTATAGAATGTTAATTCTTCTGAAGCATTCTCCTAGCATTTATGGTTTATGAATTATTATTATACAGGGCACAGGCCTCCATGCCTTTGGCCTGTTCCCTCATTCTGAAATACCGTTTTCTCCTCACTAGTAAGCACTGTTCATCTTTCACAACATCTTTTCTGCAAAACCTGTCTTGGCCTTCAGTTACACAGCTAACTGCTCCTTTCTATGTGCTCCGCTAGGAGCAATGTGTACTTTCTGCCACCATCTTCACTGTTTGGTTTTGTCCTCTGGACCTCTCCGGGGTGGGATTATTCACTTTTATATTTCCAGTACCTAGCACAGTAGTCAACACATGGTGTAATAAATCTTCATGAGTTGTTGAATGAATTGAAATGTCCTTGTCGGTGTGCTCAAATTATAAAAGTATGAGCCTCCACCCCTCAGTGATGGAACTCGTGT
Source organism: Balaenoptera acutorostrata (assembly GCF_949987535.1). Classification (NCBI taxonomy): domain Eukaryota; kingdom Metazoa; phylum Chordata; class Mammalia; order Artiodactyla; family Balaenopteridae; genus Balaenoptera; species Balaenoptera acutorostrata. The sequence continues at coordinate 16,971,499 of NC_080064.1, read as the reverse complement.
CTAGAGGTATTTGCGGTTGGTCCAATGTTGTGTGGTGGTGCGAAGACCCTGTGCATCCCACTTAGGCGTGTGAACTAGCATTCCTACAGTCATGCAGCTGTGACATTGCCCACATTAAGTTGGTATCAGACACTTCCTCTGTAACTGTGCTTTCTTCTTCATGGGTCATATTTACTAACTGGGGCTGTTGCCTCTGCCTGATGCCCGTGTGCTGAACTGCCTTCGGTAGAACTGTCCCGTCAGTACTTCTCACGTACCAGAAATAGGCTCATTGTTTCATAGACAGATCATTGATGATGTCAGTGCACCGTAGCTACAGATCCCTGTTTAATCAGTCTCTGCTTGCTTCTGAGGGCCTGATGTCCCTTTGAGAAGTCCAATTACGAATCTGGCCTAACCGTTAGGGAGGAGGCCAGTGTTGTTATCCTGTTGTTATTTTCCTGTGCACTGTTATTAAAATCACTTTTCTGGTCACGGTCTTCCCAGCTGGAAAGCTCTAGGGCCCAATTATATACACAGTTGGTTCAGGGCTGCTTGTTTTGTCTTTCCAGATTTTTCAAAGAGTAGAGGAATAGAGTGCATAAAAGGGTAGAATGGTTTCCCTGTCACATGGCTATTGGTGTAATGAGATACATGTAATGGAACATATTCAAGGAGTATGGAACTCGGTTATGCAGCATAATAAAATGAATACTCTAGAATACACCCAAGTGAAGAATTAGAATGTATCATTGAAGGGTACCTATGTGTGCCTCTCTGAGCCCAACTCCTCCTTACTTCGCACTGGTATTTACTCCCTGGACGTGATAAAAAATTTTCCTGAATTTGAAAACAATGTTTAAGTATTATGCACAATAGTCTTTCTGAACGTATTCAATTTTTAAGACTTGGCTAGAACTGGGCTGGAGTATATGGCCCCTACCCTTAAGAAATTCATACTCTGGTCCCTAGAGGCAAGATTCGGTCTAAGAGTATGTGACAGGGCCCAATGGCTGAATTTTGTAGTCCCGGCTGCTCACTAAGGGGATCAAAACGAGAAGAGTCCAGATAGCCTTCTGGTTAATTTAGAGATGGTCTTATGAAAGAATTTGGAATTGACTTGGTTATTAAAACGATGTGGAACCTGGGCATGATAGGGGTGACAGTGACGGCCTTGCTCAAGCCTTATTACCCGAGGAGCTGTCAGCCCAGCCCCACCTTCTGCTCCTTCGTTTTCTCCGCACCCCGACCCGTGGAGAGGTTGTCAGATGCGGAAGACAAGGTCCTGTGGGTATAATTGTCTCCTAATTCTCTATCAGGCCTCCTAAGAATGTTCTCAGATGTATTGGGATTAGAGTCTCAATAGGAATTTAGCAAGCGAGCTGACTGTAAACTGTTGTATCTTTTGTATTCTGAAGTCTTTTATTTCGCCCTCAGAATCTATGCATTATTTCTTCAAATAGGGTATAAGTCTCAGTATTTTGCTTTATACAAACTTTGTTTCTTTTATATTGGCACAGATCATGCATGCATTTTCAGTTGCTCCTTTTGACCAGAATCTGTCAATTGATGGAAAGATTTTAAGTGATGACTGTGCCACCCTCGGAACCCTTGGCGTCATTCCTGAATCTGTCATTTTGTTAAAGGTAGGTAACAGCTCTTTACCTGAGGGATTCTAGGGATTCTCATGTGTAAACTGCGTGCAGTGGTGGTTACAGTTACCTCAGGTTCTCAGCAGGGTGTGGTAAGAAGCTTCTGCTGTGAGTTTTGCTGGCCTCTACATTCTCCATCTCTGGGTGAGCCATGAGAGACTTAGGGGAGGTCACAACATCATTGGGCCTTGTGGGGTTTTAATAATTCTTGTTTAAAATAATCTAGATTTAACCTCCTCCCTAACTTCTGGATCAGCGAATTACTTAACCGTATTTCTACTATTAAAGCATCTCCACCTTTCCTCATAAGTACAGGAAACAGACATAAGACACAAGGCTTGGCCACAATAGTCAAAATACTTTTGGCTGGCTTCATGGGATTCTTGTCCAGGGTGTGGAAATTGGCTTTGGGGAGAACGGATTTAGGAGAGGTAGGTGTGTTTTAGAAAGTAGGGGCTTCTGAAACTTTGTCACAGAAGAAGAATCATTGAACCAGCCTCTTTAGCCCAATCCTGCCCTCCCTCAGGGCCTGATTTTGTCACTTTCCTTTGCCTCTTTTGTTTCTTTGTGGCTAGAAGCATGCCCCCTGCATGATGTGATAGAATATTTTTCAGGTTTTGAACTGTGAAATATATTTTTCATACCGTAGAGCCTCAATTGTGATCAGATAAAGTTAGGCCCTGGAAGTGGTCATGCAGACGCATATCTACCCCTACACACACACTCACGCACACGCGCGCACACACACACACACACACACACACACACACACCCCTCATCCTGCTACCTACCCCCTTCCTGTTTGCTTTTCTTGGAACTGTAGGTTCTGTGGAATTATTTTGAAAGCCTGTTTGGTTTGCTGAATCCTAAGGACGCCGTCTGAAATCCTAGAAACAGCCTGTGCAGTTAAAGCGTTTGTACTTCACATGGGCAACTAGAGTCCATATTGGTCATTGTCCTCTTGGCCCTTGCAGCTAATCCCACCGGAAGCTCAGACTCAGTGCTGGCTTCTGCCTTAAAAAGGACATGGGTATTTTTTTCTTGACGTTGAGGAGGGATGAAAATGTATTTTTAACCTAATTGGCATTTTTAGAGGACCATTCTGACTTGATTTCTGCCAACTCACGCTGTCATCACTGGCACCTTAAGTCATATCAATTAGATCAGTGTTTAGTAACCTCAGGGTATCTGAACCTTTCTGCATCTAAAGGTATTTGAGGAGCAGGAAAACAGTGCCACATCCAGTGTGCAGTGTGTGCGGTTATCAGGGTATTGAGTCTAGACCCACCATTGACAAGGCATCCTTTGTTAATCCTGGACATTGCCAGCTCTGGCTTGAACCCTGTTTTCCACTGGACAGTGTTTGTACTTGTGTCTTGGAGCAACACACTGGTGGGCTCGGGACCAGCCTTCCGTGTGAGGTGGATGCGACGTTATCCTCCTCCTGGCTTCCACTCCCTTGTGGTTTTGAATTGTCTTCATTTGTTTTCTAGGCTGATGAACCAATTGCAGATTATGCTGCAATGGATGATGTCATGCAAGGTAAAGACCAACTTGTTTTGGGAATTTGTTGAGGAACTTGTTAAAGGAAGGTGGGATTATAGTTATTGATGCTTTAGTCTACAGTGCTTTTACTTTTAAACTTGAACAAAGCTTCTACATGTTAAGGTAGAATCTTACATTATTGCTCTGAAAAGATCATAGTAAGAATGATACCTATGAAAATTTAGAAAGTGGAGAAAACAGTACTAATTAATTAATTTACCATAGGAAACAAATAAATGTAAGCCTGCAGGTGAAAGAGGTCAACAAAAAGCAAAGCTAATTCAAATTGCAGAGCCTCAGACAGGTACACAGGAATTGGATGCCCTAGGTGCCTTTTTGAACGTAAGAGTGGGGTCTAAACCTAAAGGCAGGTTGGAAGCTGTATAAGAAGTAGTTAGACAGCTCACTACCTTGCAGATCCTCACAGCCCTTCCCTCATGTCACTGCCTCTTCTCAACCTGTAGAGTTTGTTTCAGCTCTTTGAAGAAATTAACCTAGAAAGGTGATAATGAGGCCCATTACCTACCAAACAGGGAGACCACCCACCAGCTCTTTGTTCAAATACTGGCAGCTCGAGGGAAGGGATGATCCTCTGGGGAAACGGGCAATTCAAGAAAACAACCTACAAATATTTTTAGGAAGTGGTTTGTCTCCCAGGTACCCTTGGGTGAAGCCCACCACTGCCCACCGGACAGTTTTTAGGCATCTTTTTAGTGCCTCACACGTAAATAGGTGGAAATGGACAGCTAGAGAGCACCAGACAGTTGAGCAAAGAGCATGAAACCAAAAGACGTCAATCAACAGACTGAAAAAAAAGGAGCCCAGAGAAAATAGACAACACAGGAAGCATAAGAAAGCTTAAAAATTAACTATAAACAATACGAGAGAAAGAGCAAATAGTCTATGTGTAAGGAACATTCAGAGAACAGAAAATAATTCATGAAAATAAAAAATGGGTGCACCAAGGGCCTGGTACAGTAAAGTACAAATCTAGGGATAAGAAGACCCTAAAAGCATCTAGAGGTATAGAAGGAAAAACCAGACACATTCACAGGATGAAGAGTCAGAAAGACAAACTAATGGACCAGTGCCCACAAGATTCTGAGGAAAAGTGAGTTTGAATCTAGAATTCTATAACTAGACAGACTTTATTTTAACGTCACACTTGATGGCTCTTTGAATGTAAGGCCTCAAATTTCTCTCACACACCATTTGCCGAGATACTCTGGGAGGGTGTGCTCTGTTAAATGAGAGAGTAAATCAAGAAAGAAGTCAACAGTGGAACCCGAAAACAGGGATCCAACATAGGAATAGATGCCGTAGAAGCTGGTGAGGGGGAAATTCCAGGACGGAAGCTCTGCAGCAGCTGTTGAGCACACCCGATCCAGATTGGAGCAGTGGGATGCAGGCTTTGGCACAGGATGTCCCCTGGGAAGAGTGGAAGTGACAGATGACTGTCTTGAGGTTTACAGCTCTTTCAGAGTTTACACTTGAATTGGAGATAGTACAGAGAAAATGAAACACATAAATAATGCAGTAGTTACCAACCCCAGAAAGACACAGTCATACCAGACAGGAGCTCTAACCAAGGTACACCAGGGAGGTCAACTGTGAGCAGTATTACGGAATACAAAATAATGTGAACATTGGAGATTAGCTTAACAAAAACTGTCACTGTGTCAGGACAGTGGTATGTACTTCCGGGGCAGGTGGTATGTAAGAGGTGGTAGAAGAACTAAATTTTTATCTTTCACTGAAATTATTAGATAGTATCTAAAATTATGAATTAGCAATATAAGCATGTTATTTAGAAATAACAGAGGTTAAATACCAGAAGTGGCTGCAAGGGCTGAAAGTGGTTCCTTCTAGAGTGTGGGAATGGGAGGGGGAGGGGGAGAGAGGGCGATGGCCACATGGTTTTCTCCGGCCCCCTCCCCCCATCATGCAAAATGTTGGCTCCAGTTACAACCCTTGTTCTCCCAGTATTTGTCTTTTGAGTGATGCATATGTATTGCTCTGATAGAAATAAAGAGAAAGATTTTCATTTGATTATTATCTATAACTTCAAAGGTAATGTTTATAGATGAATAAGGTAATTAAAAGTTATTTTAAACTTTTCGTCTTTAGGCATTGAAGTGAACTTATTACTGTCGGTAGTGACAATCTTTTCAATTTGGAATTCTGTTTTTTTCCTTCCAGTGTGTATGCCAGAAGAAGGGTTTAAAGGTAAGTTACATTTGTCACGTTTTGTTCATGAATGTCAGAGTCATACTGTAATTTTCTATTAAAGTGAAGCCTATGATTTGATTTTAAAATTTAATTCCATCTGAGTCTCATGACTGAAATTAATTTTAGTTAAATGCATTTTTTATTCAAGCTTCTTCATTATCTGTATCAGCACTCAGGCCTCAGGGCCTCAAATAGGGCCTGTGTGTTAGACATATCTACTGCCAGATGTCCATTCTGCTTTTTCTTTCTCATTTCGGGGGGAAGTTGGGGAATTAGCTAGTGGCATTTTGATTTTTACACTTAACCTTTTCAAGTTCCTCCTGTCAGTCCCATCTTAGAGCAAAACAGTTTGTATGTAACTGGTAAGAATTAGAGGAGAAGAATTTGCTGAATTATATTAGGTTCAGTGAAAAGGTATCATTGATCTATTTAGAATTAGGCATTTCTTGGATTATTACTTTAAATGGATAAACGGCAGTGCCTCCTACTACATCTTGGCCACTATAGTTGTGCACATAGTCGAATCCAGACCTTTGACATTTACAGATTTAACTGTTGCCAGTTTGATTCTTTGTGGCCTAGTCCAGAGATCCATGACAGGTTGCAACTTTGCCCAAGAATGAGGTTGAATCGAATACCAGGGGTTCTTTGCTAAAGCGAACAAGTGAGCCAGGCTACTGGCCTAAATAAAGCCTCCCTCTCAGTGCGGCTTTTTGTCTACACATTCCCACTACACAGAAACTCCTGATGTGGTTAAAACAAAACAAACAAAGCAAAAAATTTCTTTATGAAAAATGGCCATCAAATGAAAGCATCAGTAAAATCTGATTAACTTGTGTGAAGATAACTAATAGGAGCCACGTGGCTTTCAACAGGAATGTGCTTTAGCCGAAAACCTGGAGTCTGTTGATATTTTTTCTTATCCTTCAACGTCAAAAGGCTTCTGCGCTCATTTATTAAGTTGGATATTCCCTGTTGGTGATGCGTTCTTGGCAGATGGAATATATGAACTCTTACCTTGCAGTTCACAACTGTACCTCCACATGTGTTTCTTTTCCCAGGTACTGGTCTTCTTGGACATTAATCTTTTTGAACATTTGCTGACTGCTAAGAAATGACCAGAAAGGAAGAGGAGTTTGACATGTTAGGGCATTACAGAAAAAGTGGATTTAAGAATTAAACCATTACATGACTCCTCCGCAAGGCAGAAAACCATTCAAAAGTGACTGTCCCCAAATGCCTTATGTCAAAGCAGATTGCACTGAAGGCCATCAGACTTGAAGGAAATGTTTCAAATTTTATATTTAAGGGGGGTGGGGGGGGAATGGGCAAGTAAAGACTGAAGAAGTTTAGTAGCAGTATCAGTAAATCATGTTTACATATGAGATTTATAGGCACGGGAGGGAATAAAGTTCTGTTATATTTCCTTGCTTGAGTTTCATACCAGATGCATTGGTCCATAAAGGATTTGTATCACAGGAGATGGGACAACATTCTGCTCTGAACTAAAAGTAATTCTTTAGAGACATAACCTGCTTACCAATACCTGTCTTTGATTCATATTTTACTTTCAATAAAGCATGAAAGTGAAGAACTTGCCGTAATTGTGGAAAAGTGTCTTCAGATTAGATTCCTCTCCATGTCGGCTCCAGTGCACCCGCCTCACATCCTGCCCGCTGGTCTCTGACTTAGTGCTGGGAAAGGAGGGTGCACCTGCGTGTCTCCTGCAGTGAGCCAAGGGATTGTGTCTCACTTTTGTCTTCAAAGGCTTTTTACTTCCACGCATTTCAGAAAGGATGGCGAACGTATTACATGTCATAGCATCCTCCAGTTTTGCTATTATTAAAAAGTGGGAAATCAAATACACCTTGCACTTTTGAGAAGTCTGACCACCTTTTCTGAAGAGTAAAATGGCCTGAAATACATTTGGAAAATAACACGGGTTTTTATATAAAATTTCTTCTTCCCATCCTCCAAGTCCGCCATTTCTTGGATCTCACTTCTCTTTTTTTGAAAGCATTCTTCCGAAACATCCAGAAAGGATCTTTTAGATCACATTGTTCAAAAATGGAAAAAAATGTGTGCATGGAGTGTGCCACGTCATCCAGCTCAGGATTGTTGGTTAGCAACACATGACCAAAGCAGTATTCGTTAGAATATTGAAGGATTTTCAAATGGAATTAAGACTGGAGTTTGTTTCACTGTTTCCTCTGAGTACGTATGTACAAGTTTGCGGCCGAGATGCTGACTCAGGCGTCTCTCTTGCTAACACTTTATTTAGCCCTGGGTTTTGCTGGGTGTTTTTTTTTTTTTTTTTTTTTTTTAACCCCTCCCTTTTCTGAACTTTTAAACTGAAATACCGGATGGGGGTGTCAGGTTTCAATTTGAGGACCAGTGACCTTGGCAGCATCCCCTTTGAATAGATCTTTTTATCAGAGTAATGATGGCTTTTTGGTAAAATTACAACTTCTTACCTGAGTTTCCCCTCTGTGTTTGCAGTGTCTTCAGTCTGTACCTCCTGGGGAGGCAGGGGGTGTTTAATGAGTCTGTGTGGGAGAATGCACCGCACACAGGACCCTCACAACCCATCCTAGGAACCTGAGGGCCCCACCCTCAGGTCGGCAAAGGGAAGGGAAGGACTTGAGGTTCAGGTCATGAGCTAATCCTCATTTTTAGATCCCAACACCCGCCCCCCAATGAACCTGAACATAAAATAATAACATGCCAAGCAACTACTACTTTCCCAGGGTAAAGACTTGTGTGCAAGTTCACTTAGTACTTGATGCAGCTGCTTCCTCCTCCCTGTAAAGAAGCTGTTTGTCCAGAGAAGGTTCTTTCTGGGGATTGACATAAACATGTCAGTAGTCACCCAGAAATCTGATGTATTTCCCCAGTTTGCTGTTAATAACTGTTTTAAAATGTGTTACTTGGAGTCTTTTTTTCCCTCATGCAGTGGTACAAAATAACAGCCTGTGGTAGGTCTTTCAGGCTGATGACCCAGTACTGGCTCCCTTATTGATCTGCACAGGTGGTGGGAGCGGAGTGGGCCCTGTGTGAGCAGGTGATGCTCCAGCAGTTTTCTGTCTCCCGCCCCCACGACTTAACCGTGTGCTCCCAGCCCCGCACTGCTCAGAGTGATGTCTGTGGCCCCACAGTACCAGCAGCATTGCGAAGCTGTATTAGAAATGCAGGTTTTCAGGCCTGAGACCCACTAAATCTGCATGTGCAAGCCGCCCCTGTTGAGAAGCCTTGGGCTGGGCCCTCTCCCGCCCACAGTCGGCAGAGTTACACAGTCATGAGTACGTGTATTTAGTGGCCCTCACCATTTTGTACAGGGAAAACAGGTACAACATGTAACCTAAAATCAGTTCTTGCCTTGTCTGTATTAATAGATGGAGATCAATTGTCTCCTTGACTATGACCACACTAAGGTGCAGAGACTCTTTCCGTCAGGTTTCTTATGCATGTGGTTTTGTTTTTGTTCTTGTTTTTTAAAGACAGTCTTCTGTGGAAGGTAAAATGAAGCTTGAAGTCACCCCCGCCCCCCATCCCCATTGTATTTCTGTCCATTCCTCAATCCCAATCTGATGTGTACAACATGCCATTCTGCTACAAGTTGTTGCCGTCACCTCAAATATAGGTCGCCGTTTGGATGTCTTCATTCCTTGGGGGGAATAAGTATCTGTGTATTAATGAACTTTTTTGTGTAGAATTACAGTTACCATTCTGCCCAATTTCAAAGAAATGTATGTCCCTTTGTTTCTGTGGCATCATAATCCAGAGCGAATTTTTTTATTACTTTAAATGTCGATTTGGTTGGCCTGTGTGGTCATGGGCTTCTTGATCAGACCCTGGTTAATACTTGAAGTGAATGCTAGGATTGAATAACCTGTTTTAAACACCCAAAGGGTGATTTATCTCTGTCTGAACAAACTGCTAAGGTGAAATGAGCACTGAAGCCTGGCTTTCCTGTTATAGAATCGCGCAGGAGTGTCACATCCTTTCTCTCTGGCATTTGGATGTTCAGCTTGTTCAGTGTTACAGGGGACTGTGAATAGAGTTCAGTCTCATGAACAACCAGCATTTTCATTTTAAGGAGATTCTCACCCCTTTGCCAATGGCACGTGCATCCCCACCCCAGGTGCAGGGTTTTGTCACGAACTGTATTTCTGATTCTGAAAGCTAGCCATTTACCACCCCCAAAATCCAGGCAATGCATAGATACCAATATTGGCTGGGGGTTTGATTATCAACATGAGTGGAATCCTTTATTCATTAAAATACAGATGACAGACATTTGTAAAATGGTAACACTTTGTTTCACATACTTCACTGAGCAACAGCTTTGTGCCGAGTCCTGAGGGCCAAGTCTAGTAGGGAGACTTGGTGGCGCAGTGGTTAAGAATCTGCCTGCCAGGGCTTCCCTGGTGGCGCAGTGGTTGAGAATCTGCCTGCTAATGCAGGGGACACGGGTTCGAGCCCTGGTCTGGGAAGATCCCACATGCCGCGGAGCAGCTGGGCCCGTGAGCCACAATTGCTGAGCCTGCGCGTCTGGAGCCTGTGCCCCGCGACGGGAGGGGCCGCGATAGAGAAAGGCCCGCGCACCGCGATGAAGAGCGGTCCCCGCACCGCGATGAAGAGTGGCCCCCGCTTGCCGCAACTGGAGAAAGCCCTCGCACGAACCGAAGACCCAACACAGCCAAAAATAAATAAATAAATAAATAAATAAGAAAATCCTTTAAAAAAAAAAAAAAGAATCTGCCTGCCAATGCAGGGGACATGGGTTCGAGCCCTGGTCTGGGAAGATCCCACATGCCGCGGAGCAACTAAGCCCGTGCGCCACAACTACTGAGCCTGCGCGCCACAACTACTGAAGCCCACGCGCCTAGAGCCTGTGCTCTGCAACAAGAGAAGCCACTGCAATGAGAAGCCTGTGCACCGCAACGAAGCGTAGTCCCCGCTCGCCGCAACTAGAGGAAGCCCACGCACAGCAATGAAGACCCAACATAGCCCAAAAAAAAAAAAAAGTCTAGTAGAGAGACGTAGAAAACAACGCCTCCATCTCATACATCCCAAACATTTGTGGGTTTTTCTCAAATCTGGCTTTTGAGTTAATTGGGCTGAGGAGTCTGCTGGCTGTTCAGATAGCACATACTCGTGTAGGCGAGTGTTGAAAGGGCTAGTCTGAGAAGTTGGGTCACCTGTGTTACAGATAATCTCACCATTTACCTTTAACTAAGCAAAGTTGCTTAGCTTTGCTTTGTCTTGGTTTCCAAATTATCTCTTCGAACAGAGCAGTATTTGCTGCTTTGTTCACCCTCCCACACTGAGGATCATGCAGTAATAAACACTGTTGGGGTAAAATACTTCGTGATTCTTTGTAATTAGACTTTAGCCTTTGTAAGGAAATGCTGTGGAATCTTTCCCGCAAGTCTTCAAAAGAGGTCTTGTAACTGCATAGCCAAGCTGCCTGGAACCCCCTCCCTGAGAACTTCGGGACATACGTTACGCTGGAAGCCGTTGGAGTTAAAATGATGGCTGGACAGGTGTGTTTGATTATTCTGTTATATAAGTGTTTCCTCTTGGCCCGTAAGGAAAGTGAAGCTAATGGCCAAACAGTAAGGTTCCTTGATTCTATGTTTATTTGCAGGGTCATGTTGAAAGGTATTTGAAACACGTTTGGAATGCATGTTGAAGATTTATGTCTTTGTGATAGGCAGGTTCTGCCCCAGAGGGGCAGCTTCCAGTGTTTTGATTGTCATTGCCAAGAACATCAGGAACAGGTGCCCTGAGCCTCAGAGGCCGGGCTGTGCAGGCACCGGGCAAAGCAGAAGACTGCGGCCAGTGCTTCAGGCTACTTTCTGATCTGAGAATCGTGTTTTATATTCTTTATTTACCTCTTGAGATTTAGTGAATAATATTTTTCATGAGTAGGGTACATGAAACAGGTATTTCTTGTGCTTCTGGGAACTTCCCCAACAGATAAGCCACAGGACCCGCTTTATCACATGACTGCAGTGTACTGCCAACCATATCACATTCAGCACTTTAAAAAAATGCATATGTTTCAGGCAAGTTGGTGACATTTGTTCATACGGTAAGAGTTAGGTATCTTTGCTGAGCCTCTTAGGTTTTGGGAAGAGGTTGCAGAATTGATCTTGTGCATCAAGTCATCTTTGTAACTTGCCAGGAGTTGTCTGGCCTTTTCTTTATTATTATTATTATTTATTTATTATTTTTGGCTGTGTTGGGTCTTCATTGCTGCACGTGGGCTTTCTCTAGTTGCGGCGAGCGGGGGCCACTCTTCGTTGCAGTGTGTGGGCTTCTCATTGCGGTGGCTTCTCTTGTTGCGGAGCACGGGCTCTAGGCTTCAGTAGTTGTGGCTCACGGGCTCTAGAGCGCAGGCTCGGTAGTTGTGGCACACGGGCTTAGCTGCTCCGCGGCATGTGGGATCTTCCCGGACTAGGGCCCGAACCTGTGTCCCCTGCGTTGGCAGGCGGATTCCCAACCACTGGGCCACCAGGGAAGCCCAGTCTGGCCTTTTCTAGGTGACATTGTTCTGCCTTTAGAATTGGGACCTGGACCAGCTCATTACTGGACTAAGCCCTGGCTGTGTCTCCCCCAGCAGAGGCAAGACCACGTTTCCCGAAGATGTGTATCCTGCTGCCAAACGGGCTCCGTCCACGGGCACCAGTGACGCGGTGGCTCCTCTCGTGCCGTGTGTTCACACTTTGCCATTCATGAGGCTGTCTGAATTCCCCCTGAAGTTAGTTCTGAGAGCTTGTCCAACATAATTACTGTATTGGTCTCAAACAGAGGGCATCATCTGTTCTCCCCCAACATGTTTAAAGGGGAAAAACCAAAAAGACCTGCTTTCAAGGATTTGGCTGGGACTGCGTAGGCCAGGGCCTTTGAAGTGAAATTGCTCTTGGTCAGGGAGGGGACCAGCCTCATAACAGCAGCTGGAATGGCAGCTTGAATTCCAGATCTGCGTTAGTGCTGCCAGGCGAGGCAGGCCCTGGGCCACAGGAAATGGGGGACACACCCCAAGGAAGCCAGAAGGCCTGGGCAGCGGCTGCCTGGGTTGAAATGTTGCCGGCTGGCACATGGGCCTCTGCAAGCTTGGATCTTGGTCTCCCCTCCCCCCGTTCTCTGGCGTATTTGTAACAGAGAGAACACTAAACTTTTACCAGCTCTTTTTATGGTCCTGGATAAGTGTGTTCCCCTTTGTGCCTCAGTGTTCGCTCTAAAGGGAAGTTGGGTGTAGAAATTGTTGAGCAGGAGTTAGGTGGAAGGAGGCAGTGGGGCCTCATCTCTTCACCCCTACCGCCACCCACTACCTCAAAGTCCAGGGAGTGCGTTTGGGAAATTGCCCGACTGGACCACCTCTAAGGACTCTTGTTTTATATGTGAGTCATTTCTTTGATTGGTTTATGTTTGGAGTTTTTGCTGCATCTCCTGTCCCATCTGTAGCGTGCACTGGCTCTGGGTGAAGGAGGAGACTGTCGAGAATTCTGGAACTGAGTGAATTACTTATTTTTGTCTTAACTGGGAGCCAGAGTTAGGGCTGTGCTGGATCTTATGTCTGCATTTATTTTATTTTATTTTTTAAAATTTATTTATTTTTGGCTGTGTTGGGTCTTTGCTGTGTGCGGGCTTTCTCTGGTAGCGGTGAGTGGGGGCTACTCTTCGTTGTGGTGCACGGGCTTCTCACTGCAGTGGCTTCTGTTGCGGAGCACGGGCTCTAGGCGCACGGGCTTCAGTAGTTGTGGCGCGCGGGCTTCAGTAGTTGCGGCGCGCGGGCTTCAGTAGTTGCGGCGCGCGGGCTTAGTTGCTCCGCGGCATGTGGGATCTTCCCGGGCCAGGGCTCGAACCCATGTCCCCTGCATTGGCAGGCAGATTCTTAACCACTGCGCCACCAGGGAAGCACCTTACGTCTGCATTTAAAACCACTCCAAATCCCAGAAAATGAATCAACCTAATTAGTGCTGGACTGGTCTAGCTCCCTGAGGGCAGGGTCTCTGGCCATCTTATTCATCCTGTATCCTGCAGTGTGTCACATATGTTCTCAGCAAGGAAGAACCGGATGAACACTTCAGGACCCGCTGGAAGCTCTTGTCCAGCAACAGCAAGATCCCTGGGAAAGAGTTTTCTATTACTTCGGTGTGACCAGTGCTGTCCCCACCTTTAGGCTTGTCTCCTTTGTCCTCAAAATGGGGATTTCCTAGCTGTGTTCACAGTTGTGATCCAAGAGTGGGTCCCCCCGGTGGCATCCTCTCTGCTGTGTGTCCGGCATCAGCATGGCAGCCCACCGAGACACTGAGGCCTCAGAACCTTTCTTGACGGATGTGCCCTGGAGCTGACTCTCCGTCCTCGTCGGTCTTGTTCTCACTGGAGCGGAACTTTCTTCCGGCCATCCCTGCAGCCCACCCTCCTCCTCTTCACCAGCCCCTCCTAGACCTGACTCAGTGTTCTGCGGACAACACACCTTGGGGACCCACCACTTTGGGGTCTTCTCCCTCTGCCTTTCCCACTGGGCAGTTCCCATCCCTATCTTTCTGGTCTGGCCAGGCAGGGAAGGGTGGCAGAGAGTAATTTCCATTCCCAGTTTTGGACTCCCTCGTGCATGATTCCAAGTTTACAGCTGTGCCACCCACGTTTTCACTCTCCAGCCTTCTTAGATGTCAGGTTTTTTGAAGCCAGCTTTCATTTTTCAGCAGTGGGGAGGGAGGGCAGGGGTGGTGGCTGGGTCGCAACGTATTAAGTGTTTGGAAAAGAAAAGGCTTGTGCCCAGAGGCAGCCATGCATGAGCGGTCAGTCTTGAGTGGTTTGGATTGAAATAGGGCAGGGAAAGCGAAGCTCCGGGGCCTTCATTCAATCTTCCCTTTAATACCCAGGCTCCATGCCAGGCTCTGTGCCCAGCCCCCTACGGCACGTGCCGGCTGCCTTCTCCCCAGGGCCCCTGAGAGTCTCAGCATGCTGCCCCCCAGGACACAGGAGAGATTATAAGCCTCTTGCACTGAGGTTTTCTGTAAAGAGGAAAGTGCTGTAATTGAAGAGCTCCTTGGTTAATAAAGAAGAAATAGAGGCCTGGCACAGAAGAGCCTTCGTTTTTTGACCTACTCGGCCAGGATTGGGTACATTCAGTCCCTCGGTGCCCATAGGACCACAGGCCCTTGGAGACCTTGGAGTCTGCTGGTCCAGACCACGAAAGATCACAGCTGCAACTCCTCACTTAGTTTCTTTCCGCACCTCCTCTGCCTCCATCGGGCCCCTTGCTGTGGCTCACGTGAGGCACTTTGGCTTCACTCCGGAGTCCAGTCTGGAATGGTACCACCAGCAGTGCTTTCCTGGCCAGAGCTGGAAGCCCATGGTCTCCGTCTCACAGCATGGAGGGGAAGAGGGGTTTTTGGGCGAGTAGTTGGAGAAGATGAAGAGGCACCGGAATTTTGATGGGAACTGAATTCAAGGATCCATCTGGCCCAGTTCACAAAAAAGACAGAGGATGGGAGGAGATGTAGTGCTTCAGAGAACCTTGGAGTTTGTGTGCCCTTCCCGAGATGTGTGAGCCCAACCTTGCTGTAGGCAGGTTAGCCCAGTGCATGCTGCCCTGGAAGGGCCTTAGGTTTTCAACCAGTGTTTCCCAAATACGATTTTACTTCACCAAGCATCTCTCAGGACCGGTGTCCTGTACAACATACCAGTCTGGGGCAGTTGCTGCACTATGAAATCCCTTCTGCACCATCCCCAGAAGTACCTTGTCTCATTCAACTTCTTCCCTCTTAACTACAGCTTTGAACCAAACTATAAAGCCCTGGTGCATCCTGAGAAGGATCCAGGCTCAGGCCTGATGCTTAGGCAGGAAATCAAACGCCCCCCCGGGGTGGGGGGTGCCCAGAGTGAGTAGGTGCTGCTCTTGGAGCCCCTGCAGTTTTCTTTCTTCTTCCCTGAAGGCCTTGTTCTGCCAGCACTATTCAAAATGTTATCTGTGGCCCCAGAGCACCGGCAATGCTGTGAAGCTGTATTAGAAATGCAGAAGCCCAGGCCCCAGACCCACTGAACCTGGATCAGGCCACTCCTGTGCTCTTAGAAGTTTGAGAAGCCCTGGGCTGGGAACTCTTTCCCACCCATGGCTGGGGCGTGCCTGCGGAAGAGACACAGAAGGACTGGAAAGAATGCGTGCCCCATCCCTACATCCCCTCTGCCTTTTCACATTTTCAGGGGATGGGATGAGGGTGAGGAATGGCCTGCTACTCCCCCTTAATTCTAATCTCTGTTGGTTGAGGTGAGAGCCTTGGTGGGGAAACATGGCCCTGGTCCCAACCCCTGTGGGACTGAAAACTAAGGCTTGAAAGGCTCAGATTGTCCAGAGGCTGATAGAAGCATTGCTGAAGGCCCCAGGTCTTTTCCTTAATGAAATGAATCCCCATGGCTGGGAAGATAGAGGGGGGAATGGGGACCGTGGAAGTGACGGTCCCTTGGTAAGCACACAGCAGGTGCTCAACAAATATGGTGAGTAAATGAATACAAGTCTTGAATCTTCCTTAAATCTTGTCTGTGAAGTGGGCCTATTGGACTCACTGACCTTGGAGGGTAGACGAGATGGAGGTTTTTCTCTACCCCTTTTGCAACCTCAGTTTCTCCAGTTATTAGAGCGAGGGCGTGAGGTCCAGAGGTGTAAAGATCGCCTCTAAAATCAGCATTCTGTGTGACACAGGCCTACCAACCACAGCCTCACCCATGGTCCCCGACAGCTCTGGCCTTGTAGGCACACTGCCTGTTTCCTCTGTTCATCCAGGGTGGTTGCTCCTTGGAGGAGAGTCCAGTGGGGAGAGGGGCCCAGGAGCCGCTCAAGAGTCCACGGCATTGCTGCTGCTCACTTGATTGTGACCTTGGGCAAGTCTCTTCCCCTCTCTGGGCCTCAGAGGTCAGGTTAAGGTGATGTCTGAGGCCCCTTCGTGCCTGGGTTTTCACTCTTGCCCTCACCCCCCCTTTCTCCTGCAGCCTTACCTCTACTTCTCCTTTCGAGCGTGGCCTGAGGTTCGCCACCCCCGTTCCCCGGTTAGGTTGGGAGTAGGAAGAGAGCTACCTAGTCCCGGGAGGATGTCGGAGAGCCGCTAACTGGCTGCGGGGCCATCGCGCGGCCGCTGCCAGAAGGCACGCGAAGCGCCCGGGCGCGGAGGACGTGCCGCGGGGGCACAGCTTCCTCATACAGCTAAACCTGGCCGCCTTTTCCTTCCTCCCCGCCCCTGCAGACTCGCGGGCCTAGGGCGTGTCCCCCACTTTCCCGTCGACCCCACTTGTCGCAGAAGTTGCCCCTCTCCCCTTGGAGCAGGGACTGTCGGCTGGACCGCTGGGTCCTCGCCCGGCCCTGCCAGTTTAGCCGTGTAACCTTGAGCCGGTCCTTGCTCTCTCCGGTCCTCAGTTACCAGACCTGTAAAATGGGGCGCAAAGCGCCCGCCTCCGGGACCTGCTGTGGCGGGCGGCCGAGTGGGGGCCTCCGCCGAGCCCGCGGCTCCAGCTCTGGCTCCGCAGTGGGGGGGGGGGGGAGCGCGCCGGGAAGGAGGCTCCGCGGTCACGTGACGCCGCCCCCCCCCGCCCCCCGAACTGCGGCGGCGGCGGCGGCGGCGGCGGCGGCGAACGCCGAGCCGCGTCCGACCAGAGCTGCAGCGGCTGCCGCGGGCTCCGGAGCACCGAGCCCAGGAAGCCCCGGCCCAGGCCCGCGGGTGAGTCCGCCCCGCTCGGGCGGCGGCTCTGGGAAGGGGAAGGGACGGAGGTGGCCCGGGCTCCCCTCGGCCAGCAGCCAAGACCCGGCGCGGGCGGGCCGGGCAGGAGGGTGCGGGCAACGGGCGGGGACCCAGGGGCTGGGGGCCGCCGGGGAGGGGGCGCAGGCTGGCGTTGGCCGCGCTGCGGGCGGGGGATGGGGGGGCGGCTCAGCCCCCTGTCTCCGGGGGTGGGTCGAGGCCGCGGCTCGGGAGGGGGGGGCTCGGGTCCCACCCCCCTGCGTGGGTGGGGGTTCCGTGTTGGGCTCACCCTGAGGAGGGGGCGCGGAGAAATGGGCGCGTTCTCTCGATTTCTGGGGAGGGGCCCGGCCCCGACAGCCACCGGGAGGAGGCACTAGGGTCCTCAGAGGAAGGAAGTGGGGGTCCAGCGACCTTGAACCGAGGGGGCAGTGATGTCCTTGCTTCCCCAGGGACAGCGCGCATCCCCCCAGCCTCGTCTCTGACCCGCCGCGGAACAGGGCACCCCCGCGTCACGCAGTCGGACGCCCCCTCGTCGCCCCGTTCCCCCACCCCCACCCCCGGCTCCGCAGGATCTGAGGACTCGGTGGGAATCCACAGGGCGGTCCCCGCGACCCGCAGACGCTTTGGTGCCAGACGTGGGGCGCCTGGGCTTGGGGAAGATCCCTTGTGTTCTCACATGCACGCACACACACAGACACCAGCTCAGGACGTGAGCTCCCTCCCTCCATGGTAGTTAGACCCCGACCTGTGCGTGACCCCTAGTTTTTGTTGGGGTCCTACCACAGGCCTGGGGGTGGAATCAAGAAGGACACCCCACCCTTCACACATGGCACATGGGCATCTGTCCCCGTGCTTCATCCCCCTTCCTCTCCAAAGTCAGAGGCCAGCAGGAGGGAGACTGGGAGAAGCTGGGTCAGGACAGAGCAAGAGAGGCAGGCAGAGGGGAGATGAAGGAAGGAGGCAGCATCTCCTCCCCAGGCTCCTGGTCCACCCTGCCTGCCACAAGGTGGTGGTCCCTCCTTCCCGAGGGTGTCTGGAGGAAGAGGCTGGGCCAGGGCAAGGGGGTGGGCGGCCCTGAGCTTCCTAGCTAATGAGAGGGGAATCAGCCAAAGGGGCCCCTGGACAGGGAGAGGGCAGTGGCTGAGTGGGGCAGGTGGTAGTCATGCCCAGCTGGCCCCAAGATGGCCCCCATTCCTCTGTCCGGGACCTGCGTCTCGCTCTGAGACTCCCTGGCAGCTGGAGGGTCTGGGGAAGCAGAGGGGTACCTTAATGGCCTTGGAAAGGATTCCAGGGTCACGATTAATCCTCAAGTGGCAGAGAGCCTTCCTTACCCACAGCAATGTTTCAGGGAGGGGAACTGGAGTCTCCATTGCACAGACGAGGAAACTGAGGCTCAGAGAGGCTGACTGAACTGTCCAAGGTCACAGAGTCACCTTTGGCTGGCCTAGAATCAGTTCTCTGACTCCTGGTCCAGACGGATCTCCACAGTGGTGGGGTGGAGACAGTGTCAGTGACAAGGTAGAGCGGTTCACAGGTGACCTGCTCTCCTGTGCGGCCCGGGGTGTTGCGGGGGGGGGGGGAAGGGGGAGGGTGCCTCTGGGATGGAGGTGGGAAGCTGGGTCGGGTTGAGGAGGACTTCACCTTTCTTCAGGGTCCAGAACTCAGACCTTCTCCCTTCCCAGAGCCCCGTGCTTGCTCTGCTGCCTCTGCCCACGGCCGTGATGGTGTATGTTCCCTCCCTGGGACCTTCCCAGCTCCCAGCCTTCCTTGGGCAAAGCCCTCTGCTCTCCTCTCTGCCCCGGCTGCCTGCCTGGCAGGGGTCTCCAGACACCCCTCTCTATCCACCCTCCGCCCCTGTGAGACAAGAAGGATTGTTCCTTCGGCCTCTTGAAATGCAGGTGGTCTCCTTTTTGGCTTGGGCGTCTCTGCTGCTCTGGCCTCAGGCCCCCAGCTGGGTCAGCACAAGCCTGGGGTAAGGGAACCCTGAGACCCGGCTCCACCTCCCTCTCACCAGGCCCCACCCCTGCCGGCTGTACTGTTCCAGAGCCGAGAGGCCCTTTGAGGACTCCTGGGGCAGGTCTGCCTTCCACGCCACCTGTCTGTCTGCGGAGGCCTTTGTCCTGGCCGTCAGACACCGCTGAGCAGCCACACGGCTGCACAAACAACCAAGACCCGTGCACAGCCAGACACAGATGCAAACACGCTCCGATTCACAGATACCCCGGGACCCAGACACAGGAACGCACCGCACACTCAGGCCAAGACACCCGCCTCTAACTCTGACCAGTACCGCAAGCGGAGAGACCTGCCATCCAGACGCTGTGTGCACACAGAGGGGGAGGGTGTTGTCAGGAAGAAGAGGCTCCTCCAAAGCCCTCATGGGGCTGATAACGGCCTCCATTACCTCCTCCAGGGCACGCACATGACGCACACCCAGGAAAGAGCACAAGGAAGCCCCACACCCTTAGAAGTGAACCTGGCAGATAGGCCCATGCACCCACCCACACCCAGGCTGCCCTGGGTGCACACACGCATGCATTACATCAGCTTCCTGTGCGGGGGACAAGAACTCAGCACCACCCCAGCAGGGGGTGGCAGAGGCCCCTCTGGCCACCCCCAGCAAAGCCTCACCCTCACCTTCTTCCCTCTTTTTTGGTTCACATGAACCCAGGTTGGCTGACCCTGAGAATCCTGGGAAACTACCTGTGGTTCCCCCTCAGTGGACCTTCCTCTCCTGCCCACCTTCCCCCCAGACATATACCTGCCAGGTGGCCAGAGAAGCCTCTCCCTGGGCCACCCCTTTGCTGCCCCTGGAGGTGCTGTTCCTCAGGCCCCTCCCAAAGCAGGACACCCCCCAAGCCCAGGCTCCAAGCAGCCCTGGGGTTCCCTTTCCTTTGCCACTTTTCCGGGAGACCTTGCCAAGTCCTGGTTTCTGCTTTGCCCTCCCAGCGAGGCTGGGGGCCAGCTGGTGTGAAGGGAGGGGAAACCTCGGAGTTCTCCTCTACCCACCTCCTCACTCAGCAGAACCTCTGCCTGCCTGGGCCCTGGCACCCTGGCTCTGCCTCTGAGAGCCTGGCATCGCTGGGAGGCGGCTGCTGAGAGGTGCTTCTGGGGGCTCAGATATCTTCTGCAGGGTAGACTGGTGCTAGGTGGAGGGCAGCGAGGGGCTCCGGGCTTTGCCGTTCTCACTTGGATGCTCACCCTGGGCTTGCCAGGGCGCTAGTTCTGAGTCCAGGCCTGGCCCTGCCTCTTGCTGGCTGTGTGGCCCGGGGAAGTCAGCTCCCCTCTGGGCCCATCTCCAGCTCTGGGAGGCAGCCCGGCCTGGCTAGGGAGTGTGAGGTGTGAGGTGGCAGCTCTGTGCCAACGAGGAAAGGAAGTTTGGCTCTGCTGGGCAGTGTGGGGCAAGAGGGGGCCCCTGGCTAAGGACTTCCGGCAGATGGAAAACTCTGGGTCCACGCTAGGCCAAGCAGGGGTTGCCGGTCCAGGGATTTCCTGGGGCGACCACCCTGGGGTCAACAGAGGGGGACCTGAGGGCAGGGGGGCTGCTGCTGTAGTTTACATCTGTGAGTATTTTTATGCCCCCATATGTGCTCTATTTTTAGGGCTGCAGACTTGTACTTGCAGGCAGTGACTCAGAGAGGAAGGAAGAAGAAGCAGAGGGGTGCTGGTGGGGAGACACCCCAAAACGGGGAGGTTCCGCTGGGATACCAGCCTTCCCCACTGGAAGAAAGGAGTCAAATCTGTGGTGCCCCCGCTGTGTGCTGGCACAATGGTAGGACCCTCCTTTGCACACTCAGGAAGCATTTATTGAGTGTGTAGGGTGTCCCAGGGACAGTAATAGACACTGGGGAAACAGACATGAGCTGGGTGTGGCATCCTTCGGTCCCTGCCACAGCCCAGTGTGGTGCTACTGTGGCCATGTCTCAGATGAGGAGGTAAGGCTCGAAGAGGTCCAATGACCTGCCCGCTCCTCTAGTAAATGCCTCTGCCAGCGTGGCGCCACCCTCCCTGGGGTCCCCTTTTGGAAGAAAACCTGAGTTAAAAATCTGACTTTGCCACTAACTAACTGCACAACTTGGAACCCATTACTCCATCTCTCTGAGCCTCTGTTTCTTTATCTGTAAAGTGGGGATCACCCACTCTATGTACCTGATGGGGTTGTTTTGAGGGTTAAGATTAATGTAGGCAAATACGCAGGGCAGTTTCCAGCTCATTGTGGCCATTTGTTGGGGACTCAGAGGAGATGGGGTGGGAGTTGTCAGGAATCCAAGTCCAGTTTCTGCTGTGTGACTTTGGATAAGTCACTCACTCTCTCTGTGCCTCATTTCCTTCTCCATAGAACAGGGATGATAAGCCCTTGTTTGCCTGCCTACCTGGGAGTGTTTTTTGTGCAGATCAGACTTGATGGCTGGGAGCTGCTTTGAAAAACATAGAGCTGTACTCAGAGATATGAATGCACAGAAGAAAAAACAAACACCAGAAAAAAATGAAGAAAAATCTTAAAAAAGAAACTTCAAATATTTTATTACAGCAAGAAAAAATAAGCCTTTTATTCAATGTTTTAGGGGCAGTGGGAATTGTTTCCATAACCTCACATTTCCAAGGCAGTTGGCATGTGGCTCTTGTCACATGAGATGGGTAGTTTTCCCCCTTGGGGAGTCAGTGCCTGGCACATAGTAGGTGGTCGATAAATGGTCATGGTGGCTACGAGTGGAGTCACTACGAGTGGAAGGAGGAGTGAAGATATTTCTGGTGGCGTGACCACTACAGCATGAAAGGTGGCAATCAGGACACTGGTTTGGCTTCACTGGAAGGTGTGTGTAGGGGTGAGTTGGAGCCAGTTTATTAAGGACCTTGAATGCCAGGCTGAGGAATTTTCCCTGCAAGCCAATGGGAAAACCATTGGAGAGAGTGGCTGAGTCTTCTGTGGGCAGGCCTTGGGTAGGAATTAGCCTGGCCCAGTTCTCTGCCCTGCTCCTGCTGTGTAAGTGTGGCTCTATTGCCCACTTCCCTGGGTCTCATTTTCCCCCTGTATGCAAAGGAGAGAGCTCCAGCATCTTCCATCCCAGGGACAGGAAAGAGGACCAAGGCACCAACCAGTCAGGAAAGAAGGGGGCTATCATCTGTGCCGGAAATCAGGAGACACATGTCCCCCTCTGACCTCATCCCACTAGCTGTGTGATCTTGGGCAAGTCACCAGCCCCTTTGAGCCTCCCTTTCCATCTGTGCAATGGGTAGGTGCAGTTTCTACCTTTGCAATGTGGCTCTAGTGAGGTGGAGCTGGTGACCGTGCTGTATGAGCCTCAGGTGTGTCGTATCTGTGGGGGAATCGTGCTGTTTCTTGCAACTACATGTTCCCCAGCCTCCCTTGAGAATCTGGGACTGCTGCAATTTATAGGGGACAGTGGGTGAAAACAGACTCCTGAGCGGCCAGAGAGGCCGTGACCTTCTCAAGGCCACAGGAGCCACATGCCTGCCACAGCCAGGCTGTTGGGGGAGTGGACAGGTGAGGCGTGTGGGTCCAGCCCTCTGCTCTGCTCCTGAGTTCTCCACCCCAAATCTGCAAGAGAAAGACACCCCCATCCCAGCTCAGAGGATAGCCCTTTCCAAGACCCCATTCCTCTGAGTTGGAACTTTTGGGGGTGGGTGGAGGGTGACCTTGGGAATTTCTCTCTGCTTGCAAGCTCAGGGCCAGAACTGTTGGGGCAGCCCTAATTCCTCCGTTTCAAAAGTGGGACCCCTCATTGACCTGTGAGGGATTGCCAGGACGAGGCCCAGGCTGATGGCAGGCACGCCTCCCACCCTGGTGCCGCGTCCCGACCTTGAGGGTCCAGAGAGAGGCCATGGGGCTGAAGCTCTGGGTAGGTGGGCTCCAGCCTGGCCCCATTTACCACCTGCCTCCACCTGAGATGTGGGAGCTTTTCCAGGTGCATAGGCCTGCCCTTACGGTCCCTCCCAGGGCTTCAAGCCTCCGGAAACAGGACTGCACAGAGCCCCTGGGACAAAGCCCTCACCTGTCCCAGTCACCGGGCAGGGCCCCAGACCGCCCTAGCTGGAGAGGTGTGGCCCTCCGTGGTCCTCTGAGGGTCAGAGAAACCTGGACCTGTCCCCTGCCCTTGCTCCCAGCTGCACCATTGGGGTCTGCCCTGTGTTAGCCAGGGTGGGAGCTGGCTGGCTGGCTTAGCAATGCAGGAGCATTCCTGGCAGGGGAAAAGCAGAATGGAGGCTGAGTGATGGGGTGCAGATGGGGGGCATTAATTGAGTACTTACAGTATGCTGGGCCCTGTGCTAAGCACTTTTCATGGATCTGTCTTATTTAATCCTCAGAACAACTGTCATTAGGCCCACTGAGGCTCAGAGAGGGTAAGCAGTCCGCCCAAGGTCACCCAGCTGGTGTGTGGCTGGAGCTGAGATTTGAATTAAGGGCTGTCTGACTCCATTTTTAACCACTTTGGTGTACTGCATGCAGAATGAGATGGGGAGGGGGAGGGGGCGGGGAGGGGCCTAGTTCTGGGCAGGGATGGGGCTGGGGCTCAAACCCTGGGGCTGCCGCACACCTGCAGGATCTGGCCCTGAACCTCCCAGCTCCCCCTCCCTCCCTTTTCCCTTCCCCATGACCCGTCCGTGGGGCTCAGCACCCCGGGCTGAGTTGGGGGAAGAGGAGAGAATGGGGAGATTTGTTTGCAGAGGTTCCCAGGGACGTGAAATCCCACAGACCCTGGATTCTCCTGGGCCCCTCTGGCTGCATGAACTCCCAGCTCATGAAATCCTCAGCATCAGAGCTGGAGAGGAGCCCATGGAGATCAGCTGGTCCAACCCCCTCATTTTATAGATAATAATTATGATGATTACACCCGATGGCAGCAATTCACAAAGGGCTTTCACATCTGGGTTGCCTCCGACGGGCGCCAGAACCCTCAGGGCTGGCAGGACTCGTTTTGCCGTTGTTATTCTCCTCACTTTGTGGCCGAGGAAACTGAGGTTCAGAGAGGTGAAGGGATGGGCCTCGGGGCACAAGCTGGACTCCAAACCCAGATCTTGCTTCGCCTGAGCCCCCTGCACCATCCCATGTCCCCTGAGACTTAGAGCCCACGTGGTGTGGCTCCAGGACTGCATCCTGCCTTAGGGACAGTGTGGGGGTGTCTCTGGGGGGGGGGCTGCTTCTGAGAGGTCTGTGTGGGCACGAGGCAGGTGTCAGGTGAAGCTCCGGGACTCCCAGTGATGCCTGCCTTCCTCCCCGGTCATGGGAATACACCACCCGCTCCCTGCCGAGAGTGTAGACTGAGGGGCAGAGCTGTTTCCTAGCGGCCTCTCCACCTGCCATGCCCATGGGGCCCAGGCTGCCCCCAAATCAGACTGAGAAGGCACCTTGGAGAGCCTTCATTTTACAGAGAAGGAAACTGGGTGCCAGAGGGGTAGGGACCTGCCCACAGTCACACTGAGCCAGTGGCAGAGCTGGGCCTAGGACCTGGGTCTCCTGACTCAGTGTATGGCTGTGCTGGCACAAGTCCAGTAACAGTACCAAGGACAGCCCCCACTTATTGGGCCCCTCTCGTGTGCCAGGGCTGAGCACTTTACACTGAATCCTAAGAACAACCCTATAAGGTAAGTACTGTTACTCTCATTACCATCCCCTTTTACAGATGAAGAAACTGAGGCTTTGAGAGGTTATGAAAATGGCCCAAAGTCATAAACCAGGAAGTGACAGACAGAGGCGAGAATTCAAACACAGGTCCACCTGACTCCGAACCCATGCTGATGTCAACCCCTATATGTATTATGATAGGAATAAAATTTCTTTTGTCCTTCTTTTTGCTCATAGCCAACCTAGGACATCATACATTCATTCACTGACATTTATGGAGTGCCTTCTGTGCTGAGGAGACCAGGGAGCTGATCTGGAGTCAGAGGCCAGGGGTTGAGGGTCAGAGATTAGACAGTGAGGTAGGGTGTCTCCAAACACTCCTAGACTCTCTGGCCCCGCCAAGGATGGTTGCCCTCCCCCCTTCTGTCCCCAGCCTGGCCACAGACTGTTTGCAACCTCTTTCTCTGCCCTTCCTCTTGCCCACGGTGTCTGTTGTAGCCTGATTTACCCTTGTGAGAAACGTGGGCATGACTCAGCAGGGGCTTCTGGATTTTGTACACCACAAGGAAGACTGTGCGGACAATAGCAGTAGCAGCCGCCACCATGCAAGCTCTTCGTGGGCACAAGGCACCGTGCTAAGTCCTCTCTCTGTGCATCACCTTGTTCGATGCTCACCATCACCTTGTGAGCCAAGAGCTGGTATACCTCCATTTTCCAGACGTGGGAACTGAGGCTTAGAGCCCCACAGCTCAGGACTGGGCTGGAGCCCAGCTCTGCCCAGCTCTGAGGCCTGTGCCCTTACCCCTGACTCACACTGCCCTGCTCTGTGTCCAGGCTCTGTGCCCAGGCTGTGTGTTTGTGCATTTAGAAGCCTGGTTCCTGGAAGGCAGGCTTCAGCCAAGCAGCAAATATTTGTTGAGCACCTACTGTGTGCCTTGGGAAAGTGCTTTGCGAGACTAAAGCTTGTGAGGATGGGGAGATAGGGGTGTTTCTGTGAGGGATGTGGGTCCCCATGCAACCACCCCACCCAAGTCTTGAGGCAGAGGAGGCTCTTAGGCTTCCAGGGGTGTCAGGGCAGGGCAGCGTGTGCTGTTTGAAGGGCTTTCTTCTTGCAGGAGTGTCCCTGAGAGTGACTCAGAGCTGAGTTACCTTAGGGGGTCTTCCCTGGCCCTTGGGCAAGCCACTTAGTCTCTCAAAAGGCCTCTGTTTCCTGGTCTGTGAACGGGGATAATAGCACATAGTTTACAGGGTGGTCATGAGGACTAAACCAACGAGAGTGCTTGGTACAGGGCCTCGGGGACTCGTAGCTGCTCTTACTGAGCTGGAGTGCATGTATGATGGAGGATGAGGTCTTGAGGGGGCGGCAGGAGAGCTGGATCTGCTCTATTTGCAGGCCTCAGTTTCTCCATCCATCATGACTGACACACAACTCTTGTGTAATCTGCCTCAGGGGGCTGTTGTGGAGATCAGAGAGGTCCCAGGGCACGTAGGTGCGCCTGCATGATCTGCACACCGAGGGATCGGTTCCCGGGGGGAGAGGGGACGGCGGGAACACGGTGGGCGGCGGCACAGGTGCCACCATTGTGGCGCGCAGGTGTGTCATTGTGGGCCGGAGAGGCGCGGCAGTTCGCTCCGGGGATTAGGAAAAAGGCACGTTCGGGAGGCCGCCTTCGCTCAAGGTGGGGGGGGGGGGGGGGAGTGAGGAGTGCGGGGGGCGGGGGTAACCAGAGCGCGGCCGGGAATGCAGGGCGCTTCCTAGGGGCGCCCTCGGGTCCCAGCCCTCCCCAGAAGAGACGCCCGGGGCGCTGTCCCTGGTCCTGGAGCCCTCCCGGCCCTAGCCCTGCAGTTCCCGTGGTGACCAGTTGAGGGCGCCCGGGACCGCGGCGGACTCCTCAGGCCCATTTCAGAACACATTTTTAAAGAGCGTTCTTTATTCTCATGTAATGGTATTCCCGGATAATAAGCTTACCCACACACACAATTTAAAAAACCAAACGACACACTGCCCTAAGAGAAGTAAAAGCCCTCACTTCCACAGATAAATAGTCTGGCATGATCACCCCACAGGACCTAATGAAGTAACCAATGCTTGCCCCTGTTTGTATATTAAAAAAATTTTAGATTTAAGGATAGAAAAATCTTATCGTGGTGCCTGACTTCTAGTTCAGAATGGCTCCAGTAGTTACATCTTTTGAAGACTCAGTTTGTATAAAGCCACACTAAAAAATACTCATATGTAAACCAGAGTTAAGTTGTAGGATGGGATAAACGGGCCTTTCCCCCACGCGAATATCTGGGGGGATATTTGATGCACAGCAGGTCTCCTTGGGGGGATTCTCCCCCTGGCATAGCTTTCCTGGCCTTCACCCACTGAGTGACAGCGGTGACCCCCAGTAACTGCAGAGGACCAAAACCACCCTCGCGTAATTCCCTAATGCCCTTCAGGGGGCAGAGCCATCCCCGTTGAGAACCATTGCCAAGGTGGGGGCCTTGGCTGGGTGAAGAGGGGTTCACAGCATCCCTGACTGGCTGAGTGGGAGCATGGCTCCTTAAGGAACTGTCGGGGCATCCCATCCCCCATCTTACAGATGGACCAGTAGAGGCCCAAAGCAGGAAGAGATTGTGCTAGGAAACACAATGAGTGACCAGCTGAGCCGGGAGCCGCAACCCAGATCTCCTGCCCCCGGTACAGGGCTCAGTCCACCCAGCTGCCCTGGGTGGAGCTCTGGGTGTAACTAGTCTCCCTTCTAGTTCAACTTACCTGCTTCTGAAAATGGGCAGGGAGTGCCATGCCCTTAGCAGGGGGGCTGGCTGGATTCCAGCATATAATGTGTTAGAGGGTCTTGGCTTCCCCTCTCCTTGGGGATGTAGCAGTTGCACACCACTGGACCCCTACCTTTATTTCTTCCCAATAGTTGGCTGAGCGTTGTGTGTGTGATGTGTGTGTGCACATGTGTCTATGTGTATATTTTGTGTGAAAATAATGTGATCTGTGTGGGCCTGTGATTTCTGTGTATGAATCTGTTGTCACTGGTGTGTATTCACATGTGTGTACAAACCCAGCCACAGTCAGTAGGTGAACACTCACAGATTTGGGACCTGTGGGTGCGAGTTTGATTTGACCTTTGCATGCGTGTGTGCATATGGATTTGTAAGTGTGGGGCTGGTGTTCATGTGAGCATGTCTGCATGCATTTGACCTTGATATGATCGCTGTAGGCATTAGATGTCTCTGCGCACAGTACAAGGACAAGTGCACATGTGACCTGGTGAAGTTTCTGCACAGGTGCGCACACAGGTCCACTACAGACGGTCTTGTTCATCCTCTACCCCTAGTTCCTGAAGAGTGTCAGACACACAGTAGGTTTCTGAATAGGCAGAGGTCTCAGGAACTTGTTGGATGGGATGGCAGTCTCAGAGTCACGATGGCTGGTTCATTAACTTCACTGGGCAGCCACTTGGGGAGAGGGTGTGAGCCAAGCCACACCCACTCCTCCCTCCTTCCCCAGGGCCTGGGGACCCTCCAGGAGGCTCCTTTTCCAGGAGCTCAGGGTTTGCGGCATCTTGGGATTGGGTGGGTGTGGCTTGGCTAGAAAGGCCATGAACTAAGGACAATGATGCTTCGAACCTATGAAATTCTCATTTTTCCATGATTCAGTCTCTAACCCAGCAAAGTAAAAGTGGGTGTTTTAACAGATGAGCAAGCTGAGGCCCAGAGAGGAAAACTGGTTAACACAGGAGGCTGCCTGGCCAGGCAGGAAGCCCAGGATTGCCCTGCCTCCTGCCCAGGATGCCCCCAGCAGATATCATGGTTGGGAATGACAGGGGGGAGGGAGAACAGGGGAGGTTGCTGGGGACCGTAGCAATAATTGACCCCACCAGCCCCATCTGGAGCCCAGGCCTGAGATCTTCCCAGGAGCCTGCCCCTCCCTGTGCCCTTACATTTCCGTGCTGAGGGTTGGGAAGTGGGAGCTGGAGGCAGCTGGGTGGAACTCCCAGAGTTCAACCCAGGGTGAACTTGGAAAGGGAGCTCTGCAACCCTCCACCCCTGCACCCTTCCCTCCTCCTTCACACAGTCTGGCACCTGTTTGAACAACTCAGGTGCAAATCTAGGAGGCCCAGAAGGGAGGCTTCCTCCTAGAGGGAGGGCCTGGACCCTGGAGGGCAGCCTGGCTCTGGTTTCTAGAGGAGAGGCTGCAGGGAAAGGAAGAAGGGAGCTCTGTCCCATCCCAAAGACGGCAGTGGCTTCGCAGTGCCAGTCGGCAAGCACTGGTTCTGTGCTGCCTGGAGAGTATTGAGCTCCCTGTCACTGTGGCCAGTGGAGGCTGGACGTCTGGGGACTGTTAAACACGATACAGCGAGGAAATGTCAGAGCCTGGCCTGGCACCTCCGCCCTTGCTGCCCCACCTCTGTGTGTCTGTGTGTCTGTCTTGGAGGTTGTTTCATGTGCCCACACACAGAGCTGCCCCCTTCTTTCCAACAGCTGTATATACTGCATGGTGCACATGGACTTTGATCTATTTATCTGGACGGCTGTTAGTTTGTTTTGGAACTCTTACTAATAAATCTTTGCTAACTCAAAAAAAAAAAATGGTGATTTCATGTAGTTCGGCCTAATACAAATGATGCTGCAGCAAGTGTTTTATTTAACAAACTCATGTGATTCAAATACTATTCTCAATGCTTTGTAAGTATTAAATTAGTTAATCCTTGGCAAAACCCTCTGAAGTAGGTACTTTTATATTCATCATCAACCCTATTTTGCAGATGAAGAAACTGAGGCACAGAAAGATTAAGTGACTTGCCTAAGGTCACACAGCCGACAAGTGGGAGAGCTGGGATTTGAACCCTGAGAGGGTTCACAAGAATGAGCATATAAGCACTTGCCTTCCTGTCTCTTGTCCTTGGCCATTCATCTTGAGACTCACCTGTGGTGACGTAGAGGGTAAATTCTCAGAAGTGGTTTTGCAGGTTCAGAAGGTGCATTTAAATTCTGCTATTGCTGGCGGGACCGGGAGCTGGCCTGGGAGTGTCCTGTGCGTTGCCGGCTGAGGGACTGTGACACCCACCCCCACCCCACCCCCAGCTCTTGCTAATGAGGCAGCTGCAGCTGGTCAGAGCCCAAGAGTCCGGAGGCCACACTGGGCTCTTTGTCTTCGGTGGGAACCCTGCAGCCCCCATGGCCCCTCTCAAGGGCCCACTGTCCCAGCACCAGCAGGGCCTCCCGGGGGCCAGGCCCGGCTGGGAAACTTAGCACATCAGAGGCCTCTTGGCCACCCTGCCAAGTGGATATGCAGAGCCCACTCAGGAATCACTCCCACTGAAAAGAGAGTGGCGAGGCCGAGGGAAACGTCCAGGTGGGTGCATCACCCTGGATGGGGCTGGAGTCCTGGGCCCCAGCCCTGACACTGTGCACACCCCTTATGACCCAGGCCCAGCTCCTGGTCCTTCCCTCCACCCCAGCTCTCTGGGCGCCCCTGCTGCTGCTGCCACTTAGGAAGGAAAGACTTCCTCCCTCTTTGGGCCAATCTCAGTGCTCCTAGGGTTTGCCCCTCGGGAGCCCTACCAGACTGCCCTGTGAGGAGTGGGCTTCCCACACTGCCCCAGAATCTGCCACCCTGCCCGGAGCAGAAGGGGCCCAGCCCTGGCTCCAGAGCACCCTGCCAAGAGAGAGCCAGACCCTCCCCTGAGAACCAAACCAAGGGAATGGTTCTAGGGCCAAGAAAATCATGCTGGCCCTGCCCAGGCTCTGAACTCCGCAAGGGGCTCTTGAGGGCTCCTTCACCCACCAGAATGTGTGGAGAGGAGAAGGGGTCCAGGCTGGGGCAGAGAGAGGGGCTGGCGCGGGGTGGAAATCCACCAAGACAGGAATATTTGCTGTGAGCCAAGGTCTCAGTTTCTTCACGTCTGGAATTAGGAGACTGCTGTGCCCCCCATCCCCCACCTGGGTGAGGCAAACTGTGGAGCCCGGTACCCAGACCAGCCATTTCCCAGGGGAAGATGGAGCTCACTGAGCCCTGGCTCAGGGCCCAGGCAGAACAGCTCCTGAGAGGCTTCTGAAGAATCCCTGCCACCCTGTCGTTGTGCCCTTGGGTGTCCCTTCTCCCTCGTCCCCCCACTGCATCTGTCCCCTGCAGTCCCTTTAAACAGAAAACCCCATAGAAAACCTCAGGTTTCTATGAGGGCCTCCCTGGGTGCAGGGCGTGGGGGCAGAGTGGGTGTTCTGGGAGGGGTGGGTGAGTCCTGGGGGCAAGGGCCAGTGTCCCCTGTCTCCTGACACACCTTTACTTGGGGCAGGAGAGACAGCTTCCTGTGGGGTGGAGCACTGGACTGTGAGCTCTGGGTGAGTTGGGTGCAGAGGAGGGGCTCAGGGTGTTTGTTGAGTGAATGTATGAACGGCTCTAGAACTTCGAGCCCCGTTTCCCTCCGAAGGGAAGGTTGCTGAGGAACCCAGGATGGATGATTTTCAAGAAGAGGGTGGGGCATCTCCATTCCCGCCCTCTTCCTCCTCACCTGGGCAAAGAAGGGCTCCTGGGAGTGGGGGATGAGAGTGGGCAATTCCTTCCTTCACTCTTTCAAGAGCAGAGCTTCTGACCCACAGTGCGGGACTCTCCTAGCTGGCACTTATTTAGCATTGACTGTGTCAGGCCTGGGCAGAGTGCTCCCCACACATTAACTCACCACAAGGGCCCTGCGGGATTCGTCCTATTTTACAGATGAGAAATTCGAGGTACAGTGCAGACCATTTTGACCCTGGATTCCAAATTCTGGACCCGGCTCGCTATGAGCTTCCCCTTCGTGATGACAGGGGGACAAATCCGCCGACAGAACCGGAAAGCTCTAGGGGGGGGATGGAAGAGGGTGTCGCCTCCAGAAGAGGGTCTGCAGCTCGGTACGCCCTGGTCTGGAGGTGGAGGGTTGGCCTCGTCCTAACCTCTCCCCGCCCCACCCCGCTACCGCCGAGGCCCCGCCCGGCCCTCCCGCCTCCCAGCCCCGAGGTCCCAGCTCGGAAAGTCCAGCGAATCCCCTGCTCCCGGCCCGAGGGCGGCGCGAACAAGCGGCCCTTTCTGAGCGCGGCTGCCCCCGACAGCTGGACCGCAGCCCGCGGGGTCGCGGACAATCCCGGGGCTTGTGGCCGGGGGCGGGGCGGCTCGGGTTGCCAAGGTGACCCGGGCGCGGGGAGGCGGCTCCGGCTCGGCGCGGGCCGGGCGGGTGGCGCGGGCGGCGGCGGCACCATGAGCGGCCGGAAGCGCAGCTTCACCTTCGGGGCCTACGGAGGGTAGGTGCGCCGGGCGGGGGCGCTCGTGCGCGCGCGGGGGTGCGCGGGGAAGGGCGGGGGGTGGACGCGCGCGCCCGCGGGTGTCTGCCTTGGTTTCTGTAGTTGTGAATTTGTGCTTAGGTGTGAGGTGAGCGTTTGATGTCAGTACGTAACTCGTAGGGTTGGGAAGTCTGCGTGTGCGTGTGTGTGTGTGTTCCGATTGGGTGCCTATGTGCACGCGTGGGGACGCGAGTGGCCGCGGGCATTTCTGTGTTTGTGTCTAAGTGTGTGACAGTGTTTATGTGTATGACTGTGTGTGGACCGGCAGGTGGGCCTGTGTGTGTGCACTCCTGGGTGCACGTATAGGTCGTGGGGGTGGGAAAAGGCAGGTCAAGGGGAGGCCCTGCAGGGGCCCTGACTTGGTCCCTGAAGCTGCTGGGCCCCAGCAGTGAGGCTTTGGAGGAAGGGAACCTAGAAGCCATTAGCAGACCTCTGCCCACCTCCACCCCTGGGCACCTCGCTGCCTGGCTCTCAGGACGCCCCTCCTCCCAGGGCTGCTGGCTGCCTGGACCTGGAGACCTGTGGAGGCGGGGGGAGTCAGAGTGGTGTCTGGTCCATCTTGGGGTCACTGTTCCTCCTGACCCCAAGTGCCCACCCCAGAGGAGTGCAGAGGTGGGCTGGGAGGATCCTTGCCTTAGGCAGAGGTTTGGTAAATTGGAAGACTGGGAAGACAGACTGGCCAGAACCCCTTCCCTGGCTGGCCAAGTAGTTGCATAACCTTCACCAGGCCCTGCCTCCCTGTGGTCAGAGGGACACACGGGGCCCACCTTTTGGGTGCAGAGCACTTGGGGCTCACACATGTAACGCTGCAGAATATGTGCTCTTTGAGCTGAGAGGATTGTGTCCAAGGTACGTCCCCTCTCTGGACACCCAACCTCCAAGGGGACCCCGCAGAGGGGCTGGGTGGGGTGGGAGACGAGTGCTGCCCTCCCTGCCTGGGGCCCTGCTAGCCATCAGGTGATGGGCCTGGGTTGAGCCCTGAGCCTCCCGGTCAGCTGACACCGAGAGGCAGCCGGGCAGTGGGGCTGCATTCTGTTGTGTGACCTTGGGCGAGTCCTGGCCTCTCTGGCCTCACTTTCCCCATCTGCAGAGTCCGCATTAGCTGATCCCTGGGAGACCCCAGCCCTGCCTCCCCAGAAGATGTCTCCTTAGCTGGCGGAGTCCGGTTTGGGGCCCCTTTCCCATTCTCCTCTGGCCTCTGACCAGGAGGCAGGAGTTGTTTGTTGTCCCAACAGCTGCTGAGCCCCTCGGCCCCCAGCTGGGCTGGAGGGTGGAGCCCTCCCCTATCCCAAGGTGCCCGCAGAGGGCAATGGGGGGAGCTTCTGGGAGGGGGCACTGCCTATACACTCTCTCTAATGCTGGACCTGGAGGGAGTGGGGGAGACGAGGCCAGGGGGTGGCCCCTGAGCTCCGGGGGCTTGAGGTCTTCCTCTGGCTCTGCTCTGGGTTGGGGGTGGGTTAGGAGAGGAAGCCCCTCATGGGTCTCCTGCTCCCAGATTCCCAGGCGTTTGTCCCCTGGGTGAATGTGAGTAAGCTCCAGCTCCGGGATTGAGGCAGGCCACTGGGGAAGTAGAGGGGGGTGTTCTTCCCGCCCACCTTTACGAACACCCACACCCTTCAGTGCCGTCTGGAAACACTCTAAGTTGGCTCCAGCCGCGCCCCTGCATCCTTGCTCTGATCCCAAACTGCCGTGGCCACTGTCCCACTCCGCCCGTTCCAGGACGTCCCATGCGGAACCCCACCCCTGCTGCTACCCCAGAGCCTGGTCCTGGGCCCCTGCTCCCCTGTCCCCAATCCTGTCTCTCTTCCTTTCTTCTTCACGCCACAACTTCACATGTCCCTAAACTGACATTAGGGCCCCTGGAGCCTATGGGGGATGGTGACAGTGCATCAGGCACCTTAGAAGCAATACCTCCTCTAGGCCCCTCTGCAAGGGCGGGGGTGAGTTAGGATTGGCCTGATGTGCTGGGCGAGGCCTGGTAAGAAGGGTCTGCCCCCCTCACCTGCTGTCCCTCTTGCTGTGTTTCAGGGTGGACAAGTCCTTCACCCCTCACCGGAGTGCGTGGTGAGTACTGAGGGGCTCTCGGGAGGAGCTGGGCTGCTTGGCTGAACTTTAGAGACACTCCCAAACCATTACTGCCCCCTGTAATGCCAGACCAGACCCCACCAATCCTCCACCCATCCTCTGCAGGCCTTGGAGTGGGCAGACCCTCTTACCAGCTCTGTCCCATCACCACAGTTCTTTCTAGAGCTCTGCCTTGGAGTCAGGCAAATCAGGTTAAATCTCAGCTCTGCCATTGCCTGTGTAACCTTCAACAATTCACTCACCTCTCTGAACTTCAGTGCTCTCACGTGTGAAATGGGGATTAAAATGCCTATTTAACAGAGCAAAAGTTGTACCAAAAAAAAAAAGCAAAACAGGGCCTGGCATATTGTAGGCCCTCAGTGAAAGGGTTTCCTTCCTTTTCTCTGTTCTTTCCCATCTCATGGTGGCTCCTGGCCACTGACCCCCACACCCTCTACTTCCACTCCATACACAGCCTTCAGAACGCCCTCCTGCAGCCCATTTCCGGTGTCTGAGGCTGCCTCTCTCTGGAGGAGGAAGTGTCTGCAGCTTCCCCAACACTGTGCGCAGTGGGTGGAGGTGCAGCCTCACCTCGGGATTCACACCCCCCAGCCCGATGCCCCAGCAGGCGGGTGCCTCCCGGCTTCCCTGGCACCGGCATCACTTGGGTCCGGCTGGCTGCTCCTGCTGCCACTTTAACTCCAGCAGGAGAGCCCCCAGCTGCTCTGGCTTCTGCTTTCTGCCCCTGCTGAGGGCTTCCTGGGGTCCCCAGGCCCTGCAGGGCCCCCCAGCTGCTGGATGACTCCTATCTGGCACCATTGCCTTACCTGCTGCCAGAGCTCCCTAGGAAGCCACACCTGGGGCGGGAGGCAAACGGGGTGCCCAGGCTGAGCTCCAGGGCCTGCCCTTTTATTTTCCTTTGACACTCTCTGTGCCACCTGGAGCCAGTTACTCTCCCTCTCTGGGTTTTGTCTCCTGCTGCTGTGCCTCTACTACGTGCAAAGCCAGTTTGAGTCTCTACTATGTGCAAGGCCATATGCCAAGCCCAGAGCAGGGGTAGGGCGAGGAGAGATACAGATGGAGGTGAGAAAAATGCCTTTTCTTTCAAGGAGTTCAATAATAGTATCCCAACAACTGCCATTTGTCAAGAACCTGCTGTGCACCGGGTACTGTTAGGTGCTTGAATTGCATCATCTCACATAATCTTTACCACATCTCTGAGTCAGGGACTATTAGCCTTAACTACAGATGAGAAGAATGGTGCATGGAGGGGGCAAGTGACTTGCCCAGGTTCACACAGCTAGTCAGTGGCAGAGCTGGGATTTGAATATCGATCTTCCAGGCTCTGTGCAGAACCCAGAGTCTCACTCACTCTGTCCCAGGGCCTCCAGGCCACAGGGCAGATCTGACAGATGCACCTGAGGGAAGACTTGAAGATGGAGGAGGAGTCAGAAAGATGGAGGAGTGACTCAGAAAGCCCACTCTAGGGAGCCTTGAATGAAGAGTCAAGAAACGAGGGTCTAGGACTAATAGTAACTAACCACTGTGTGACTTTGGGCAAGTCCCTTCCCCTCTCTGGGCCTCAGTTGACACACTTACAAAATAAGATTCTGGGATGACCAGGACTTGCCCATCACCCACAATGCCTTGCCCCACGCCCTCCTTGCTGGAGCTGCTGTCCTTGGTGCTAGCCCCTAGGCCCTCTCTTCCCCCATCCGCAAGCCAATTGCTTAGCCCCCAGCCTGTGCCTGGCATCTAGTTAGTGCCCTGTAAGTGGGTGGTCACTTTGACTGTCAGTTATGATTTTCTGGCATTCAAGGCCTGTCTCCACCTCACCTTCCAGGCCGGGACTCACTTCTCCCACGCCCTGCATTTCCGATCAATGGGAATATGGTCGCCATGAGCACCACCTCCAGGCTTTTGCTCACGTTGTCGCCTCCCCTTGACCTGCCCTCCCCTCCCATTTCCACAAGCCCTCGCCACACCTGCAGCCCGTCTTTATCACCATTTGTTGAGTGTTTCCTTTCCTGATCCCCACACCTCCTCTTTTTCTCCTTGAATGCCGTTTCTGCTGCTTATCATGCTTGTAGAGCACACAGTAGAGCTTACTCCTAGTGCAGTGGAAAGACCATGGCCTTTGGAGTCTGACAGACATTGATTTGAATCTGCCTCTGTCACATACTAGTGGTGTGACCTTGGGCAGGTCACTTCCCCTCTCTGAGCCCCATTTGGTGCTCAATAGTATTTAATGTATTGGATCTTTCAGCGAGTTGACCTCAGTTGAGTTGAACATATCCACATAAAGACTGTGGCCTGAGGCAGGGTCTGAGGTCCTTGAAAGCAGGGGTTGCTTGAGTTACTTTTGACTTAGGCCCACTTTCCAGCATGAGTCCCATAAGAGCTGGGCTGTACTCTTCTCATCTCTCCATCCTCCACACAGTCTTGCCCAGCTACCCAAACCCTGTAAATGCTTAATGAATGTTTGTGGGATTGAATTGAATGTGTCCAGAGAGTGGAAGAGGTGAAACCTTGTCAGGTAGACTGAGAGGAGGTGTGGTTTCCACCGCGTATTTTTAAAAAGGATTAAGAGGTAGGGGCTTGGATCAAGGGAGCAGTGAGGCCTGGTAGAGGCCAGACGTGATCATGTCTGGATTCCCCTACCCCCTGCCCCTCATCAGCAGATTATCTGCAGTGGAGGAACACAGAACAAGTGTGCAAATGCCGAGGAATGAGGCCCAGTGGGAGGATTAGGAGCCAGTGGGATAGTGGGTGACTCTGGTTCTGCAGCCCTAATGGACATTTAAGGTGGATTCAAATGGTGGGGGGAGGAGGGAGGTGGAACAGTGTCAGGGTGGGGGAATGGCTAGGTGGAGTTGTGCAGGGAAGGAGGGTTCTGGAAATACCCTGGGAAGAGGAGATTCAGCTTTGACCTTAAAGCTGGGACCCTGGGGGGAGGAGCAGGACCTGGCAAGGATTCAGTGCCAGTGAGTGCTGGGCATTTTACTGTGGTGGTCTCATTAAGTCATGGTGACAGTCCTGAAAGTTGGCCTTAGTGTCCCCTTTTTAGAGGCCAAAACCAAGACTGAGAACGTTGAAGACTCTGGCCCAAAGTCGCACAGCTGGCGAAGGCTGGATTTGAATCCAGCTTTTCCTCCTGCCAGGGAAGGGTCCTTGGCCAGAGACAAGGAAGCCACAGGAATGAGAAAAATCCTGGTTATGGGGTGAGAGAGGAGGAGAGTGAGATAATCCCGGGATACCTCCAAAACAGAGGGCACTGCCCAACCCCCTGTGTCCCACCAGGAGGGCCTATCTGGTCACTGAGATATTTCCCTGTGACAGTAATGGTACCAGTTGCTCCCATATATGAAACATTTCCCAGGTCTCAGGCCCTGGGCTGAGAACTTCATTTAAATTATTTCATTCCATCCTCATACCAGCTTTACAAAGTAGAGACTATTACTATCCGTCTCCCATTTTACAGATGGGGAAACTGAGGCTCAGAGAGGGGACCTGGCTGGCCCAGGGGAACACAGTCAGTGAGTGGTGAACAAGACTGGCAGCAGGGTCAGCCTGAGCCTGTACCTTTAGCCCCAGCTCTCCTGGAGGTGCCGAGTGGGGGTCTTGGGTGGGCAGCCCCTGTCCTCAGGTGGCTCCTTTCTGTAATCACTGAGCCGGAGGCCCTAGGGGGCGGAGGGAGCCTGTGTGCTGCTGCAGGAAGCACGAGGCTGGCCTCATTAGTGGTTCTGAAATGCCAGGCGGGCACAGCCTGCTGGGCCTCCTCATCTATTATGCATCTGGTGGACAGGACCCCGGTGGGCAGCTGGCAGAGCACAGGACAGGGGAGCTAGCTACCACTTCTTGAGCCCACACCTGCCACCACACCTCTGAGCAGGGATCCCTCAAGGCGAATGACAGGGCAGCTCCTGCCTCATCCCCCGGCCCAGCCTGGGTGAGGGGGTTCCACAGGGGACAGAAGCATGGATGCTGGTCCCCAGCTCATTAGTCTGCCTGTCTCAGCAGCTACTTCTGAGAGAGGCTGGGACCTTGATTAAGCTGAGAGTCATTTGGGACTAGGGTGGGCAGAGGCAGGCTGATATAGAGTCTTAGGAGCACAGGCTCCGGGCTGCACAGCACCTCAGAGTGATGGTAGTCTTGGTCATTTATTCATCATTCATTCAGCCATAAGGAACTACTGAACACCTACTGTAAGCCAGACACAGTTCTAGGGACTGCAGATTCAGCAGAAAATGAGACAGGCCCAGTCCCTATCTTCAGATTGATTTGGCCAGTTCTTCACCTCTTTGAACCTCAATTTCCTCATGTGTAAAATAGGGAGTAGGGGAGACAGTCTATAAATAGACGCCCCCCCAAAAAACCAAAAAAACAAACTATGATGGTTGTGCTGAATTTTAAAGCAAGAGTACATGCTAACAAGAGCTGATCCTTACGTGGAGCTTAGCCAGCATGCTGGGCTGTGTTCCAAAGCCCTTTCCATATATTGATGGATTTAATCCTTACAACCCCATGAGGCAGGTACTGTCATTACTCCTGGTTTAGGGCTGAGGAAACTGAGGCATAGAGAGGCCAAGTAACTTATTCAAGGTCTCTTGGCCAGGCTGAGATTTGAACACAAGCAGCTGGGCTCCAGTTTGTACATCACCCTGTACTGTGAAGCTGTGGGTTGATGGATGGAGTCATGGAAGGCTTTTCCGAGGAGGCGGCATTTGAACCAAAATCTGAAGAATGAGAAGAGCCACTTGAGAAAGCAGCAGATGCAAAGGCCCTGAGGCAGGAGTGAGTTTGGTGTGTCCTCAGAACAGGAAGGAGGCTGGTGTGGCTGAAGAGATGTGGGAGAGTGAAGCCAGGGGTGGATTTAGAAAGGGGGAAGGGGCCAGACTGAGAGTCTCACAGGCAGAGTAGGAGTTTGGCTACAACATCAGTGACTGACATGCAGAACCGCTGAGTCTCAGACTCTTGGCTTTGTGAAATCTTAGAATCAGAGAATTTGGGCCTCCTAGAATCTTTGGAGATGGAAGAAATGTTTGAGGCACCCTCCTATGGCCTCCCACTACGCAAGGAACCCTCCCTTGGTTCACAACCCCTTTGAATATTGGAAGAAGACTTTGGGGGCCCTCTGAGGAAATCGTACCTTTATTTTCAGTAGCTTTATAGACCTCTTGAAGCTCATCGTCCCTGGTTGAGACCATCATGACCTCTTGGCAGCTCCTTGACTAGCCTTTGTTGCTCACTCCTAGTGATAGAAAGCTCATTACCCTTGAAGTATCCCATTCCATTCCTGAGCAACTCAGATGGATTTCAAAATTCTTCCTTACTTCAGACCAGCTGCCTGAGCCTAGATGCACCCTCTGGGTGTCCCATCCCTGACAGTGGCCCTTTAATGAGACAAGGATGGGGATTTTGTATTCCCAGGTCCACTCTTTCTTGTCTAAACAGTCACTCATCCTAGCCCACCCTCCTTTACATCCTCTATTTAGCTCAGCTTGTGCAGGCCTTGAAACCCCCTTAGTTGTCCCTCTCTGCCTTCCTATGGGGCCAGACAATGCCCACTCCTGGGGAAGGCCACTTCTTGGGCAGGGGGGATGCCTAGGAGAGACTCCAGGCCAGAGAGACCCCCTCTTCCAGGACAGAGCCCTCCCTAACTTAAGGAGATAAGGGAAAGTCTCCTTCAGATGGGTTTTGGTCCTGGGTCTGCCACTATGTTTCTGTGTGACCTTGGGAAGTGAATCCCCATCTTTGGGCAGTTTCCCCATGCCCACCTTCGGCACAATCAGGAGGCAGAGATGGGAGACTTCCTTGGCAGTCCAGTGGTTAAGACTCCATGCTTCCACTTCAGGGAGCATGGGTTCGATCCCTGGTCAGGGCACTAAGATCCCGCATGCTGCGAGGTGTGGTCAAAAAAAAAAAAAAAAAAGGAGGCAGAGATGGTCCTGGAGGGCACTTGCAGCTCTAAGTTTCCCAGTCTGGTTGGCCCTGCTTGCCTCTACATCCCAGCAACGCTCAGGCTTAGGTCCCTTTGTTTGGGAGGTGCATAGAAAGACGGGGGTTCTGTTTTCAGGCAGATCTGAGTCCAAATACCAACTTCAACTTTTCTTACTTGCTGTGTGGCCTTGCTCAAGCTACTTTTGCCTCTCTGAACCTCAGATTGTTCATGACAATAAGAACCAGGCTGCTTACCCCACGGGAGACTTAGAATGAAATAAGTTCATTGTGTGCACTCAGTGGATGTTTTCCCTCTCTCTGAGCATTTGCATTTTGAGAGAAAAGACACATTAAACCAGAGAGACTCATTAAAATTTTAGTGCTAGAATTTTAGGCCCTGTGGAGGTGGCTTATTTGAGGAG
This sequence comes from Balaenoptera acutorostrata, assembly GCF_949987535.1. Taxonomy (NCBI): domain Eukaryota; kingdom Metazoa; phylum Chordata; class Mammalia; order Artiodactyla; family Balaenopteridae; genus Balaenoptera; species Balaenoptera acutorostrata. The sequence goes on along the minus strand of NC_080064.1, from coordinate 16,931,022 downwards.
AAGTGATTAAGGAGGGGACCTTTCTGATATCCCCAAATCCCATAAAGGCTTTCCTCTGCTCAGGGTCTCTCCCAAGACAGTTATTCCTTCATTTAGCAAATTAATTCAACAAATATTTAATGTGGGAATGCCCTCTAAGGGCCAACCAAACCCCATGCTGGACACTGGGGACATGGCAATGGAGATGACAGACAAGGCCACTCCCCTCGTGGAGTTCAAGGGCAGGGGGGAGAATAAGGAAAGAGAGGGCTCTAAGGTGGGGTGATACATGTTGATGGGGCAGATGTGGGGAGCTCTGAGAGCTCAGAGAAGGACTCCTCCCCCCTACCTGGGAATCAGGGGAGGCTTCTTGGAGGAGGTGACCCAGAAGCTGAAACTCAAAAAACAAGTTGAAATGGGCCAGTTGGCAGCATGTCTGTGTGTGTGTGGTGTGGGAGGGAGGGCCAGTGCCAAGAGAGTGTTCCAAGAAGAGGAGGTGGCAGGTCAGCAACGTGGAGGAGAAGAGCGTTTGGTGGCACGTGCTGGGCACAGGACGGAACTGGACCTGGCAACAGAAAGTGGGAGAGGCAGCCACCAGCTCTTGTCCCTGCTAGCCCCACTGGGACTTCCTGTGGGTGCCCTAGAGGGTCTGAACCCCCAAGCCACGATGGGGCAGAGGCCTGCCAGGGCTGCCCGTCACCCACTGTAAGATGGGCACTCCCCACTGTAAGAACTGCCCTGCGCTGTGCTGTCAGTCTGGGGCTGTGTACAGTGGAGGATAACTTCTCTGGGTCTTGTAAATTAAAGACCATAAAAGCACCTACCCTGAAGATTGTTGTGGGGATTAAGTGAGATAATGTATGCCAAGGTCCAAAACCAAAGTGATGCCAGCAATCGTGGTCACTGCCGTGTCATCCTTACAAGCTGGTCCTTGCAGTGGGGGCAGAATCGCTCAGCGTGTGGACTCTGCCCTCTGGAAGTTCACTGCCTGCCGGGAGGCAAGACCTGCCCACACGTGAGCATGCTCCCAGCCATGGGCACTGACCTTGACACTGGCCCTGAGAATGCTGGCTTTGCAGCCAGCCAGGTCTGCACTGAGTCCTGGCTGGGTGACCTTGGGCAGTGCCTCCCTGGCTGAGCCATGGTTTCTTCCTTTGTGCAGCGGGGTTATTAGTTGTCACCACCTCAGCGTGAGTGAGAGGAGAGGAGGAGGTGCTTTTAAAGGGCCAGCGCAGCCTAACAGTGCAGCTCTTTCAGACCACGGGAAGCCCCGGTAACCTGCAGAAACTGCACTGTCTCTCTCTGAGGCTCATTTTCCTATTTATAAAATGGGAAGGTTAGCTAAAAAACACTGACATGCTGGGGTTCTAGTGGAGTCTGATAGTCCCTAATCTTGACCTGGTCTGACTGTTTGCTGTGTGACCCTGGGCTAGAGACTTAATCTCTCTGAACCTCAGTTTCCACACCTGTAAACAGGGACAATAGTCACCTCACAGGATCCTTTCAAGGATTCGTTAGCCATTTGCTTGTTTTTTTTTTTTAAATAAATTTGTTTATTTTATTTATTTATTTTTGGCTGCATTGGGTCTTTGTTGCTGCCCGCGGGCTTTCTCTAGTTGCGGCAAGCGGGGGCTACTCTTCATTGCGGTGCGCAGGCTTCTCGTTGCAGTGGCTTCTCTTGTTGCGGAGCACGGGCTCTAGGCACGCAGGCTTCAGTAGTTGTGACACGCAGGCTCAGTAGTTGTGGCGCATGGGCTTAGTTGCTCCGTGGCATGTGGGATCTTCCCGGACCAGGGCTCGAACCCGTGTCCCCTGCATTGGCAGGTGGATTCTTAACCACTGCGCCACCAGGGAAGTCCCTTGTTAGCCATTTGTTCATTCAACAAATACTTATCAAGTCCCTGCCACGTGTCAGGTAACATCTAAGAATTGGGGATACAGCGGTGAACCTGAGGCACCTGGTGTGTGGCCTCATGCAGGTCACCTTCCAATGCAGGAGACAGATGCAAAACGAGCTAACAGGCAAATAAGGTGAATTCACATGGGTAGTGGGTAGTGAGAGACAGGGTGGTTGGGGAGGGGATACCCTTTGCTAAGGGTATCGGGGAGGGCCTCTCAAGGCCTGAATGGGAAGGAACTGACTGTGGGAAGGGTGATCCAAGCAGAGGGCAGAGTATATGTAAAGGCCTTGGGGCAGGAACAAGATTCCTTCCCTTCCCCAAATCTGGAACATTCCAGATCATCTCCTGGCAGCAGGTGGAAGGTGGCTGAGTAGGCAGGGGGGTTGGAGGCCCATCCTCTCTCAGAAGAGCTGCTGCTCACGAGGCAGGCCTGGGGGAGGGGGGTGGGCACTGTGGGCAGGCATGCAAGACCAGGCTTGGGTTGGGCCTCCGGTGAGAGGGGGTGTGTGGCAGAAGGCAGAGCCTCTGAGCCCGCAGGGGTGGGGCCGACTGCAGGGCACAGGCAGGAGGCCAGCCTGGCGACCACCTGGCTGACCCCCCTGCCCAGAAGTATTCTGGGGTCTGGTACAGAGACCCGGGGCCTATTTCAGGAGGGGTTTGGGGGAGGGGAGCAAAGGAACTTAGGCTGGCTTTCTCTCTCACTGCAGCCAACCTGGGCCTGAGTACCAGTCATAGAGTGCCCCGGCCTTTGCCAGATCTGGCCCACCCACGGGCCAGAGGTTCTTTGAGACGCCCCCTATACACACGCGCATTTTCCCTATGCACACTCCTAGACTTGACTCTTGTCCGGGCAGCTTCGTCACGAGCATACAGCTATATACACATTCACTCATGTAGCACATCATAATCGGGCATCGACTGTGTGCCAGGCCCCCAAACAGATCGGGTCCGCAGCTGAGGAAGCTCCGTGATCTGATAATCACACTGTGACAAGTGCAAACCCGGGACAGGCTTCTGGGAAAGCTGGTCAGGGTAGGGGCAACCTGACCCAGTCTGGGGAGGGGGCTCCAGAAAGACCGGATAAGAGTGTAGCATGTGGGTGTGATGGGAGATGACGGTGGAGGGTGGAACAGGTGGAGGGTACGGTGTGTGCAAAGGCTGGGAGGTGGGACAGACGCTCAGGGCCTCGTGGGCCACGTGAGGCAGTCGAGTCTTCATCCTGCACGTGGCGGGAAGCCACGGGGGGCTTTTAGGCAGGTGGATGACGTGATAGACACAAACATGCTCGCCTACAAACCCATGCACGCCCCAGACACGAGCGTGTTCTCTCCCACCCACATTTCACGTTCTTGCCAGGCCGCCCACCTACATCCTCACCCACGGAGTTGCACACACCCTGTCGCACCAGCGGGCAGCACTGCAGAAAACCCTGTGCCGGCTCCCAGCAAAAGTGTCAGACATTCGCCCCAGCTGCTTGTTGATTTTGTGGAGCAGCGCCCTCTGATCCAGCCCTTTGCACACTCCACATTTGCACAGATGTGCATGTGTCCCCTCCCAACCACCTCCACAGTGTGCAGGGTCATAACCCTCCCCTGCACATGGAAGGTGGCTCCTAGCTTGGGCAGTACTTTCATACACGTTATCTCACTGAATTCTCCCAGCAGCCCTGCGTGGAGGAATTATCAACACCATTTTACAGCTGAGGAAACTGAGGCTCAGAGAGGTGAAGTGACTCTCCCCAGGCCACACAGCTAGAGCTTGACCAAGTCACGATTTGAACTCAAGTCCATCTGGCTTCTAGATCTGTCCATTGGTCCAGCCAGACTCAGGAGCACGCATATGTGCTCCTCTCCTCTCCAGGCTCTCACTGAGAAGGCGGCAAGGAACTTAAAACGCCAGTTTCTTCCAGAAACACGTTGATCAACTTGGAAAGTTATTTAGAGCCCCAGTGCATGTCCATCCACCTGACGACCTTGAGGCCTTTGGGGGTGGTTCCAGGGGTGGGGCTAGGCACCTGCCAGCCTGCTAGCCTGGGGCAGCTCTGGGCTGGGACCTGACGCCAGGAGCAGAGGCTTCATTTATTTGCATTTGCAAATGAGGCAGACAGCCTTGTCCCCGCACAGGCTGACCCCGGCTGGCCTGGCTCCCAGGACATGACAGCTGAGGTCCCAGGGTATAGCCCCGAGCCCAGCAGCCTGGGTTGCTTCTCTCCTGCCTTCTCTCCTCCCTGCCCCTCAGAGCAGAGTGCCTTGTGTAGGAGAAAGAGCGTGGGCTTCAGAGTCAGCCAGAACGAGGGTTACAGCCCAGCTCTGTCACTCCTGCCTGGGGGACCTTGGCCATGGTGTTTAACTTCCCTCTGTGTCAGCTTCTCCTTGGAATAAGAAGTGAAGAGTATCTCTTTCTGAAGATGATTGAGGAAGGTAAAGGAGTCAGGTACTCAGAAAGCTGACTCATAGGACTCAGTTCTTTTAATCTTTCTTTTTTTTTTTCTAATGACAAAAATCATCAGTGCGCATTGTAAAAATCCAAACAATGCAGAGAAATATATCCTGTAGAAGGCAGAAGTTCCTAGGAGTCCTGTTTCCCAGAGATAACGCATGTGAACTTTTACATGTAATTTAAAATTTTTACAAGTGAGATTTTTTTGGTGCAACCTGTTTTTTTCACTTAACAGTATACCTCAAAGTCCCTTTTCCGTCAGGACTAGAAACCTCCTTTGTCACCACTGCATGGTCTTCCGTGGTTTACATATGCCTTGTGTATTTAACCAGCTTCCAGGTTTCAGCTATGGCAAACCCTGCTGCAGTGAATGTCCTCTGTTCATATATTTTTGTGCTTTTTTGTAAGTATTTCTGGGGGATAAATGCCTAGAAGTGGAGTTGCTGGGCCAAAGAGTGTGCACATTTTCAACCTTAATGGGAGTGGCAAGCAAACCGGCAGAGAAGTAGCAGCAATCCATGTGCCGCGGGAGACCCAGGAAAGTCCATCTCCTCGAAAGAATGGGAATTTATCCACTGCCTCTGCCCTTGACCACAGACCCAGGAGTCAAGAGGAATCGATTCCACGTGTGGGAGGTGCCTGGCAGGTCATCTAGTGAAACCCCATGCTCCCATTATTCTTCCTGTTCCCATACTTTGGCATCTCCCCCTTCATCCCTTCCTGCCTTTGCTTGATGGGGAGCTCAGTACCTTACACGGCTCTACTCATCACATTATTTCTCATGTTGGACTCTGGTCTACCTTCTCACAACTTTCACCCAGGAGCCCTGCCTCAGTCCTCAGCAGCCTACAGAGGAAGGAAAAAAGGAAGAGAGACGGGAAGGCCAGGAAATGCTCATGGTTAATATTTACATACTTTATATGTATGAACTAATTTAATCCTCATGACAGACAGACACAGTTGTTATCCCCAAATTATAGATGAGGAAACTGAGGCTCAGAGAGGTTAATTAACTTGCCCAAGTCCCACAGCTGTTAAGTGGCAGAGCTAGGATATAAACCCAGGCAGTCTGCCTCCAGGGCCCACACCTCTGATGTTATGATGTCTCTCCGGGCAGGAGCTTGTAATTTATTGAACAACACCTACTGTATACTCAGCTTCCGCTCACCAGTGGCCTGGAACCCATGAGGGAGCAAACCCACGGGCTAGGAGGAAGAGGGCTGGATTTAACAAGGCCTCGGCACTGCAGGGTTTAGCATCTGAGCAGTGAGGCCACAGAGCACCAGGCACAGCTAGAGAACAGTCCGGGCAGTGTCACTGGGCTTTGCTTTGAGGTGCGTGAGGCCTGGCTCTGATGCCAACACCCAGCACCATTGTCTGGCCCAGAGCGGGTGTCAGGACGTGTGTCCTGAATGAGTGACTAAGCACAGGAATGAAGGGCACACGGGAGAGTGGGTGGGTGATGGAGTGAGTGAGTGAAGGAATGCATGGAGTTCAGCAAGGGAGACCCCCTGGGCTGCAGAGGCTGGGAAAGGACAATAAGGTTAAGGAGGGAGGCGGGAGGTTGGGGGGGTGTGGGGGGGTTGGCTCTAAGACTGTGCAGCCGATGGGTGCTGGGAAGGCCCCTGCGCACGAGCTCCGGCCACCCTTTCCCTGGGTGCTAAGGGCAGCAGCCTGTGCCGGCCCATTGGTAAGTTGTCCTGTGCCCACGTGGGCAAGGGCTAGAGCCGCTGGGTTTGGGCTTCGAGTGTGATACCATGGGCGAGTCATTACCTCTGTCCCGGCTTCACTTTTCTTCTGTGTAGAATGGAGGTAATGAACATTACCTGCCTTCGGTTCCTTGTGAGGCTGTTGGGAGGGTCTAGAGCAAAGGAAGTCTGTAAACTGTAAAGTGCCAGGTGGGATAAGCGGATGTTGTTATTAGGGAGCAGGAAGAGGCCCCGTGGCTCGGTCATCTCAGTGTCACTCCTCCCTCCTGCCCCCGGTGCAGGGAGGGGTCAGTCCCCAGGGAGGCGGAGGGTCAGGCTTAGGCTGCTGCAGGCCTTGGGCCACCCGGGCAGGGGAGGCACTGGCGAGCAGCTGGCGGATGGGAGGCCCGGCTCCCAGGTGCTGTGCCCCCGGGTGGGGGCCAGTCCCATGACCTCCTCTCGGGGCTGCCAACCTGTTGTTTGCTCAGGAGGCCGCTGCCTGGCGCAGCTCTGGGATCCGGTTGTCTCGGCGCTCAGCCAGCACAGGGTGAGGGTGCGGTGCCCCCGAGCCACCTTCCTGCTCCCCTCTGCCCTGCCTGGTGCCTAAGGTCCTCTCCTCCCGCCCCCAGGGGGGCCCTGCCAGCTCTGCCACTGGGCAGCTGCGAGACCCTGGCCCATCTTGCAACCTAGCTGAGCCTCTGCCTCCTTATCTCTGAAATGGTGTGAGGATAACAGCAGCCTCAATCAGAGCTGTTGTAAGGATTACAGGACATCACAGCTTGGCTCCCCCCACCCCCCCTTGTTTCCTGTGCCCTCAACACTCCCTCTCGAGTCCTGGCTGAGGTCAAAGGTGCCTGGGGAAAGGAGAGCCAGGAGCAGCCGCGCCTGTGTCCCCCACGCCCCTGCTCTCGCCGCCCCTCCCCATGGGCCCCCAGAGGGGGCCCAGGCCTAGCTTCAGAAACTTGCTCACCGGCTGCCCCTGGCCACCTTCCCTGGCACCTTGGCAAGGCCACGGGCAAGCAGTGCCGGATGGTTGAACTCCGGAGACAATGGGCTTCTGTGGCCCCCGAGGGGGCAATTCCAGGGTGGCCTGTAGTCTCTGGTTTCAGGAGATTAGAGTCCCCTCAGACCTGATACCACGGCTGGGAGGCACGGGCAGCCTCCCAAGCCCCATCCAGAGGGCCCTCTCTAAGGGGACTAAAGGTTCACAGGAGTAACCCTCCGGTGCGGGACCCCTTCTCGCTTTGAGGTCTGTGCCCTTTCCCCATCCCCCTGCTCCAACGTGAATCACCAGTTTGGTAGAACCGCTTGGTCTCATGGAGACCAGGGAGATTCAAGGGACCCTGAGCTCTGGTGACCAGTGCTGGGCTGGCCTGGACCCCTTAGGCCTCAGTCCTGGGCTAGCCCCCCACAAATCCTTCTCAGCCTTATGTTTGTTGGTTGGCTGAGCGCCTCTTCTGCCCTCCCAACACCCCTCAGGACTGGTTTCCCAACGTGTGTGTGTGCTGTCCAGCACCTGCCCAGCTCCCCTGCTCCCCGTCACAGGACTCCTGCCTTGGTGGTCACGTGTCACCTGCTCTGGCCACCAGAGTTTCACCTGTTTCAATTGCATTTTAAAGCATGAATGGTTTACCGGGGAGAAAAGAAGGAAAAAGGAGCTCCCAGCGAAGGGCAAAGCCTGTGCAGAGGCTCAGCAGTGGGAAACTGCGCGTTTGGAAAGCTGCCTGCAGCCCAGCCAGGTTAGGGCAGGAAGCCGGGGGTGTGGGGATAAGGCTGGGAGACTCAGCAGGGGTCAGACCCACCTGGGGGCCTCCATTCAGGGCAGCTCTCTCTGAATGGCCAAAGGGCCAAGTCCTACTCACAGGATAGCTCAGCCACCCCTCTGGTGCCCTGAAAGGGTGGGTTCTCTGGGAGAGCGGCTAATAAAAATAAAAATAATGGCAAACACTTCTACTGGGCTTACTTGCTTACTCTAATCCGTGGCTTAGGAGGTGGGTACATTGTCTCTCATTTTGCAGATAAGAGAAAAAGACAGGACCCTCCTACCAACTCTGCAGCTGGTTAACAGGTGGGAAGCAACCCAGGGAGGCATCTGGTCACCTGTCCTCCGTCGTCCCTTTCTCCCCAATCACACCTGGGTCTGACCTGCAGTTTTGCAGAGTGTGGATACCCCCCTGAGAGGCCCCCCCACCCCAGCGCAGCATCTGTGGCCCTGGACCGGTGGTGGCCTGGTTCTAGTTCCTAATCTGCTCCCGCCTTGCTGGGTAACTTCAAGTTGGTTGTTTAACCTCTCTGAACCTCAGTTTACCCTTCTGGGAATGGAGGATCCTAGCAACTGCCTTATCTCCCGCTCCAGTTCCGGTGAGACTTCCAGGAGTGAACAGATAAAGAGGGCTTTTGAAAAGTAGAAAAAGCTGCACTCACGACACTGCAATTATTACTGATACCACAATATGGAGATAAGGGAGGGGGAGGAGGTGCAGTGACAGTTGCCAAGTTACCGGGAGCTGTCTGCAGCAGCTTCCGGCCTGGCCCATCCCACTCAGGAGCTGGGGCACTGGGTCCCTCCCCACACACCCCGCCGCACCCTTTCCCTGGGAGAGATGGGCACTCCGAGAGGGAGGGGAGCTAGGGCCAGATGGCTGGTGGCCACACACCTGCAGAGCTGGAAGGTGACCCTGGAATGTGGCTGGCCCAGACTCCAGGTGTGCTCTGGCTTTCTGTGTGACCTTGGGCAAGTCACCTCCTTTCTGGCTGCCACCTATTCCTGTGTCCAGGTGTCCTGTACCTACAGGCAGGTGTCCAGGCCAGACAGAGCAGCATTGGAGCTGGACCTAGAGAAGATGCTTGGCGGTGGCGGCAGGAACCCAGGACAGGGTGACAGGACTGAGGGCCTGGGTTGAGAGCGGCTTTGATGCGTGTAGTAGAAGAACCCTGGGCTAGAGTGAAACCCTGGCACTGCCCTTTCCCTGGAGTGACCTTGGGCTTGTCACTTAACGTCTCTGAGCCTCAGTTTTCTTATCTGGAAAAAGGCTGATAATAATCCAGCCTCACAAAACTGCCATGGTGATTGAATGAGACAATGCCTGTGTAAACTGTAGAGTGCTGTGCAGATATGACTGCGGTCCTGGCCAGGGGAAAGGAAAAGTGGGGAGAGTTCCCCATGTCCCAGCTGCTGCGTGTGCAGGAAGAAGGCAAAGCATTTTTTTTTTTTTTTTTTTTTAATTTTATAGCTACTTTATTTATTTATTTATTTTTGGCTGTGTTGGGTCTTCGGTTCGTGCGAGGGCTTTCTCTAGTTGCGGCAAGCGGGGGCCACTCTTCATCGCGGTGCGGGGACCGCTCTTCATCGCGGTGCGCGGGCCTTTCACTATCGCGGCCCCTCCCGTTGCGGGGCACAGGCTCCAGACGCGCAGGCTCAGTAGTTGTGGCTCACGGGCCCAGCTGCTCCGTGGCATGTGGGATCTTCCCAGACCAGGGCTCGAACCCGTGTCCCCTGCATTAGCAGGCAGATTCTCAACCACTGCGCCACCAGGGAAGCCCCAAGGCAAAGCATTTTAAGCTGAGCCAGGCCATAGGGTCAGGAAGGTTTCCAGAGAAGTGGGGAGGGGGCAGAGACTTGGGAGGCCCCCGTGTGAACGGAATGATGGAGATCAGGAGGAGACAAGGGTGGGATAGGAGAGAAAGGGGAGGGACAGAGAGATTCAAGTTCATGAGAGGGAGGAAAATAACCAAATAGGGGGAGGTCTGCGGAGACCAGAGGCAGAGGAGAGTGCATGGTGGGCTAGAAAGGTGGGGAAGAGGTGTGTGAGAGGTGAGGAAGGCTAAGAGGAGGAGGAGGAGGCATCAGGAGGGTAGGGGGTAGGGAGAGAGGCAAGAACCTGAGTTTATTCATTTCTTCAGAAGCCCTGATTGAGCAACTACTGTTTTCTAAGAGATAATAGAGTGAAGCATTAGGACAGCGTCTAGATCCGATGGTTGGAGGTTCAAATCCTCTGTATTTCACTTACTATCAGCGTGACCTTGGACACGTTGCTTAACCTCTGTATCTTAGTTCCCTCCTCTGAAGCAGGATTAAATGAGGTAATACAAGTGAAGCCGTTCGCGCAGGGTCTGCACGCGGTACATCCTGCATCAGGGTTGGCTGCCGTTTCTGGAGTGACAAACCTGGGTTCAAATGCCTGCTCTGCCTCATTAACTGTGCGACCTTGGGCAAGTTAATATACCTTTCTGAGCCTGTTTCCTCACGTGTAAAGCAGGTAGATTTTGAGCACCTACCTCACTGGGGAGCTGTGAGGATTAAGAAAACTCATGGAAGGCGCAGGGAAGCTGTGGCTTTTGTTATTATTGTCCTTCTATCCCTGCAGAGCTGGGATGGATTGGGGCAGGCAGGACCCAGGGCCTCTGATTTCTACTCTGTTCTCATCCTGGAGCCCCTCGCTTCCCCTGCCCCTTAGGGCCTCAGCAATGACCTTTGAGGTGGAGGAGTTGCCTGTGAGGGGCAGACTCTGGACAGCCAGGAACCGGAGAGCTGAGGGCCTTGGGTAGCGCTCCAACAGAAGGAAGAGCCCCCTTGTCTTGAGAGACCTACCGAGTCCTGTGCCAACGTGAGCAGCCCTGAGTGAGGGGACACCCGGACACAGGGAAACGGAGGTGGGTTCTGGAAGGGGAGCGTGTTAGGGAGCTGCTGCCAGGCTGACCTGCAGTGGCCACAGTCTGAGCCTTGGGGTATGAGAAGGGACAGACAGAAGGACAGCACCCGAATAGCTCAATCATGGGCAAAAACCTCCACTCGGCGGCCAGGGCCACCAAGACAGTGGTCTCTACCATCAAGGGGACCCAGCTTCACCTGGGCTTCAACTCCAGGACTTCCTGGCCCTTGGACAATCTCTGCTCTCCATGCTGACCTGGCACCGCCCTGCTTTGTCAAGGGCATGGGCTTTAAATTCTGACTCTGTCACCCACTTGCTAGGGGAAGTGGCTTCATCTCTCTGAGCTTTAGTTTCTCCATCTGTAAAAAAAGGGGATAAATAATGCCAGCCTCCCAGCACAGTAGTGAAGGTGTAATATGCCCGACACAGTTCCAGGCACATAGTCGGTCTCAAGGGTCCCCGTGGCAGCCTCAGTGGGATTTGCCCGGACCATTTCTTTTCTTTCTTTTTTTTTTTTTGACTCGTGAATTTGTTTTTATTTTTATTGGGCTATAGGGGATGGGTTGGGAAGTATCTCTGTAAGTTATGCCCCACTAGGGAAATGTCCGTTCTGATTTTCCTGGGGCAGCTTTCGGAGCTTTTTCTTTTTCTTGGAGCCGCTGCTCTTGCTGGCAGCAGCCTCTTCAGGTCCACTGCTGAGTGGCTCCTCCTTGGAAGAGAATTTCCTCTTTTTCTTGGGGACCCTCTTGTTTCCTGACTCTTCAGGCTCACTATCTGGTTCCTCTTTGGGGAAAGATTTCTTCCTCTTGGGAAGACTTCACTGCCAGCTGTCTCTTCAAGATCACTACTAACCAGCTCCTCCTTAGAAAAAGATGTCTTTTTTTTCGGTTTGGAGGAGACAGATGGGTCTTCCGTTCCATCCTCCTGAGGAGCCTCCTGGGGCTTTTGCTTTTGCTTCTTTTTGGGTCTTTCACTTGTCTCCTCACATTCCTCCGGGGTACTACTGCTGTTTTCTGAAGAAGCCAGGGCAATCGCAGCCAGCCTTTTCTTTTCCTTCTTCAAGTGTTTCTTCTCCTGTTTCTCCAGCTTCCTAGTAATCTCAGCAGCCTTTTCCTGTGCCTGAACCATTGCCTCCTTCATGACATCCAGATTCTTTCGTGGAATCTCTCCAGCCTCATAGAAGGACAGTGCCCGGACCATTTCTATGGGCCTCTTGCCACTCCCCCTTCCCCAGTCTCCCCCCGTGTCACTGTACCTTGTAATCTACAGAAACCTGTGTTTAGGCCATTTTCTTGCTCACAAACCTTTAATGCCTTCCTACTGCCAACATTTATTCATTCAGTCACTCATCCATTTAACAAATACTTAATGAGACCCTAACTTGGGGAGCCAGAGTTTACCATGAATGCATGAATACCAGAGAATTCGTTGAGTGAACAGCTTCTAGCTGCCAGGCTGTATGATGAATTTTTTCTGGAAACTGAGGCTGAGAGGGGTGTGTCACTGATTCAAGGTCACACAGCAGGTAAGTGCCTGGGAATATCTCCCCTACAACGATGCCACAGGCCTAAAATGTCACTGCCACCATGTCTATCCTCTGGGTCAAGCACTACCCAGTTCAGGACCCCCTTTTAAGGTGCTAGCCCCCCTGGGAGGTGGAGAGGCATCTGGTGCCCGCGGCAGGGCTATGGACAGTTCCTCTGAGCTGTTTCTCCCTGAGTAGCTGGGCCCAGGGGAGCCAGCAAGGGGGCTCAGAGCTTCCTCAGCATCTCCTTCCTGGGCCAGGTTGCCACAGGCCCTTCCCCTCTTGGGGTGTGGCAGTCCCAGCTCCGCCTGACTCAAGCGGGGCCGTGGGCTGAATGACTCACCCTCTCAGGACCAGCCTTAGTCGAGGAACTGGGGCGGCGGTGCAGCCACGTCGGGGTGGCCCTAGGTGGTGGGTGGAAGCCAGGACTGCTTGCCCAGCCCTGGGCCACCTGGGTCCCAGGAACCACTGGGCACTTCCTCTCCCTGACCCCAGAATTAGCCTCCTCAGCAGGCTTTCTAGGGTAATAGGAGCTGACTTCACCCTCACCAGACCTGCTTCCTTTTCTCAGGGAGGGCCATGGGTGTGGGCAAAGAGACTGGGCTTGGTGTCAGTCAAGCGCCACTCAGATGCTGCTCTGCCGCTGACCAGCTGTGTGAACTCGGCACGCCTCTGCATCCTCATCTGGAAAGTGGGAATGCCAGTGTGGTGATGAGTCTGTGCCCTCAGGCCTGGAAAGAGGGGCTTGGCACGGGACCTGGCACATAGTCGACCCAATGAGTGTCCGTTATTGTTATTGTCATTAATAATAGCAGTGGCCCAGGTGGCCTCTCAGCCTTAAGGCTACTCTGTCCCTAAAGGCTCAGGGAGAGGTGCATAGAGGCTGGGCTACCTTGCTTAGTCCAGACGTCAGGGCTCAGCCCTTTACAGCAACCCTCACTGCCCCCTGCCTCAGTCTGCCCATCTTCAGAATGGGCTGTGGACATCCTCTTGGCTGGATTATGGGTTAGGGAGGCCTAATGGAGAGCTGGAAGTGAGACCCTGTCTACAGCTCTGATCCCTGGGGAGGGAGAGCCTGTTTGGCAGCCCTGCTCAGGAAGCCCCTCCTCTCCTGCCTCCTGGGGAACCCAGGACCCCCTCCTCCATGAAATCTGTCCCCCTTAATGTCCCCCAACTCTGAGAGTGACTCTACCTCCCAAAGTTCACAAATCTCCCAACTTGGGGCCCTCCCTGACCTCCGACTCTTTTTCTCTTCCAGGAGGAGTGATGGGCAGAACCAGCGCTTCCCTCAGGCACTAGACCTGCCACGAGTGGACTTAGTTCCCTCCCAGACTGCTTCGCTCCACCCTAAGGTAAGTGCCCGCCTCCCCACAGCCCCAGGTCTGGAGACCCCCCCAGGGCCAAGAGATAACTAGGAATGACTGCTGTGCAGAGGTAAAATGTTTGGGTAGATGCTCCTTGGGGTTTAGCCCCCCAAGGGGATACCACTCCTCACCCCTGGGTGGGCCCGGTACAGCCTCAGAAGTTGAACCAGGGTCTGTAGCACTGTTGGGGGCAAAACAACTGGGAATAAACTGGCCAAACAGCTATTCTTCCTTATATTTGTTATCAACATCACCATCAGTTTCCTCATCGGTAAATCAGGTATAATGATAATACCCCACTTCACAGGGCTACTGTGAGAGGTAGCCCTGTGAAGTGGGGTAAAGTGTGAAAAGTGATGATAAAACACTCTGTGCACAATATCTGGCACAGAATAAAAGCCCTATAAATGAGGCTATTCTTGTTATCATCAAAATCAAATGTTTGCCCAGCACCTGACCTGTGTCAACTTTGTGCTGGGCACTGAGGTGCTGAAATCAATCTGACACAGACCCTGCCCTCAAGGAGCCATAGTCCAGTTAGGAGATAAATAACTAAACAACTTATACGGGGTGTCAAATACCAGTAATAGCCACTAGCATTTATTGAGATTTACTATGTGCCAGGTGGGTACTTAATGCTTTACATGAAGTATCTCATTTCATTCTCAAACTCTAACTACTATGTACTTATATTAGTACTCTTATTAGTCCCATTTTGCAGATGAGAAATCGAGGCTCAGAGAGGTTAGGTTTTGGTCTAGGACCAAAACTCTTGTTATCTGACCAGAGTGCCTAGTCTGGTGGCATCTCTAATGCAGAGGGTAATAAGCTCTCACTTTTGTAGTACACTTTTCAGTTTCTAAAGCACGTCCATAGATATCATGCCTCTTGGTCCTTCCATCAAACCTTGGTGGTAGGCATTCTCCAGATGAGGATCTAGATGCTCAGAGAGGGGAAGTGGTTTTCCCAAGGTCACACAGCCAGGAAATAGCAGAGACAGGATCTGCCAAGCTCCTTTCCCAGTGCTCTGACCTGGAACAAGGGCCATATACCTCTTCTAGACCAGGAGGGCACATGTCCAAGGAATGGTGTACTTTTGGATCACCACCTCCAAGGGGATCCAAGTGCAGCGGGTCCTAGGGACCATATCAAGGGGTTCTTGAGATCCTCTCCTGTTGTCTGTGCCTGGGTGACAGCCCAAGACTGGGCCATGTGGATCCTGGGACTTGGCAGGTAGGGAGCGACTCCATGGCAGCTGGGCTCAGAAGTGAGTCTCCCAGTCCCTCTCCCCCTAAGCATCCAGTAGGAGGCCTGGGTTCACTTCCCCTTCCTGGGCCTCAGTGTTCCTGTTGGAAAAATGAGGGTTAGAAGAGCCCATCTCCCTGAGTCCTGCCTGCTCGGCCAGCCTGGGGCTGGCCTTCTCAGATTAGCTCTGAGCTACCTCCCCTCTGCCCAGTTTGGCTAGAAGCCTCCATTTGTGCCAATACAGCCCAGCCGGCTGCGGGCTCCAAACTGCCCCATCCCAACAGCCCACCCCCACCCCAGAATCAAGACACAGTCTGTACATCATACTCCTTTGACAGGAAAGGAAACCAGGGCCCAGAGAGACTGGGTCCCCAGCAAACCAGTGGTGGGGCTGAGGGGTCCCAGGTCTGTGACACATTCTCCACCCCCTCCCCCAGGTCTGCACACATTTATAATGTTGATGGTGGAGCCAGTGTGAGGGGCAGTTGACCTCCCTGTGCCAGTGGGCAAATCCCTGCCCCTCTATGGGCCTCAGTTTCTGATCTGTAAAATAGAGGTGGCAGTTTTTTTTCTACCCACCTTGCCAGCTTGCAATTGGGGGATGACTGTGAAAGTAATTTTGGAAAGTTCAAATTAGGAAGCTGAACTATTATTAGCATCATTATGTTCCCAGGGCAGGACAGAACACCCAGAAAGGACATCCCCCTCTCACTGGGAGGCCACATTTGTGTAGACACTGAGCTATCCAAGACCCTCCTACCCTGTCCTGCTGTAGGATTTTTTCTGCTTGAGGATTTAGAAATCTGCACACATGTACATACACAGCCTACCCACACCTACATACATGGGTACATTCACATGTCTGCAGATGTATTCAGAGACTCGCACATGTACACATGCATGTATATACAGATACACGTGTACAAACACACAAATATGCACACCCAGGATGTCCCCATCTGATCTCAGAGTCACACACATCTACACAGCTGCATGCACACATGTGCACACCCTCCACTCCTGGCACACAGATGTCTCCGGTGATGCGAGCAGCTCTTGCCTCCTCCCAGTGTGGGAATGAATGTTTCTCTGGCTGCATTTCGATGGGTGCCCGGAAGCGCTCAGGCCTGGAAGTGCCTGCGTGAATCAATATTTGCTGCTGTTAATTATTAAAAACAAAGCTACACTGTGTCTGGAATACACATCTCCAGAGCTCCCACCGGCTTCCTGGGCTCCAGCCAGGGCCAGGTCTGGGGGAAAGGAAGGTGCGGTGCCTTCCTTCCAGGAGGCCTTGGCCCTGGAGATGGAGAGTGGTGGGTAGCTGCCAGCAGCTCCTTCAGGAAGCTGAAGAGAGGTTGGGTACTGAGCTGGTGGGCAGCCCTGCCCCGCAGGGTCTGAAGCAGCTGGTGTTGGCCACAGCTCAGGAAGCTATTGCTGCTTTCCCAGCATCTGTCTGGGGAGGGGCTGCTGAGGCCCTGTCCCACACTGTACAGTGGCAGACACAATGCAGGGTCAGCTGGAAGGGCTTGAAGAGGCCTTATATTTTACAGATGGGGAACCTGAGGCCTACAGAGGTGGCAGGGACTCACTCAGGTCTACTCAGCAAGTTGAAGCAAGGCCCGAGCTAGAACCTACATATGCTGAAGTCTTCTCCATGTGTGGGTCCTTGGCAGGCCCTGTTCCCTCCCTCTCCCAGAATCAGACGCAGTTAGGGACAGGTATGGGCATGGGGCCTGGGGAAGGGAGGGTACAGGTCAGCCACTGGCAGGAATTAGAGGGGGTGGAGGTGGGAGGGGAGAGAGCTTCCCTGGATTCCTAGTTCTGCCTTTTCCGAGCTGTGTGATCTTCAGCATGATATTTTATCTCTTGGAATCAGTTTTCTCTTCTGTAAACTGGGGATAACACTCGTACCTCTTGAGATGTAGGGCGAGGATAAAACTTGCAAAGGGTCCAACATTAAGTAGATGCTCAAGAAAAGCCCTCTGTCTCCAAGGTAACCCCCCCCACCCCCGCCACTTCCTCCCCGACTTCAAAGCCCAGCCCAAGAAGCCCATCCCTGAGGCCCTAAGGCGTGGTACCCAGAGTTTGGGAAGGTAGAGGAGGCAGGCTAGGGGTGCGCTGGAGAGCCTCGGGGCTCAACGGCCCACGCCGAAAGCTCCCAGCGCGCTAGCAAGAGCGCGCAGGCGCAGTGTCCGGGAACCGCACCGGGGGCGGGGCCTCCTGTGTCCCCGCCCCGGATCCCCGAAGCCCCGCCCCGGTCCCGCGCCGCCCGTACCTGGCGCCCCGCCCCCTCAGGGCCCGGCAGCCCGGCGAGCCCAGCGCAGGCAGCGCGCCGCGGGAGCCCGAAGCCGGGAGCGCGGAGCTCAGCGCTGCGGGGCCCGGGCCGGGGCTCGCGCGGGCCGTAGCCGGCTGGGTCAGCTAAAGCGCTGCCGGGGTGGGGGCCGGGGCCGGGGCCGGGCCGAGCTCGGGATGGCGCAGCCGCGGCCCCTGGAGACCCCGGGCCGTCCTCGGAGGGGATCGCTGCCCTCTGGGGCCGCCTGGCAGGTGAGGACCAGGGCGAAGGCGGCCTGGCCGAGGGGGTCCGCGGGAGACGGATCAGCCCAACTTCTTCGGAGCCCGGCAGGCTCTGCCCCAGTCAGGGCGGGTGTGCGAGGCTCCGTCATGGAGGGTGTGTTAGCTTCTGGGCTGACACACGGCCACCGAGGCCACAGGGCACACCCCTGCCCTGGGGTCCCAGGCCTTGAGCTCTTTCTGCAGCTGCCTACGGAACAGAGTGCCCGTGGTGGCACTGTGGCTCTGGGCTACAGGGGCACTCTGTGTGTGTGTGGATGTGTGTGTGCGTGTGTGTGGATGTGTGTGTGTGGGCGCTAGCCTTGGGACCACTTCATCCATCCCCTCCCCCCTTTAGGAAGGGTCTGAATGTCACAGTGTAACTTTGCTTGGTGCCCTGGGGCACTTCACTCACAGCCTTCCATGTGTCAGAGCGTCTGATGCACTAATGAGGCTGTATCTGTGGGCATCACTTGTTGGTGTGTGTGCGCTCTGGGTGACAGTACCATGTGTCAGTGTTTATGTGGCTGTGACTCCCAGTGCGTTGTTCCTGGCCATGTAAGGCCATGTTACCCTGAGTGGGGTATTCTGGGGGACATCAGTGCACCCGTATCACTCGTGCTGGGACTGTGCTGGGCTGAGGTTATGTGGCTCACCCAGGCACAGATGCTGATGTTGCTGTTGTGCAAGGTGTTGGCTGACAGGCGTGTTTGTCTACCTGGACTGCAGATGTGTGTCTGTGGTCTCTGCTCTAATTGCCTGTGGAATTGTCTCTTCCAAGCTCAGAAGTGTTGGGTGTGGCCACAGGGGCCATGGGTCACCATCTCCTGTGGACTCCTGTCGTGCATTTTACAGGGTGGATTTTGCCTCTGTGGGCAGGCCTCACAGTGTGCACATGGGGTGTCTGTGTCTTGTGATCTTTAACAGACAGCTCCGTGTGTGTGTGTGTGTGTGTGTGTGTGTGTGTGTGTGGTTCAGACCAATGCCCCTCATCCTTTGCGATTAACCACTTCCACAGTTGCTGCATGCTTTTTCTTTTTCTCAAAACTCATTTAATGTTCTGGGATCAAGTCTGTCATGTCTGTTATACAGGGAGTGTGACTGATGGGGAAGGGTGAACTTGTGCATGGCAGTGAGGCTCTGTGGCTCAGTTTCCATGAACATACCTGCCTGGGTCTGCGAGTGCATGTTATTGTGTCTCTCGGCACGTGGATGTGAGAGTAGTTTTGTGGCGTTCGTGTAGGTTCGTGTGCAATTACTGGTGCAGTTGCGCAGATCTGCATAGGGGTGGGTTTGCATTTGTGTGTGCGGCTCTTATGGGACATAGACCTGTATGTGTGTGAGGGAGTGTGCTGTTGTGTAACATAGGACACTGACGCGTGTATTTGTATGTTAGCGTGTAGCTGTAAGAATTGATGTGCACAGACCCGGTGGGTTTGTGCGTGTGGGTTTCTGTGTGTTTGCTTTCTTTGGTACAGTGAGACTGTGTTTAAATATTGGTGTGCAGGCCTGTGTGTGTTTGAGCAAGAGAGAGAGAAAGAGAGAGAGGGAGTGTGTGTTTCCTGGTGCACAACCCCATAGCACATGTGTGTGTGAGCTCAGGCAGTGCCCCCACTGGACAGCAGGAACCGACTGAATTGAGGCCTTGGAGGTGCTGGGGGAGGGGCGCTCTCCTAGAGACTCTGGGGGCTTCCCAGGCCCAGCCCCCAGCTCCGCCAGCCGGCAAGGATGCCGCCTTCCAGGAAGGCTCGTAGGGAGCTGGCGCTGGAGAGGCTGAAGCTGCCAAGCACAGCTGGCAGATGCCCGGATTAACCCTGTGTGTGCCCTGGCTAGCCTCAGGAGAGGCTGGCTGGAGTGTGAGGAGGGAGGAGGGAGGAGGGGGAATGTGTGGACTCAGACACAGGTATTGGGCCAATGGGACATCCCAGCATTCTCTCGCCCAACAGACGCCCAGCCCACACTGCTTGGGGGGGAGGATGGGGCCCTCCTTCCAGAGGTGAGTGGAACCACAGACCCTCCTGAGGATCCCAGCTGGGCTCGTCTCTGGAGTTGGGACCTGGGGCTCTTCTGAGGGGTCCATGGGCCGATCCGGGCACTGCCAGTCTTGCAGTGACATGGGGGAGGTGTGTCTCTCCCCAAAGGTCAAGACCTTCTTTGTCTGAGGCAGCAACCTCCTCCTTTGGGGAAGGGGACCGAGTGGGGTGGGCTGCCTGAGGAGGGTGCTGGACTCTGGGCGGACTTCACCGGGCAGTTGGTCAAACTCTGCCAGTCAGTGGCACAGAGCCCCATCCTATGATGTCCCTTCCACTCCCTCTTGCTGCTTGGACAGGTCACGGTGTTTGGTCAGAGTTGGGGGACCAGGAGGGCTGGGGCAGGTGGAGACTCCTCGGGGACTTGTAGGATGAGCTGGGCTACCCCAGTGCTGACCTGCTCTCTCCATCTCTGTTGCAGAACACAGATCTGTTTGAGATGATTGAAAAGATGCAGGTGAGGTGGGCTCTGGAGCCCGTTCTGGGGAGCCATAGAGGGGGCTGGACTGGGGGTGGGGGGCCCTTGCTGTATCTGCAGCCCTACATCTCTCTGAGGACGGGCCGGGAGCTCTCGCACACTGTGCCAGGAGGAGATGTTGGCAGTGCGTTGTCCAGAGCCCTTTGTCTCGGGTCGGAAGAGAGGATGGGGACTGATAGTGCCCAACTGCCTGAGTGACCCAGGGCGCAGGCCCCGCTTAGGTCTCTCCAGCTCCCATCCCTGTGTAGGTTGTTGGGGTCAGTGCCTCAACCCACCCCGCATACACATACCATCCCCCATCTCCCAAGAGGCATCACAGGCTCTGCAGGACCCCGTGTGGAATGGGGGCAGGGACAGATGCCAGGGCACAGGGCAACCGGAGGCTGGGCTGCAGGTCCGGGGAGGTGTTACGGAACCGGGCAGCCCCTGCCCCCTCTGCCTGACCCCTGCCCATCCTCCACTCCCCAGCCCTGGTCTTCCAGGCCCTCGTCCGTGTTTTTCGCTTGGGTGTGTGTTGGGAGGTGGCCGGGGGACTTGAACAAACCTCAGGAGCTTTCCTGATGTCGGTTCACCCTCCAAAGCCCGTCTCCTGCCATCTTCCTGTTTCTCTGCCTCTCTTAGTCTTTCCATCTCCTCCTCTCCCCCTCCTTCTCTCTCTCCCCCTCTCTCTCCCCCTCTCCCTCTTCCTTTCTCTCTCCCTCTCCCTCTTGCTCTCCACAACACGTATCTGTGTAGATGCAGCGGCCTCCCTCCCCAGCTCACACACAAGCGTGCACACTGGCCCTGCCCCCACTCCCAGCAGTGACCAGAGCCCCGAGCCCTCCCTGCTGCTGCCAGCCTCCCGCAGCCCCCGTTCCCTCCAGGAGGGCCAGCCCTGCAGAGGCCTGAGTAACCCGGCGGCCAGCGCCCTGCCCTGGGAGCACCTCCACAGCACCATCTACTTGGAAGGGGTGCTGCTTCCAGCCGCATGGGAAGGGTGTGACGGGATGTGCTGCCTTCTCTTTGCAGGGAAGCAGGATGGATGAACAGCGATGCTCCTTCCCACCACCCCTCAAAGTAGGTCTGAACCTGGAACCACTCCACCCTTCTGGGGGCCTTTGGCTTCCTGAGCAGTGCTCTCCGAAGGGCTTGGGGATGGGAGGGGACGGGAAGGGGGAGGCAGACTCCCTCTCTAGGGGTGGGGGAAGCGCTGCCCCAGCCGAGCAGCCAGCCCAGGAGGATCGGCGCCCCCCTTTCGTGAAGTAGTCTTACTGTGGGCTGGTGCTGGGGCCAAGGGGGAAGCAGGGTGTGCCCAGCCCCTGCCCTCTAGGAGGCTAAGGTGTGGAGAACCCCTCCCTTGCTATAGGCCTTCATTCCAGCTCCTCCTCACCCCATCTGCACCACTGTAAACTCACCCCGCCTCTCCAGGCTTCCCCATCTCAAAATCGAAGCCCCATCCCTCGCGATAGCCTGCTGTAAAAGGTTTTCCTTGAAGCCACTTATGATCGGCAGTTGCAGGAAGACTCATACCCAGGACCCAGGAGGCTTACGCTCCCTCTCGCCATGTAGCTCCTGCCTGGGACGGCTGAGGGGGAGGGGGAGAGACGGAGAGATGGGGAGGGGTAACCTCGTTGCCCCCCAACCTTCATGAAGAGACTAACAGGAGGCTTGGGACCAAAGGAGGTGTGAGGAGGCTCGTTAGACTCGGAATTTTCTTGGGGTGGGAGCTGCATAGCCCCTCCAGGTAGGCATACGGTACTATGGTTGGTGATTTGGGACCCCAATAATCCAAGAATATCAGTGGCTGGGCTTAGGGGAGTGGACCCAGGGCTACAAGGATGAGGGTTAAAATGGGGTTCATGGGCACAAGGCTGATGCTTAGTCTAGAACAGGGCTTCTCAAAGTGTGGTCCTCAGGCCAGCAGCGTCGGCATCACCTGGGAGCTTGTTGGCATATAAATTCTTGGGCTCCACCCAGACACACAGCATAAGAAACTCTGGGGGTGGGGCAAAGCAATCTGTTTAATGAGCCCTCCAGGCCATTCTGATGCACTGAGAACCACTGGTCCAGAGGTTTCTTCTGGGGACGCAGTGAGCCTCCTTTTCCCCAGGCAGGAGACCCAGAAGAGGCTGCCAGCACTCAGTGAGCTAAGCCTGCCTCAGTCCCTGCCTCGTGGGGTCAGCCCACATGGGATGGGGAGATGAGGACGCAGCCCCATCCACAACCCCAGCCCGGGGGTGCTGGCTGAACAACAGGTGTTCTGGGGAGGCTGGAAGTAAAGGGTAAGGACCCCACCCCAACTGGGCCTCTGCCCTGCTTGTGTTTTGCAGACGGAGGAGGACTACATTCCCTACCCGAGCGTCCACGAGGTAACCGACTGGATCCCAATGAGCCCATCTCCATCCCGAGCCCAGGAGGCACTCCCTCACGGAGTCTGGACACCCGGGCCCTCCTCCTTGTCAAGAGCCTGACCACAGGCCTTGCTCTGGGTGTTGGAGACTCAGTTTACAAGCCCAAGACTTCAGAGCCCATGTGAACCCTTAGGCCTCTGAGCCAAATATGCCAGCCTCTCGGCCAACGTCATGCTCTCAGCTTTACCTGTCCCCACACTCCCATCCTTTGAGACTGGGACATGGGGCTCTGTGCATCTGGGTCTGTGCCTGCAGTGGGAGGAAAAGGGCTGGAGCAAGTGCCTTGAAGGAGGTGGATATGAGCCCTGGGACCCACATAGGCTCTGGGCTGTCCCCTAGTACTCCTTAGCCATGGCAGAAGTGGCTCCAGGTCTGAATTGGGGGGTGTCTTGGGGCCCCCAGTGGCGTGCAGTGTGGGTGGCTCTCAGCTGAGTCCTCCTTCAGGTCCTGGGGCGAGAAGGGCCCTTCCCCCTCATCCTGCTGCCCCAGTTTGGGGGCTACTGGATTGAAGGCACCAATCACGAAATCACCAGCATCCCGGAGACAGAGCCGCTGCAGTCGCCCACGGCCAAGGTGAAGCTGGAATGCAACCCCACCGCCCGCATCTACCGCAGGCACTTTCTTGGCAAGGTGTGTGGCCCGCTGGTGTTGGGGGGCTGGGCTGGGTGGGGAGTGGGTCACAGCCCAGCCCTGGGGGAGGCTGGGCCTGGGAGGGAGCGGAACTGTGGGCTGGGCTGGCTGGCTGTCGCAGAGTCCAGGGAGCATGTGTAGTGGATTCACTCATTCAGTCAACAAACATTTATTGCAAAAGGCAGTGTTATGGCATAGTGGTTAACAGAGACTCTACCAGGGTTTGAATCCTGGCTCTGTCACTACATGGGACATCAGGCAAGTCACTTACCCTCTCTGTGCCTCTGTTTCTTTCTTTCTTTCTTTCTTTTAAGATGGGGAGACTGGTTTTTTGTTTTTAATAAATTTATTTATTTTATTTATTTTTGGCTGCATTGGGTCTTCGTTGCTGCATGCGGGCTCACCGCTGCTCTTCGTTGCGGTGCACGGGCTTCTCATTGCAGTGGCTTCTCTTGTTGTGGAGCACGGGCTCTAGGTGCGCGGGCTTCAGTAGTTGTGGCACGCAGGCTCAGTAGTTGTGGCGCACGGGCTTAGTTGCTCTGTGGCATGTGGAATCTTCCCAGACCAGGGCTCGAACCCGTGTCCCCTCCATTGGCAGGCGGATTCTTAACCACTGCACCACCAGGGAAGCCCCTGCCTCTGGTTCTTCATCTGTAAAAACGGAGATGGTGATGATACCCACCTCGTGCCTTTAATGTGACGGTGTTTGTGAGGCATTTAGAATGGTGTCCGGCACAAAGTAAGAGCTCAGTCAGGGTGAACAAATAATGAGCACCAGCTGTGTGCCTGGTCCTGTTCTGGGCACCAGGTATAGAGCAGCAAACAAAACAGACCCAGGCCCTGCCCTCAGGCAGCTTGAGGTGGGGAAGACAGTAATTCCGTGGTGTGACCTGGATTGGTGCAACCCCTGCCCCACCACCTGCCCCAGAGCTGGGACCCTGCCCAGTAATGACCTGTCCTAGTGTCACCCGATGACGGCGTTCCAGGCAGGAGCTATTGGGCGAGGCTGTGGGAGCTGGAGGGGAGGTCACACGCTGGGACCTCGTACGTGCCACGTTCCATGCCGAGTGCTGTCTCTGTGTCAGTTTACAAACGAGGTGGCGGAATGTAGCGTGGGCTCTGGAGTCTCGTGGCCGGGGTGCGCCTATTGACTCTTCTGTTTATTGATGGTGTGACCTTGGGCAAGTTAGTGAACCTTCCTGAGCCTGTTTCCTCGTCTGTAAAAATGAGGATGATAAAAGCATCGAGAACCATGTTTGGCACATAGTAAGTACTCAGTAAACGTTAGCTGTTATTATTACATCTTCATAATTACTCCGTGAGATCAGGATCATCCTAATTTTTACAGAAAAGGAAACTGAGGGTCAGAGAGATAAAGCGACTTGGTTAAGTTCACACAGTTACTGAGCTAGGAACTGGACATAGCTCTGGCTGACCTTCCATTAAGACACACTAAGGGAGGGGTCACGTTTCTAGCGTGTGTGCGTGTACTCGTGGGTGCTGGGAGGAGGGGTGACTCCTTGGGGTGTTGGGAAGCTGTGCGAGCTCAGTCTGGGCCCAGGGCATTAGCCTGATGCTGGTGGGTATTGGTGCTAAGGTGGGGGGACAGGGTGACTGAGACTAAACCAGCAGGCTCAGATTCAGGAGCCATTGCCTGGGGACAAACTCAGAACAGGGCAGGGAATTCCACCTGTGGGTGGAGAGAGACCTGCATCCCCGGAACCCACTGTCCAGAGGCTCTTAATTGGATCTGGCAGGTGGTGGGGCCTGGGGGACTATGTGGGCCTAGCATATGGTTGGTGCACAGAAAAGTTTGCTGAAGGAGTGGTGAGTGATAGAATGAAGGTGGTGCCTTGGGCACTGGAGGATTGGAAGAGGTACAGGTTGGGGGGTCTTAGAGGAGGCATGATGACCAGGGTCAGGCTGGCAGCACAGAGAGGAGGGGCCCCAGGGGCTGGCAGAGAGGCCAGGCCATTCCCGGCTCCAGGTGGGGTGCTGGGGAAGCAGTGGGCCCTGTTCTGGCAGAGGGAGGAAGTTAGGGTGACTTTGGCATTGACCCACTGGGACCCTGAGCCCACTCTCCTTGGGCTTCTCTGGGCCCAGCCAGGGGGGGTCTGGGGAAACTCCCCACCCCGAGGACTTCGGTGCAGACCTCCTTGCCAAGAGCCTGCCACTCCCTCTGTGCAGATAGTGCCAAGCCTTTGGGGGTTTCCATCACTCTGCCCCAGGTCCCCGCAGACTGCCCCTGAGCTGTGGATTTGTGGGGCATGTCCCCTGGCCCCTACATCTTTTTCCTCCCATCCTTTGAGCACAGCTGTTTGTATTTAAACAGGGCTTCCTTCCACGATGACTCCTGGGGTGGGTGTGGCTGAGGAGCCAGCCTCATTCCCAGGGCCGGGCTGGCAGGGGAACCCAGGGCCAGCTGGGGTGAAATCTTCTGGCACTTCCGGCTCTTGGCTTTGGGGCCTCCCCACCCGGAGGTGCCAGACTGCCAGCTCCTCTCTGGGGGTGCCATCCCTGCTGCGGTTCCCCTGGGCCCTCGGGAGCATTTCTTCCCCACCCTGCGTCTTCCCCAGGTGAGGCAGGAGGGCAGGAACCGGCTCGGTCAGCCGGCCAGTGTGTTCATGAGATGTTTCATTTCCTGATTCTCATGGGCCCTGGCTTCAGGGGCCACAGAGCAATCAGTTGACCAATCAGTCAGTTGACATATTTTTATTGAGCACCTACTGTGTGCCCAGCTCTGAGAGGGGCGGGGGCTGGGAGACAGCCATGCAGGTACAGATGTGGTCCTGACTTTGCTGAAGACCCAGAGAGCCAAGGTTACTACAGACGTTCAGAGAACACCTACTCTGCGCCAGGCACTATCTCTTTCAGTGCCTGCCACCCTCCCACAAGGTAGTGGGCCTCACTCCCATTTGATAGACTAGGAAACTGAGGCACAGAAAGGTAAGGGGACCTTCTCAGGTTACCCAGCTGGCAAGTGGCAGAGCTGGGATTTGAATGCAGGTCTCTCTGAGGCAGATAGTGCTGTTAGCCCGGACACCTGCTGCTTGGTGAAGGACCCCCATCCGGGGGTGAGCTGGCTTTCTGGTCTGGTTTCTGGAAGCCTCAGGCTCAGCCTCACCCTCTTCCCTGGCCCCCGCCTTCCACCACAGGAGCATTTTAATTACTACTCACTGGACACTGCCCTGGGCCACCTTGTCTTCTCACTCAAGTATGATGTCATCGGGGACCAGGAACACCTGCGTCTGCTGCTCAGGTGAGGGTGGGGTGAGGGGACCTGTGACAGCAGGGAGGGCTGTGGTCTCAGAATCTGAGAGCCCATCTCATTTTACCCACTCTTCTAATTGAGACCCAGAGAGGGCCAGGGATTTGCCTCAGGTTGCACAGCAAGTTAGTGCCCAAGCCAGGCCTGACCACCTCATCACCTCTGGACCTCCCTGGGGTCTGCCCTCTCTGGCCTTACTTGGTGTGGAGGGGCTCCCATCTCCATTTTGCACTGCCTCGCCCCTCAGCATGGGTCTTCTCCTCCCAGGACCAAGTGCCGGACATACCATGACGTCATCCCCATCTCCTGCCTCACTGAGTTCCCCAACGTGGTCCAGATGGCAAAGGTGAGGCCTCTGATCCTTCATGCTGAGCCCCCCGTGGACGCCCCAGGTGGGCACAGAGCTGGGCTGCAGCCTCACCTTTGCACACCCTCATCTTTAGCCCCAGATCCTGGCCTGCCTGCTGTGGCCTGTCTCCAGGGTCCTGCCGCTCACGTGTTCCCATGATGTCCACGTGCTGGCTGTGTGCTTTGGGCACTCTTTAGAGCACCTTTTGGAGACAGGGGCTCCAGTTCTCTGTACCCCATTCTGAGTGACAGTGAGCCTGCTTCAGGCTTGGTTGTCCCCTCTTTGTCCTCCACTGTCCTCCCCCCAGACCTTAGCCAGGGAGGCCCAGAGGCCCCACCCTCAGGCCCTCCCTTATCTGCTCCCACAGCTGGTGTGTGAAGATGTGAATGTGGATCGATTCTATCCTGTGCTCTACCCCAAGGTATGGCTGGATCTGGGCCCTGCTAACTGGGAGTGGGTGGGTAACTAGGGGACCAAGCATTTATTGGGCACCTGCTGTGTGCAGGGCATTTTTCCTAAGTTCTCTCATTTAAACCTCACAATAACCCTGCAAAGTCCACAGTTTGTGGAAGAGGAACCAGAGGCCCAGAAAGGGTTGGTGCCTTACCCAAGGATGCACAGCAGATAAGGAAACCTGCATTTGAACCTAGTGCTGTCCTCCTTGGAGGCGAGCCTTCCTTACCTCTGGAAACTCTCAGTGCCATTTGGGGACCCTCCTAAGGGTAATCTGTGCTCCTGAGCCAAGGCTCCACTGGTCTTGCCTTCTGACCCCAGAGGGGACCTGGGGACAGAGAATAACACAGGCACCTCCATAGGTGCCGCCCCACAGACGGCAGCTGCACTTGCAGCTCTGGTGCTGGGTGCTGGGTTTGAGACACCGTGACAATGTGGGATAAAGGGGAGGGACTTCTGTCTTCAGTGAGCCAGGGGGTTTCTGGAAAGCGGTGGGCCCTGAAAGACACGTACAACCTGTGGCTCTGACTGAATTCCAGAGTGAGGTGAGGTCGCTGAAGGGCGGGTGGTCCAGGAAAGGTCCCCTGAAGGAAGGGGCCTCAGAAATCAGGTCCTGCTTCTCAGTTACCGAAAGCCCAAGGTGAGGAGGGGAACTTGCTCAAGGCCCACAGCACACTGGTGGGACTCGGCCTGTTCTAGAATGATGAGGTGGCTTTACAGAAGAGCCGGGGAACAAGTTGGGTGTTAGAGCGGAGTAGGGGCGGGAGCTTATGGGCAGAACTCAGGAGCAATGCGCTTAGCCTTTGGAATCCAACAGACCTGAGTTCAAGTCCCAGCTCTGCCATTTGCCAGCTGTTGACCTTAGCAAGTCAGTTCCTTAAGGTCTCGGAATGTCGGCGTCTTCATCCGTGAGCTGCAGGCCGCGGGAGTGCCTCCCGCACGGGCTTGTTCTGAGGAGGAAATGGGTGGATGCGTGTGGAGTGCCTGGCACAGCGCCTGGTACATAGAGCAATAAACGGCAACTTGAAAAAGCAGCATGTTTCACCCATCGTCCTGTCCCCGCAGGCCTCCCGCCTCATTGTCACCTTCGACGAGCACGTCATCAGCAATAACTTCAAGTTCGGAGTCATTTATCAGAAGCTTGGGCAGGTGTGCTCACCTCCTCCTCCCTGCCCCCCACACATCTGGCCATGTACCTGGGACCTCAGACCTTTGCCAGGGAGAGCACCTGCCCAGAGACTCAGTTTCCCAGGAGCTCAGGGGCTGCCAGAGGTCCCCCTTCCAGCCTTCCTGGTTGTGAGTGGGGGTAGGAGGCCCAGCTCGATGACCTCTGCCCTCTGTGCATCCCTAGACCTCCGAGGAAGAACTCTTCAGCACCAACGAGGAGAGCCCCGCCTTCGTGGAGTTCCTCGAATTCCTTGGCCAGAAGGTCAAACTGCAGGACTTTAAGGGGTGAGCATTGGGGTGGGACAAGCAGAGGATAATCCGACCCATGCCCTTGGGCAGGGAGGGAGCCCCCGTCCTGGCCCCCTGGAGGCCTGGCTGGGGCTGGAGACTGAGCCGTGGCCTGGGGGGCCTGGGGCAGGTTCCGAGGAGGCCTGGACGTGACCCACGGGCAGACGGGGACCGAGTCTGTGTACTGCAACTTCCGCAACAAGGAGATCATGTTTCACGTGTCCACCAAGCTGCCCTACACAGAAGGGGACGCCCAGCAGGTAGCCTGGGCACCCACCCACCTGCTTCCCACCTGTCTTCCTGTCCCCCATTTACCTACCCATTCAGTGTCCACCACACCAGACTCAGTGGGCCCTGGGATAGAGAGATGGAAATGATCTAGTCCCCCAACTTGTGGCCTCTAGTTGGGGCAGGGTGACAAGCTACTACGATGTTGTGAAAGCCTCAGTTTCCACATCTGTGAAATGGGGATAATAATGGCACCTACCTTATAGGTGAGCATAAACGAGGGTATGCACCCAGAGTGGCTAGAACAGTATCTGGTACATAGCAGGAGCTCAGTAAATGCGAGTATTTTTACAGGAAATGAAGGCTATTGTCATGTCACATGGGGGCACTTAGACTGGGCAGAGGTGGGAGTCAGGCAAAGCTTTCAAGATAAAGTGACTTTTAGGCTGCAAAGGAGGTAGGAGAGGGAGGAGGAGCATTCTGGGGGAAAGAACATCTTCTGCAAAGGCCTGGTGATGAGGAAGTGCAAGGCATGTTCCTGGAGCTGAACTTGGAAATTTGTCACCTTGTCCTAAGCTTCCTGCAGGGCTGTCCTCCTTATTTCCTCATGCCCCCACTCCAGGGGTACAGGGGGACATAGGGGTCATGTGAGGAAAATGGAAATGTTTATTCCTTATTTTTAATGTCTTTTAATTTTATTTTAATAAGATTCTCTGTTCATTTCAACAACAAAGATATATTGAGTGGAACTTATTTGTTCAAGAGGGGCCCATGTTTGGGGTATTTAGACAGGAGGAGGGTGAGAGGTAGGGCCTGGGGACCAAGAGCCCCGGGTTCAAGTCCCCTAACTCACTGTAGGGCCTTGCAAGTCACTTCTGTCTTGGCCTCAGTTTTCTCATCTGTCACAGGATTCCAAGAAAACGAAAATAATTTTAAGACAAGTTTCTCACCACATTTTTTTGGGGGAAGCAACTCCTTAGACATGCCCTCTGCCTACCCCAAGCCCCCCGCACCTCTGCGGGCACCCTCCCCACACTCCGCGGGCCCCCGGCCAGGTGGTGAAGGCTGTGGCCCTGTGCTCAGTTGCAGCGGAAGCGGCACATCGGGAATGACATCGTGGCTGTGGTCTTCCAGGATGAGAACACGCCCTTTGTGCCGGACATGATTGCGTCCAACTTTCTGCATGCCTATGTGGTGGTGCAGGCCGAGAGTGGGGGCCCCGATGGCCCCCTGTACAAGGTGGGTGATCTCGGAGCTTCCCAAGGGCATCAGCCACCATCCCAGCCCCACCCTCACTCACTGTGAGGCCTCTCTGAGCCTCAGTTTTCCCAACTGTAAATAGGGGGACTGTCCGGAGGGCTCTGAGCCCCCCTCTTGCTCTGATGATGGAGGAGTCCCATCCTGCCCTCTCTGCTCCCTGAAATCCCTCCCCTCAGAGAGGCTGGTTACCCTCCTCCGCCCTTTAGCCTCCTCCTCCTCCATCCTCATGACTCCTGAGACCCTCCACCCCTTCCCACCTCTCAAGTTCAGGACCAAGGATGGAGGAGCCGAAATCCTGGGGTTCACCCACCCAATCGGCAGTCACTGAACCTCCCCCACCAAGGGGCAGCCCTGTGCCCAGCACGGGGCAGGATAGGGCGGCGAATCAGTGGTTTCTGGCTGGTGTGGGGACTCCATGGGGACAGCTGCCCTCCCTTCCAGGTCTCCGTCACTGCAAGAGACGACGTGCCCTTCTTTGGGCCACCCCTCCCGGACCCTGCTGTGTTCAGGAAGGTGAGGGACAGCCCCCAGCCCCCCCGTCATGGGCAGAGCAGGACTAAATGGGTGGGGGCTGAGAGGGTGCACATTCTGCTGTATGAGGTCCTGAAGGCCCACTGTATGCCAGGGCAGCCGGCCTCCCCTAACTGAGCAGCTGGGGCCTGGCTTTTCTGTTCATCTTGATAAAAACTGTGACTTTATTTTACAACGTCACAGAACAGACTATATCATTGTTTTACATTTTGTATAGCAGACTCTGTGGCCTTTCCTCATTTCTGTTGTCTTTTTGACAATTTCAACCTTTTTCTAAAATGTTTGGGGAGAGGGGCACACATCTCTCTCACCTCTCAGGAGCCCTCACTTTGAGCCTTGGCTTCAGCCCCCCCCAATCCCCCAGACTGACGCAGTGGGAGACCCCAACCCAGCTCTCCCGAGGGGTGGGCAGCCATGAAGGGCATAGGGCTCACAGGTGCCTGGGCTGGGGGGCTGAGCCCAAGGAGATGCCCTTCTGGGAGTGAAGAGGGCAGCCCCCAGGCCCCAGCAGAGCATGGCTCAGGAGCCCCAGCCCCTTGTCTCTGTGTTCGCCTGACCCCCCTTTCTCTTCTCCTCCACGATGGGGGCTCCCAGGGGCCTGAGTTCCAGGAATTTTTGCTGACAAAACTGATCAATGCTGAATATGCTTGCTACAAGGCAGAGAAGTTTGCCAAACTGGAGGTGAGTGTGCGTTCTTGGGGTTGAATCCCCCCACCCCCTAGAATTTCAGTCCCTGGGGAGAGAAAAGCTATGTTCAGACCTTGGCCTTAGGGAAGGCTGCCTGGGGGAGGACAGATTTACAGATGAGCAGCGCCAGGGTCAAGGCAGAGGAAGTAAGGGTTCATAAGGAATGCTCAGGAGGGTCTTGGAGGTAGGCGGGCTGGCACAGAGGACGCAGTGGAGGAGGGGCGTGGGGACATGAAGTCAGATCTTTGAGGGGCCACGTTGAGCCCTGGGGGCTGCCTGTGCTGTGGAGGGGCCTGAGGGAAGCCGTCTGGGCTTCTGGAGCCCAGGCCCGTTTCCCACTCAGAGAAGGTGGCTGCGATTGCAAATGTGGGCAGAAGGGCTGATCCCTGGGGTCTCTCCTAACGGCCCTGGCCTGGCCCTCAGGAGCGGACACGGGCCGCCCTCCTGGAGACGCTCTATGAGGAACTGCACATCCACAGCCAGTCCATGATGGGCCTGGGTGGCGACGAGGACAAGATGGAGAACGGCGGCGGGGGCGGCGGCTTCTTCGAGTCCTTCAAGGTGAAGAGCAGGGGTCTACCTGGGTGCGGAGGGGGACGGATGTGGTTGGCTTGGAATCTGGGCACGCGGTTGGGCTAGAGTCGGGGGATGCCGTTAGCGACAAGGTGTGGGGGTGTGGCTAGAGGCGAGCTCACATTGGAGGTGGAGGCGGGTGGGGGCGTGGCTCAGGGTGGAGTCAGGGGTGGAGTTAATAGGCGTGAGCTCGGGCTAGGTGGGCACGCAGCTGGGGTAGAGTCTGGGTGATGGTGAGCCTCTGGGTGGACCTGGGCTTTAGGGTGGGCTTAGACTTGGGGGGGGCTGTGTGGTCTTGGCCTGGGGTAGAGCTGCGGTTGGGAGTTGTAAGGTGGGCTCTGGCTGGGGGAGGAGTTGATGGTCGGAGGCGGGGCCTAAGCTTGGGGGTGGCGTCTGCCTGGGAGCTGTGCTGAAGGTTGGAGCCCTCTGGTGCCAAGGGTGGTGGCTCCCAGGTCAGCAGGCAGAGAAGAGAGGAGGAAGCCTCTGTCCTGACCGAGAGAAAGAAACAGAGGTCAGGGAAGGGACGTGAACGAGGGGCCATAGGAGAGGGACCTGGTCTGCATGACCTTAGGCCGTGTGACCCACCCTGGCTATCTCTGGTTTAGCTTAGTGTTGAGAGCATAGACACCCTGGGTTCAAATCCCAGCTCTGCCACTTACCAGCGTGAGCATTCTCTGAGCCTCAGGTTTTTTATCTGTTGTTTAGGGTAATGGCAACTTACCTCATACAACTGTTGAGAATTATTTGTGAAGCAGTTAGATCAGTGTAATCTAAGTTAAGAAGCAAAATGCAAAGCCCTGCCCATCTACCTCAGCAACTACCATCCAAAGTGAGAGGCAGAGGAGGAGAGAGTTCCTCTTCCCCCCACAGGGCCTGGACTCCCCCAGGGCTGCAGGTCCCCAGGCGGTGGCCTCTTTGCCACTGTGTCCTCCACCCACAGCAGGAGGACTGCCCATCCTCCAGGTGCCCAGCAGGCTGGCGGGGCCGCATCTTTACCCCAGGGCAGGCCACAAAGCTGGAGGTGTGGGTTTGCATAAGAGGATTAGCCCAGCTGCCCAGGCCTGCCTTGGGCTGAGGCGAACAGAACGTCTTTGAGAAAGAGGCTTGACGAGAGCCCTGCCTCTGCTCACTGGAGACAGGGAGTGGGTGGGAGGAACATGGACCTGGGGTGTCTTCTCTGAGGGGGGGCTCCAGTGACCCCACATCTGGTGAGTGCTGGATGGTGGACCGGGCTTAAGTTACAGACTTTCTTAGAGGCAGCGGAGCCCACGGTCAAGGGTTTGGGTTTGGCATCTGGATTCCAGACCCACCTCTGCTTCAGTTTCATCACGTGTAAAATGGGCTTGGTGGCAGTGCCTGCTTCCTGGGGCGGATTGAGTGAGAGCAAATGTAAAATACTCGGCCCTGAAGTGAGCATTCAGTGCAGATTGACTGAAAAAAGCAAGGGAGGGAGGGAGGGAAGAAAAGCAAGGAGGAAAGCAAGCCCTAAGAGACGCTAACAGGAGGGAATTGGGGTTTCTGGAGGTCTCTCTGTGCACGCTTTTGCTCATGACCCAGCGTCTTCCGCGGTCTTTACAACAACTGCACAACAGGTCATGAGGCTCAGAGGCTCAGAGGTGTGGAGTGGCTTGCCCAAGCTGACCCAGCAAGTTGGTGGCAGAGTCAAGGCCCACACTACCCTTGGCACATGTGGACCTGACTCTTGTGTGGTCTCATGGGAAGGGACTTCCTGGGGTCACTGAGAGTGGCGTCGGTGGCTCCTGGGTCTCCCCGAGGGGGTGAGGCCTTATGAAACCCCTACCGCCACCTTCGCAGCGGGTCATCCGGAGCCGCAGCCAGTCCATGGATGCCATGGGGCTGAGCAACAAGAAGCCCAACACCGTGTCCACCAGCCACAGCGGGAGCTTTGCACCCAACAACCCGGACCTGGCCAAGACGGCTGGAATAGTGAGTGCCCTCCCCCAGGGGCCCCGCCTCCCCCCGCTGCCCTGCTGTCCGAGGGCTCATCCTGGGCTCTAGGCTAGGTCTAGCCACTGCTCTCCATGGGGTCAGGTACCCAGGCTGTGACACTGGGATGCTGAGAGCCTGCAGCCCCCTCCCCAGCTCCTCGGCCCGCCCCACCTCCTGGCCCCTTATTCAGCTGTGTCTGTTCTGGGGCAGCTTCTGTGTCACATTCCTTATAAAGCACCTACTGTCTGTCATATGCTGGGGATTGGGCTGCTGTATGGACACCTCCTGTCAAGCCTTGAGTTTCTGGGAGCACCTATTGTATGTCAGACTGTGGGCACGCACTGTGTGTCAGGACCTGGATTTCTGTGTGAGCATCTGCTGTATGCCTGGCTCTGAGATGCTGGTGGGTACCGCTGTGTGTCTAGACTTGGGCTGCTGTGTGAGCACTTACTGTGTATTAGGACCCAGGTTGCTGTGTGGACATGTACCTTGTGAGCATCTACTGTGGGCCCGGCCCTGAGATTCTGTGAGCACCTGTTGTATGTCAGATCCTGGGCTACTGCGTGGACCTAACTCTGTAAGTGTCTGCTGTGTGCCCAACCCTGAGCTGCTGTATGAGAATCCACCATGTGTCAGGAAGTGGACTGCTGTGATAAGCCCTGGGTATCAGTGAATACCTTCTCTGTGTCAGGAGATGAGCTGTGTGAGCACCCGTTATGTGCCAGGGCCTCTGTGGTTCTGCCCACTTACTGTGTGTCAGGACCTGGGCTTCTGTGCGAGCCTCTCCTGAGTGAGCGCCTACTGTGTGATTACTTACTGTCTGCCAGGCTCTGTGGGATTCTGCTACTAATACTCAGGGGGTGTGCTGGGCACAAAGGATGAATAAGGCCTTCAATTGTGGGCCAGTCTGCTTTCCGCTGCCCAGTGGTCACCCCCCAGCACTGCACCTACCGCTCTGCTGCCCCTTCCCCATCCATCTTTCCTTCCTTCCTTCCATCCACCTGTCCTTCCATCCATCCGTCTGTCCATCCATCCATCCATCCACCCACCCACCCATCATTTACTGACTGATTGCTGCATGCCAAGCAAGCCCTGTGCTCAGTGCTGTGAGGCTGTGTCATGTGGCAGGAGGGACCCCCTCCACCCCACCCCTGCCCCATGGGCTGACCTGGCCAGGGAAGCAGGGCGAGTCCTCTGTGTTCCAGCAGTCACCAAGCCCACTGTCACTGGAGAAGCAGGCCCACTCTCGTCCAACCCCAATTCACTAGCCACTCCCTTCCTTCCCCGCCAGAGTGGCCCAGCCTCCTGTGGGTGGCTGTAGAGGGGCCCCAGGGACAGGGCCAG
Organism: Balaenoptera acutorostrata; assembly: GCF_949987535.1. Classification (NCBI taxonomy): domain Eukaryota; kingdom Metazoa; phylum Chordata; class Mammalia; order Artiodactyla; family Balaenopteridae; genus Balaenoptera; species Balaenoptera acutorostrata. Next base: position 16,896,053 of record NC_080064.1, on the reverse strand, counting down.
ACCAGCAGCACCCACCGTGGCAGTAACCAGACCCATTTCTGTTTTTGTTTTTGCACAACTGTCCCCTCTCTTCATGTTGCTTCCTTTTCCTTCCGCTCTCTCCTCTTTCCTTGTTTTCCCTTCCCTTTTTCTCTTACCCTCCTCCACCCCCTGCCTCCCTCCACCTTCTTGCACGTGTGTATTCTGTCCTCTTGCACCTGTCTTTTTACTCCCTCTCCTCTTTCGAACTGTTTTCGCCCTTGATTTTCCCTTTGTGCCTGCCCCTCCCTCTCCGTCTGTCCGTCTTGCTCCCCGGGTCCATTTCTGTGTCTGTCTCTCCGTGTTTCACTCTGCACCCCTTCTCATGTGACTATTTGTCAATCTCTCTCCCCTGTTCTCTCTGTGTCTCCTCCCACCTCTTCTCTCCTTCCCTTCCCCGGCCTTGTCTCTCTCAATCCCCTGCCCCGCTCTCTTCTTTGTCCCTGTCTGTGTCTGTCTGTCTTTCCCTCCTTTCCCTGTCTCATTTCTCTGTGCCTCCCCCGCCCGCCATCTCTGTCTCTCTGACTCTCTCTATGTCTGTCTCTCTCTCTCTCTCTCTGCTCCCACCCTCTGCTGCTTGCCAGTCATTGCTTATTCCTGGGAAAAGTGCGAGTAGATTCGGACGCCGGGGCAGTGCCATAGGCATAGGAACCGTGGAAGAGGTTGTCGTCCGCGGGGCCACCGGCTCTGGAGGCTGCCTGCACGCGCTGTTCTCTGCTCGCTCTCAGGACGGAGGCCATATTGGGGACGTTGCCCCCTTCCCCCCGGGACAGGCCCGAGGGCTGGCAGGATGGAGTGCCAGAAGCTCTGATGGCACTCAGCACCTGCTTTGGGGCCTGGCACCTGTGCCAGTGCCAGTGCCCCCCCCCCCCCCGCCCACCAGGGGCTCTGGCCCTGCCCTGGCCCCTGAGACTCTGGCCCAGTCCCTGCCTTTAGGATCTGGTACCTAAAGACCCTCTGTCCAGCTGCACGTCCCCCAATATCGCCGGTTCTGCATGGAGCGCCATCGCCCTCCTCTGCCCTAACTCCCTGTCCCGACCATGAACTGGCCTGGGGGTTTCTGCCCATCTGTGCCTCCATGGGGCCCACCTTCCCGCCTCCCCAGAGAAATGGGGGACATGCTTCTGGTGCCTAGGGCATCCCACCATAGTGTATGTGTAAACTGGGCCGGAGGGCGTCTTTCAACTGCTGGGCCAGAACCTCCCCCAGCCAGTTTGGAGATTCCGAGGTGTAGCAGGGGGCAGGGGCTTGGGTTGCCTCACCCACTCTCTCCCCACTGCCCGTAGGCTGCAGGTCCCATGAAGTCCTGGGGGCAAAGAGGCAGCAGTCATTCTGAGGACTTGGCCTCCTCCAATCCCAGCCCAGAGTGGCTGTCCAGCTCCCTCAGGCTTCTGCTCTTCTCCTGGACTAAGATGCTGGGTCCAGACCTGCGGTGTGACCTCAGGGGGGCCTTTGCCCTCTCTGGGCCTGTTTCCTTATCTGTAAATTAGGACAGTTCTCTCTGGAGATGGACAGTTCTCTCATTTTTCTTGCTCATTGTCTCTGCTTCAGGGCCTGGGCAGCAGGGCCCCAGGGTGGCATGTGGGGGGCACGGGGGCTCCTGGAGCAGGTGGGTACTGAGTTGGGACCTCTCCCTGCAGTCACTGATTGTCCCTGGAAAGAGCCCCACCAGGAAGAAGTCGGGCCCGTTCGGCTCACGCCGCAGCAGTGCCATCGGCATTGAGAACATACAGGAGGTGCAGGAGAAAAGGTGGGTGCAGCAGAGGGGGTGGGATGGCGTCCTGCGTCTCCTCTGGCTCCCCCCAACCCCCATTCAGTGGCAAAGCTCAGCAGGCAAGAGGGAGCTCCCACCCTTCTCCCCCTCTGTCCCCACCAGTGACAGCTACATGGTCAGGTCCCTGCTCTGCGTCAGGCACCAGGGCCAGCTCGTCACCTAACATGAAGTGCTATCATCCAGTCCCAGCTCTGCTGGCTCCCAGGGGGTCACACCTTGCACATCAAGGAGCCATAGGTCAAGGGGTCAGGGGCCTGCCCAGGTCACACAGCTGGTGAGGGGCAGAGCTGGGATTTGAGGCCTGGTCCATGGAGGTCTGTAAGTGCATCTGTGTGGGCGGGGTGTGGACAGCACACCGTATTACCAGCAGGGAGCCTCCAGGAAGCAGAGGATAGTTCCTGGGTGTGAGTTCTGTCTCTACCACACTGGGGCTGTGTGACCTTGGGAAAGTCACTGTACCTCTCTGAGCCTCACTGTCCCAATCTGAAAAATGGGGATAAGAGCACAACCAACGGCATGGGGCTGCTGCGGGGGTGTGTGCAGTGCATGTGAAGCAGGGAGCAGGTGCACTGAGGCCTCAGGAGTGGAGCTGGCACTGTCCTCAAAGGCAAGAGAGCCCAGAATCCCATGAATCCAGGGTTCAAGTCTTGGCTTCGCCATGTCCTAGCTGCGCGTCCCTGAGCAGGTTCCTTCCCATCTCTGGACTCCAGTTTCCTTATCCATAACAGGGTCGTAAGTAGGTGCTCCTGCAGCACCTGCCCCCTCCTTGGCCAGGCCAGCCCAGGAGCTGCAGGGACTGCTCTGGGGTTGGCCCCTGAGGATGTAGGGTGTGGGTACGAGGCAGGAGGCACCCATGACCTCCTTTCACCACCTGGGCCTCCTTCTACCCTTGATGCCAGGCCTGGTGCTCAATCCCCCCACTGCCCCCATGTGCCCCGCAGGGAGAGCCCCCCGGCTGGCCAGAAGACCCCAGACAGCGGGCACGTCTCACAGGAGCCCAAGTCGGAGAACTCATCCACTCAGAGCTCCCCAGAGATGCCCACGACCAAAAACAGGTTGGGGCTCGGGGGCATGCTGAGCCGGGGGGCTTGGGTGTGGTGGGCCCATTCATTCTACCCCCTGTCTGGGCCCAGGCCTGCCGGGAGTGTTGACACAGCCATACTACGGCGTCGGGGGGCCTGATTACTCTCCTGGGTCCTCCTTTGACACACACCCGCTGAGCGCTTTGTGCATGCCAAGCTCTGCAAGACAGCAGTGAGCTGGACATACACGGCCCCTGCCTTGTGGAGCTGACAGTCCAGCGTAACATAACCTAATAAGCTACTTGCAGATAGTGATGATAGAAAAATAAAGCAGAGGATATGATGAAGAATGGGTGGGGGTGGGGCGTTAGGTGGGTGCTCAGGGAAGACATCTACGAAGGGGTGGGTTTTGAATTGGGAGCTGAGTGAGGAGTCAGCCCTGTTAGGTCTGACTTACAGTGGCATGGCAGAGGGAAGAGGGTTTCAGGTAAGAAACACGGCAAGTGCAAAGGCCCTGAGGCATGCTTGGTCCAGTTGGAGCTGAATGAGTGAGGCTGGGCCCAGGCGGACACCGGTAGTGGAGGGGATGAGGTTGGAGAGGCGGGTGGGGGCTAGGTCACAGCTTTGAAGGCCATGTGAGAACTTTGAGACTGGCAAGGAGGCTTTGGAAGATTTTAGTTAAGAGGGGTAGTGGTGCTTTAACAAGCTGATTGTGGTCACCATGTGAAGGCTCTGAGGGTGGGGGCAGGAGCAGAAGCAGGGAGGACGCCAGGAGGCTGTCCCTCCGTTCAGTGCTTGTTGGCTGAGCCCCTTCTGTGTTGGCTGCCGGGGGTGAGGGTGCTGTTGAGAGGACCCGGCCTGGGCTGAAGAGTCAGGCAGGTGAACAGAGAAGCAGGAAAGGGCGACAGGGACAAGGAGAGACAAAGCTGAGCAGAGAGGGTCATTCCCACAGCAAGGAAGAATCAGGGAGGGCCTCCTTGAGTAGGCGACCCCTGGCTGGTTTTTGAAAGGTGAATTTACTTTTTGGGATTTGAGGGAAGGAGTGAGACTCCAGGCAGGAGACACAAAGGCCCTGAGCATGGGACAAAATTGTGAGAGAGTTAAAAGAGAGTAGACTGTGGAGTTGGAAGGCCTGGGTCCTACTGGTTCTCCCACCTATGGCTGCGTGACCTCGGGCTGTGTGCCCATCCTCTCTGTGCCTCGGTGTCTGCTGCTCTGTAAGATGGGTCTAATAATGATAGCAATGAGATAACTAGGGTAAAAGCACTTAGAACAGTGCCTGGCACAGAGCAAACCTGCACTAGATGGCAGTATTGTTGTTAATAGTTATGATTGAACATCCAGCCAAGGAAATTGGACTTTATCTGGGGCAGTGGGGATCCAGGAGAAGAGGATATTGAGTAGGGGAGGGGCATGATAGGATCCACATGTTAGGAAGGACAGTGGCATTGGGGAGGCTCAGAGGCCCAGGGAGCTATAAGGGGCCAAAAAGGCACTTGGCTGGCTGCAGGCTGGGCCGCCCTGGGCCAGGAGGGCAGGGGCATGGGGTCTTGGCCCAGGAGGTGCCCAGTGTGGATGCTGGCTGATAGGACACTATCTGTGGCAGAGCGGAGACAGCAGCTCAGAGAGCAGAAGTGCTGAAGGACTTCTCCCGCTCCTCGTCCAGTGCCAGCAGCTTCGCCAGCGTCGTGGAGGAAGCAGAGGGTGTGGACGGGGACGATACAGGCCTGGTGAGAGGCCCAGGGAGGGGAGGTGCCCCACAACGGCCTGAAGGGGGTGCTCTTTGGTCCCTGGAGATGCTCTGGGTGGAAGCATGAGGCTGGGTGTGGTTGAGTTGTGATCAAGGGACTCAGCCCAAAGGAGTAATGCAGACTGACCTTCCCTTACTCTAAAGCCTTCCATGGCTCCCCAGTACCCCCCACAGCCCAATCTCTGAGACCATTGTAGATCTAGCCCCTCCCTCCCCAGCCTCGTCTCTTACCACTTCAGCCATTCTGCCCTCCTTTGCAGTCCCCCAAACCAACCAGGCTTACTCTACTTCTGGGCCTTTGCACATGCCATTTCCTCTGTCTGGAGCACTACCTGCTTCCTCCTTCCCACTTTGTCTGACTGACTCGTATTCATCCTTCTAAACTCAGCCTCATATCACCTCCTCCTGAAAGCCTGCCTTCCTGGTCCCAGGGTGGGTTAGGAGCCCCCTTTACACTCTCATAGACCCTGGGCTCTGTCCTTGGAACCTGTCTGTCATGCTTCACTCAACAGTCCTTCGGCGAGCGCTGTTCCTTGCCACGCCCCGTGCCAGGTGCTGCATGGGCAGAGGGGGCAGTGCAGACCAAGGCCCTGCCCTGTGGGGCTTGTACTAGTCTGGAATTGTACTAGTCTCTTCACAGCCTGTCTCTCCTCTCAACTTCAAGCTCTCGGAGGGCTGAGACCTCTCCTGATTTCTCTCGGTGGCTTGGCCCACGAGAACATCAATAAATGTTTGCTGAATGAATGAATGGGAGCGCACGTGTGCGTGTGCACGCGCGCGCCTCGGTCTGTGTCTGTTCCCACTCTGTCCTCCTGTGGTCCCCCCTGGGGCAGACATTGCTGGGCCCTCATCCTCTTTGCAGAGGGGCAAGGGTGGGGGGTTGTGGATTGCAGCGGCAAGGGGGTGGTGAGGAGGGGAGAGGGGAGCCAAGCCAGTGCCATGGCCAAGGGCTAACCTCCCTCTTTCTCTCCTCCCCCATCCCCAGGAGAGTGTCTCGTCCTCGGGGACGCCCCACAAGCGGGACTCCTTCATCTATAGCACGTGGCTGGAGGACAGTGTCAGCACCACAAGTGGGGGCAGCTCCCCAGGTACTGGCCAGGGCCAGCTTCCCCCGCCACAAGCAGGGCCAGTCTTGTGGTGGGCAGGGGACAGGGCTGGGCACAGAGGGTCAAAAGCAGTTCTAAGGCCCCAGGTGGTGGGTGTGTGATGGGACTGCCCCTGACATGGGGGCAGTGGGCTGGTCATCCAGCCTAAGGTGGTTGGTGGCTTGGAGGGCCGGTGGTTTCCAGAAAGGCCTTGGAGGATGATGGGGGAGGGGGTTAAAGAAGGGAGTTAAGGGTGGGAGTCCCAGAGGGAGGGGCTCGGTGGGGTTGGGGAGCATTGGTGCCGACCGCCCATCCATGCCCCCGTCTCCCTGGTGCCTCCCCGCGGCCAGTGAGGTGGCTCCCTCCTGCCTCCCTCCCCAGGCCCCTCTCGGTCACCCCACCCAGACGCCGGCAAGTCGGGGGACCCTGCATGTCCCGAGATCAAGATCCAGCTGGAAGCGTCTGAACAGCACATGCCCCAGCTGGTACGCACAGCCACCAGGGCCCTGGCCACGGTGGGGACAGGTGGCCTGGAGCCTGGCCCTGTGGGGAGCCCTACCTGGGAGGGGGATTGGCTGTTGGAGAGAGGCATCAAAGCGACCAGGGGTCCCCAGGGATGGGGGCTGGACCAAGGGGCCCCCTTAATCCTGGAGGGGTTGGACTCGTCCAGCCTGGGCACAGCCAGTGACTTCTGCTTGCATGTGTCTCCCATGTCATCTGTCCTGTCACCTGCATTGCCGCCATTCTCTGTGTGCAGGGCTGTTAGCCAGGATGCCCCTCTGAAGGTGACACCGAGCAGGTCAGTACCAGCCCTCAGCTTCTGTTTGGTGGGGAGAGGGTGGGGGTGGGCCGACTTCTCTCTCTTCCTCTGTCGCCTCTCTTGGGTGAGAGCTATGTATCTAGGTTTGAGTCCTCTGCCACTCAGTTGCTAGGTGACCGTGGGCCTCAGTTTCCTTATCTGTACAATGGGGCTAATAAATGCTGCCTCACCTCTGCCCATGAGTTTCTGGGAGGATTTGATTGGAGCCTGAAAGGGACTTGGGAATTGTTGGGAGGGAGGGGTCTAGGGGGTTCCCAGTGGCATGGAAAGACCCAGCGCCTGGAACTCCAAGGGTGGGCCCCTTCCGCATCTGTCCCCCTGCTTCATGGTGCCTCCATCTCCCTTTACCCTGCAGATGAGGCCGCAGAAGCACAAGGTGAAGATGCTGTGTCAAATCCAGGCAGACGGGACCTCTGCCCCCGAGGCCAGCACCAGCCTGTGGGCTGCCCCCGGCCTCCCCAGCCCTCCTCCTGGCCCCCTGTCTGGGCTGTCTCTGCAGGGTGGAGCCGTCCAGACCTGGGAGTGGGGAAGCTGCTGGCACCATCCCCACCCCCTGGGCTGGGGGGCTGGCTGGGGCAGGGAGTGGTCACTTGAAACAGGACTCCAGGCCTGGCTCATCTATCACCCCTGGGTGCTCCTCTGGACTCAGGGGGAGTGAGCTGGAAGGGGGGATTGAGACATCTCAGCGCATACAGAGCCTACTATGGAGGCCGTGGGGTGTGACGTGTGGTAGAATGAGCACTGGGCTGGGAGTCCTAAGTCCTAGCTTTTGATTTGGGTTCTGCTCTGTGACTGTGGGCAAATCACTCTCCCTCTCTGGGCAAATCACTCTCCGTCTCTGGGTGCCTCTGCTATAAATGGACAAGATTATTTCAGAGGTCACTGAAGGCTGTGAGTCCATGCGTCTGCCCCAGAATGGAGGATTGTCGTCCCAGGGACCTCCCATCACCCTACCCTGCTTCTTGGGGTTCCTGGGGCCCCGGTGGGCCGAGGGGCAGGGAGCTGGCTGTGCCCATTGCCCCTCCTGGACCCTCAGTCTCTACCACAGATCTGCCGATGCCCTGTCCACTGCCTCCACGACAGACGAGTGACCCGCTTGTGGGGGAAGTGGGAGCCACCTGGCTCCTCAGCCAGCACCCAGCGTAACCCCTGCCTTCCCATGCTCCTGGGCACGCCGGGCCGAGGGGTCTCAGCTGGCCTAGAGTTACGGGCCGCACCTCTGCGCCACCCTCACCCACCATGGAGGGGGCAGCCAGGCACAGCCCACATCCTTGTGTGTGTCTGTCCACACTTTTTAGGCGCCACGCCAAAGGCCAGCCTTCCGGCCCCAACACCCATTTTGGAAGCCCCCCGTGGCCGTGTGTATGTCAGTAACAGTTGTACAAAATAAATTCTATTTATCGCTATTGTACCCCGAGTTGGATGTGGCTTTGTGTGACCCCACCCCCCACCTGGATCAACCCGACAGATCTCAGTGGCACCGTGGTGGCGGGGGAGAGCCGATTCACCCCCGAATCAGAGCAGCTGGGTCTGCGAGCACCTCCAGGGCCAAGCCGCAGGCTCCATGACCACCAGCTGTGGCTTCCCCCCCGTGGCCCTGCCCTTTCTTCCACCTTGCGCCCCTCTCCACAGGGAGGAGAACGTGGCTTTGAAGGTCCAATCAGGCAGACCTAGATTGGAGTCCTGCCACCATCTCTTAACTCTCTGAGTGGCACTGAGAAACTTACAAGCTTCTCTGAGCCTCAGTTTCCACTTCTGTAAAACGGAAGCGATAGTACCTCTCCCAAGGGTTCGTCATGAGGATTCACTGAGCTGGAGCATACGGAACACCTAGCACAGCGTCTGGCACCCCGTGGGTGCTCAAGGATCGGCTTTCCTCTCCTTTCCTATGCCCAGTGAAGCTCAAGGGTTTCCCCTATGTGGCCACCTGGGGGCGCCAAGGGATTGCTTACCCGGAATGATGGGGGTGGGGAGATGGCGATGAATCTGTCCAGCTGCTGGAAGGAGCTCACAGTGCAGAGCGGTTACAATAAAGGGTGACAAATGCCCTGGCGGGGGTGGGGGGCGGGGATGAGCGTGGGGTCCAGCCTGGCTAAGGGAAGAATGGGGAAGACTCTGGAACAGTGGTGCCTGAGCATCCTGGAAAGGCTTAGGATAGTGTCCCTGGGGGAGCGAGCTGCAGGTGCAAAGGTAGGAGGCGAGAGTGCTGCTTGCAGTCGGGAAGGGAGCCAGCAGTTCTGAATGATAGGAAGGTGATGATGGAGGGGCAGGGAGATGGGGCAGAGATGAGGCCAGAGGTCACATGGCCTTGGGTGCCAGACCAAGGGGCTAAGGCTTTATGCTGAGGGCAGTGGGGAGCCATGGAGGATGCGAAATAGCAGTAGAAAGAGAAGTGGGGGCTGCTGGTGGGGACTGGCTGGGCGATGCCAGCCTAAGGAGGGGAGGACCCAGGAGGCCATTGCTGGGTACAGAGGGTAACCAGGACGGTGGGCAGGTCTGGAAGATGCTGGGAGACTTGCGCATCTGGACAGAGGGCCTGATGTGATGTGGGGCTGAGGGAGGACCTGAGGAGCCTTGGGGCGGGGTGGGGGGGTGTCCTGGCCTGAGTATTGGGTGAATGGGAGGGTCTCCTCTGAGGTAGGAGCACAGGAGGAAGAGCAGGTTGGGGGATTTGGGGTATGGGGGGGCGGGCACAGAATTGGATTCCAGTGGGACTAACCATGCCTTGGCCTCGCCCCCTCCCCACCACAGCTCCCATGCCCTCCCCAGGACGATGCTGGGTGCACCCCAGGGCCTTTCCTGACAGGGCCCTGCTGTGACCCTCAGATGTCTGGGGCCACCCAGGGGTGGTGACTCACATCCACTCCCCAACCCCGCCCACCTGGGTTTGGCCCTGGGCAACCCTGGGCTCAGTGGGTCCCCTGGTAACCCCCCTCCCCTCCTCTGCCTCACCCCTGTTTTCTAACCCCTCCCAGGCCCTGGCTCTTCCCCGCTCTCTGCTTCAGTCTCTTACCCTGTCTCCTCCCATCCCACCACCAAGGGCCAGTAGCCCCACTTCAGCACCAAGATCAAGAGCTTAGCTCTGAGCCTGTTCACCTCCTAGCTCTGTGACTTTGGGCACATGACTTTGGCTCTCTGGGCCTCAGGGTCTTCATCTGTATGATGGGAATGCTAATAGTTCTGCGCTTGGTACCCTGATGTGAGGATTCAATGAGGTGATACCTCAGAAAGTTCTTGGTGCTGCCCTGGCACACAGTGGGCTCAAAAAATTGCGTGTGTTGTGTTTGGGGACATGCAGTTAGCCATTAACGAGGACCATCTCCGTAACCCGCATCAGAGGCTGTGGAGTCGCTCTCTGAATGGGAGCTGGAGCGGCTGATGCGGAGCCCAGCACAGGTGTCTGGATACGAGGCGCTGGGAATGTACAGTTATCAGTTGCTTCCCTGAGCCTCAGCTTCCTGGGCTTTACTGGGGCTCACGGTCCTTGTATAAAAGGAGTGGGGCGCCCCTGCTTGTATCCCTTTATGATGTGCCCACCCCACAGCGCTGGCCCGCAGCTGAGCTGGAGCGGAAGCAGGGGGCCGGCCTGGTGAGCAGAACCTGCCTCTGCCCCTCGGGCTGCCCGGGTTGTGGCAGAGCCCCCGTCAGCGGGAAGGGCCGGCCTCCGGGCTGGGTTTCAGCCCGGGTCCCCGCCCCACCCCTCCAGGCTCCAAGGTGGGGCTGGGGGAGGCCGAGGACGAATCTGGCCTCTGGGATCAAAGTGTCCAGTGCTGTTTCTCTTGTGCCCACGCCAGCTCTGTGCTCGTCCTGGGTTCTGAGGTGGGGAGGGCGAGCCAGGACACTGACCCGAGGCTGAAATTAGGGCTTGGGCGGGGGGCGCCGGGCTCCGGAAAGCACAGGGCTCTGCTTAGAAATAACTCTGGTGGTGGAAACGGCAGCCAAAAGTTTCTCTGGACGCAGGAGGCAAGAGGCCTCCATGGAGGGACTTGGGTGCCGGGCTGACCCGAGAGCCGCATCTCCCCTGCTGCAGAGCCGGGACCTGTCTCTCCAGGTCTCAGTTTCCTCACCCATAAAATGGAGGCAAAGCCCTACCTGTTGCCGTCAGGCCAAGAAGCTGTCATGGCCTCTAAGGGATGGGGCATAGACCCCATGCCCAATAGGAGGGGTCCTCCCCGTCCCCCAGCAGCTGGGGCATCCCTGGACATCCATGGCTAACTCTAGGGCAACGTTGCCAAAGAGCCGGCCACAGGCCCAGGCCCGCCCAGTGCCAGGGGACTGGGACCTGGACATTCTCTGCTGCTCAGGCCACAGGGGGTACTTAACCAGGGACCCTGGAATGTGGAGGTCCCTCCCTCCTTCCCTGTACCCGCCCTGCCAAGGGGACAGTCAGGGACGGAGCCTCCTGAAATAACCGGATCTGGTTAGCAAGGCTAATTTTAAAAGCCACTGTGGTTGCCCCATAGGTCCTTCTGGGAAGCCATGAATGTCCCTGTGTTTGCCCCTGGGAGGCAGGGTGAGGGGAGCGCAGAGGGGCTGGGAGGACTCCCACCCCTGACCGCCAGTGCCGGAGACCCCACGCTGCCTCCCAAGGCCTGCCCATCCAGGGCCCAGAGCCCTGGCCCAGCACAGGGGCTCAGGGGCCCAGGCTCTGCCCTGATCCGCTCAGAATGAACCCTGGTGGGCTCTCAGGATGCTCCACCCTCTGTACTGGACTCCCTGAAGCCGTTCTGGGCGGGGAGCCTTAAGCTCTCCGTCTGTCTCTGTCTTGGCTATCTCCCACAGTCTCCATCTGCTTATTCTTTATGTCCCTTTATCTCTGTGTCTCTGCCTCTCTCTGTCTCTGACACTCGAGGTCCCTCTCTGCAGCTGTGACTCTATCCCCCTCTCTCTGGGTCCACCATGCAGGAGGCCCCTGCAGCCTTCTGACAGTCTGTAGGCTGGACTGTGCACGCCAGGTAAGGGGTAAGGGTTCACCTGGGAGCTGGGGCTGCAGGTGGGTCCTGGTGGGGGAGGACAGTAGTCCTGGGGACCGACAGGAGCTGTAAGTGGGCAGGCAGGGGCTGTGTCATGACCTGGGCCATCCATCCAGGCCAGGTGCAAGCAGAAGAATTGAGCTCCAGGGGTAGGGTGGCCAGATTTAGCAAGTAGAAACACACAGAGCCCAGTTAAACTTGAATTTCAGATAAACAAGGGATGATTTTTAGTTTAAGTATACCTCATGCAATGTTTGGGACATACTTAAACTAAAAATCATCCCTTGTTTATCTGAAATTCAAGTTTGACTGGACATCCTATGTTTTATCTGGCAGCCCTATTGGGGAGGTTCTAAGAATGAGAGGAGAAACCTGCTCTTAGGAGGAGCAGGTTCTATAGACCGAGGGAGCCCCCGCCTGGCGGGGATGTCACAGCCATGCCCGGGGGAAATCCCTGTCCGATGTGGGAGGAACAGCTCCTGCCCACAGGGAGCTTTCAGTTTTCTGGGGTGGGGCCAGTCCTCAGGAGCTTGGCTGGCGGGGTGCGGTGCATGTGATACACAGACACCAGTTACCTCCTCAGGGGAACCATAGACATGAGAAGGGAGGGTCTCTCCTGAGCCCCGGTGCCTCATCCAGGGCCTGGCACACAGTAAGGGCTTCATAAATATTTGTTGAATGAATGAAGAATTCTCCCAACCCATGCCCACAGCAGTGGGGTGGTGCCTGGCCAGCAGGGGCTCCAGCACCCTACCTGCCCCTCCCAAGCTCCTTGGATCCAACGGGAATGTGCACCGCCCTCACCCCAGGGGCTCCCCAAAGTGAGCTGTGGAGGGGGAGGAGCAGGGCAGAGGGCATAGAGAGATGATGCCAGCTTTTCTCCTACCCCACCCTCACCCCAGACCCCAATCCCAACTCGAAGTCCAGCCTGGGCAAGCATGCAGGTCGGGGCTGGGAACTCGGGCAGGGTGACCTCTGGCTTCTGGCATTGGGGGCTTTTTGGGACTAAGGTAGGGGAGCAGGCCAAAGAGGTGCTGATCAGTGCTCCTTAGGGAGACATTTGGACAGTTGGGAGATTCCTGGGACCCAGAAACTTGAGGACACTTGTTTCTGGGGAGGTAAGATTTGGATCTTTTCCTGAAGTGCATTGATCTCAGGGGTCTTCCTGAAGGGGCCAACTAGGGAGAGGCCTGTGGTTCTCCCACACCTCCCCCAGGACAGAGTCCCTTAAACAGCCTTTTTGTTCATTCATTCATACATTCATTCATTTATTCACTTGCTGATCCCTCCCTCACTGCCGCCATTCTCTGGGATGACCAGGCTCCAGGCCAGGTGATAAAGGACTGCAGCATCTCTTCTGGTCTCAGTAGGAACATACCAGTTCCAGTGCTGGCCCTGCCACTGGCTCCCCGTGTGACCTTGGGCAAGTCACTGACCACTTTGAACCTCAGTTTCCCCATCCCTACAATGGGGATAACTCTAACAGCTCCCTCCTGGGCTACTGTGAAGGGTACGAGATGATGCCAGCCCTCGGTGAGAGAGATTCAGAGGGAAAGCCACCATGATTATTGTTGTTATTATTATTATCAGTATCATTTTTTAAATTTTTATTTATTTTATTTATTTTTGGCTGCGTTGGGTCTTCGTTGCTGCACGCGGGCTTCCTCTAGTTGCGGCGAGTGGGGGCTACTCTTCTTTGCGGTGCGCGGGCTTCTCAAACTGCGGTGGCTTCTCTTTGTTGCGGAGCACGGGCTCTAGGCACCCAGGCTTCAGTAGTTGTGGCTCGTGGGCTCAGTAGTTGTGGCTCTTGGGCTCTAGAGTGCAGGCTCAGTAGTTGTGGCGCATGGGCTTAGTTGCTCCGCGGTATGTGAGACCTTCCCGGACCAGGGCTCGAACCCATGTCCCCTGCATTGGCAGGCGGATTCTTAACCACTGCGCGACCAGGGAAGCCCCATATTATCAGTATCAATTTGAGGCCCCTGTGGGTTGGGCAGGGAGTGGCTGGCCCCAAGGCCCAGGCCCCATGGCCAGTGTCACACTGAGCCATCCCGATAGGCCCGCTTCCTCTCGGTGCTTCAGCCATCTTGGCCCCCATCCCTCTTTTTCAAGGCATGTCGGCTCCTTCAAGGTGCCTCTGGCTTCTAGATCAGCAAGAAATCCTTCAGAGAAAAGTTAAAGTTGGGGACAGAGCTTGGAGCGGCCATCCGGTGGCAGGGCTTGGGCCTGGCCCCCCAACCTGCAGTGTGAGCTGGAGCTGGTCCCTCCTGCTCGGGCCTGGTTTCCCCAGTTGTACAGCGAGGGGGCGGGGCTGGACGTCCTGCCACGGCCTGGACGGGGCCCTCTGTGTGTCATCCTGTTAGTAACGGGTTAGCTCGGAGCCTATAATCACATCTGCCCTGGGAAGAACTAACAGCGTCTCTGTAAATTGAGCTCTAATTGCGGCTTTTAGTGGAGTCAGCTGCTCCCCCATGCCCCCCCCTGCCCACTGCTCTGAATCAGCGAGGTTGTCCCAGCCTGCCCTGCCAGGCCCAGGAATCCCCCAGGATTGTTCTGGCTCCCACTGAGCCAGCGATGGGTCAGGGACTAATGTCCTTCCAGGACCTACTGTGCACGAGGCTCTGAGCCGGGTGCTTTCCACGCAGTGGACTCCAGGTCATGTGACTACAGCTCTGGGAGGCAGGGGCTACTGGGGCTGTTTTTGCAGAAGGGGAAACTGAGGCACAGGGCAGCGAAGTCACTTGTCCAAGGCCACTCAGCTAGGATGTGGCAGAGTCTGGATATAAACCTAGATCTGTCTGATTCCGAGGCTTTGTTCCCGGCCTGAGGCGGAGGAGACACGCCCCACCCCACCCAGGGGCTCCAAGACCCCCAGCTGATGCTTCTTCCCCACTGGCGTTTGCTGACGAGGCCAGAGGTAGCCCCCCTCCTCAGGTGGGGCGCAGGCCTGTGGTTTCCCTGTTTGTTCTGGAGGTCCCAGCCGCTTCCCCAAGGAGACAGCTAGTGGTTCCCAGGCCACAGCCCCTTGGGCGGAGCCAGACCGCGACTGGCCGGCCTGGGAACACTGCCCGCCAGCCCCACTGGGCTCCACCAGGCCCTGGCGCTGGGTGGTCTGGGCAGGGGCCGGGGAGGGGCTCGATCCTGGCCACGGGGCAGGAGCCACAACTGGTGCCAGACTCGAGGCTGCCCTGCCAGAGACCTGGAAGGGTCCTGAGGCCGGGGCTGGCTAAACTGGGGCAAACATTGCCCTGGGGGGGAGCCCAGGAGGGAAGGCCCCAGGCCCCAGTTCTCTCTGAGGACCTCAAGAGAAACATCCACCCCCTTCAGGACTGTCATTGTTGGGTGGCTGCAACTCAACCATTGAGTCGGTTCAGACAGGAGCCCTCCTTAGAGGCTGGTGGAGAAGCCAGGGTTGGCAGGCAGAAGACCTAGCGTCCAGCCCTGCCCTCCTCTGGACCTCAGTTTCTCCATCTGTACAATGGGCAGGGGTCAGGACTCCATGCTCGACCAGGGCTCCGCCAGCTGGGCAGGCTGTGGTTGTGGGGTGGGCAGCCCAGGCTGGAAGGATCTCAGTTGTTCCCAAAGTCATTTTCAGGGGCTTCTTCTTGCCCCCATCCCCAAGTCTTATAGCCCCCGCCCACACCTCTGACAAAGCCCCCTCTGTTCCCCTCTCCCAGGTGACTGCCTGATGGAGTGGAAAGAGCTCCCATGGGTTTTGGAGTCTGACAGAGCCCAGTTCAAATCCTGGCCACTGGCTCTCTGTGATCTTGGGCATGTTTCATCCTCTCCCTCCCCCATAGCTTTAAATGCCATTGTGACGCTCATCCTCCTATCTCTGGCCTGGGCTCTTCGCCTGAACTCCAGACTCTTCCCCAACTACTTACCAGCATGTCCACTCCAAAGTCCAATGGGCATCTCCAAGCTAACGTGATCCAAACCAACTCTCATTTTCTCCCCAAATCTGCTCCCCCGTATGCATAAATGGCATTCCACCCAGGTGCTCAGACCCCAAACTGAAGGTGCATCCCTGCTTCCGCTGTTTCCTCCTCTCCCTGCATTCAGCCCGTCAGCAAGCCCGGCTGGCTTTAACTCCCAAACGTGTCTGGGATGAAGCCCCTTCCCACCACACTTAGCTGGTCCAAGCCATCACCACCTCCACCCCCAGCAACAGAAAATCCTCCAGACTGCCCTCCGGCATCTGCTCCTGGCGTTCCTGATCCCTGCATGGCAGCCAGAGCAATCTTTCCATAAGCTGGACTGTGTCGCTCCCTGCGTCTAACCTTCCCGTGTGACAGAAGAAGATGCAGGTGCCTATCGTGCCCCACGCGATGCAGCTCCCGTCCACCACTCCCCCTCATCCCATCCACTGTCTTCCCTTTCTCTGGGCTCCAGCCACATTGGTTATTTCTGTCCCTCAAACATATTAAGAGTATTCCTGCCCCAGGGTCTTTGCACTTGCTTTATTCTACTTGGAATAATCTTTCCTCCAGCTCTTTGAAAGGCCACCTTCTTACCGACTGTGTCTCAAACCAAATGTCACCTCCTCAGACAAGTCCTCCCTGCCCACCAGCTACAGCAGGGCCCCCAGTCACTCTCTGGACCTTGGTTTTCTTATTTGTAAAATGGGGCCAGTGCCAGTGCCCTACCTAAGAGGGTGGAAAGAGATGGTTGGTGGGGAGGGGGGTGCTGAAATGCCAGCGTGAGGCAGGCACTGGGCTCCTCTCTCACTGGCACCCACAGTCCCAAGGCACGGCTGACCCTGAGCTGGCTGGACCCAGGGTCAGGAGACTGGGAGAACCCTTTGCCAGAGGTGGAAGCTGGGCTCCTCTGCCCGTTTTACTGTGTGACTTCAACTTGGTCTCTGACCCTCTCTGGGTTACCTTCCTCCCTGGCCTGCAGAAGCCAACTCCAGCCCTGAGCTTTGTCTGGGCGACAATGGAAAGAGGTCTGTCCCCAGGAGATCCCTCAGGAGTGGAGGGATCAGGGCAAAAGGCCCATCCAGCACTGAATCTTGCCTTGAGGTTGGATGTCAGGACAGCACCTGTTCATACCCTGAGAACAGGCAGCAGCTGCTCAGGCCTTAGCCCTGGAAGGGCTCTGGGAGATGAGGGAATGATCACACCTTGAGCCTGTCCATATCCTGCCTCAGAGCCCTCTTCTCATCCTGACCCAGCCCCCTGTCCTCAGGGCACAGCCTCTTAGCTACCACTGTTCCCCAACCAGGTCACCTGAGTGGGCAGGAGGCTGATTACAGGGCCCTCAGCCAGAGTGTTCAAGCCCAGCCTGACCTCAGAGACCCTGGGGCCACCCGCCCTGGCCTGGGCAGGGGGAGGGAGGGGGAGGAAGGGGGAGGGAGGGGGAGGCAGGGGCTCTGCCCGAGGCTGCTGGGCACTCCCCACCGGGACAAGGGCACAGGCCCAAGAGGTCAGGATCTCCTGACTGACGCCGGCAGCCCTGCTCCCTCGAACCTTTGCAGAGTTACAATCCCGCCTCCTCCTTTCTGCTCCGCATCCTGCCCGGTGCATGATTAGGTCCCGCACTCTGCAGCCACCCTGCCTGCCTTCGCGTCCTTCTCCACCTCCTGTTAGTTGTGGGACTTCACATAAGTTACCAAATTTCTCTCTGCTTCCTTTTCCTCATCTGTAAACCAGAGACAGTAACAGTCCCTGCCCTCTGAGAGCGGTTGGGCGGATAAACGATTTAAGTGCGCTGTGAAGCACTAGGAAGAGCGCTGGCCCTCAGGGAGCGCCAGGGAAATGTTCACGACTGTGCCTGTAGCCAGTGTTTCCACCACCTCAGCGATTCTAAGCCTCGGTTCCAGTGCGCAGGAGGGAGAGCCAGCACTGGCCGGTGGCGGCCCCCTGCCCCGCCTGCCCCTGCTGGACTGGTGGGTCATGTGCGTGCCCCCCATCCTGAGGTTGCGGGCAGATGGCTGAGGAGCCAGAAAAGAGCCTGGAGCCATGATCAAGACAGCATCACAAGGAGGCCCCAGGAAGCCACACAGGAACTCGGAAGCCCAAATCCTCTTCTGAGAACTTAATCCCCCACCCCACCCCCAGATCAGCTGGTACTAGATCTTGGTGGGAGGTCTCGGGGTTAGCCACCAGGGCTAATTATAAACGCTGCTGCTTTGGGGATCTCACTACCTGATTGAAGGGCTTCTGTGGCTGATGGGGCTGGGGTTGTTTTCCTTGGAGAGATTAGCGCCTCGGAGGGGGTTGGAGGAGGTGGACTGGGGGTCAGGCAGACCTGGGTTCAACTTGCAGCTGTCACTTACAAGCCATGGAACAGGTCCCTGTGCCCTGCCAAGCCTCAACTTTCTAATCTGTAAAATGGGGATGATATTGTCCAGCTCACAGGATGGTGGTGGGGTATATGGATGTGTCTAGCATCTGGGGATGCTACAAACCATCCTACAACTTCACGGCCATGTCTTGGGTGCTTAGTAGGGTGTACGGTGCATTGTAGGTCCCCTGCTCCCTCCTGCCTTCAATCTCAGAGCAGTAAGTTTGCTGACAATCTATCCACTTACATGCTGGTCCAGTTTCCTTCTTCACAAACAGGACTGAGACTCTCAGGCACAGGTTTGGGGACTGCTTCCTCCTCCTCATCTCCATGACCCCAGCTTCCCTTGCCTGGCCTCTTGCAGCAGACTCCTTGTTGGTCTCCCAGCCTCTAATTCTTCTCAAAGCTGCCCTCAAAGCTGGCAGCCAAGATGATCTTTCAAAAATGATGCTCACGCCCGAGCTCCAGAGTCTTCCATGGCTCCCCAGGGTCTTCAAGGTCAACCCCCAGCTTCTTGGAATGGCATTTGAGGCCCTCTTGCCCATCTTTCCCACAACGTTTCCTCTGAATTCCCCCTCTGTAGCCTCATGCCTGCCTCAGTCCTCCTCGCCTTGTCAAGCCCCAGTTCATTCTTTGCCTTCTGTCTCTGTGCCCACCCCACTTGTGCCCCCAGCTGGTTAGGTGCCCCCTCCATGCCCCCACAGTTCCCCGCCTCCACACCACCCTGGGATTCCCTCTGGTGGTCTCTGCCATGAGGCATGAACTTCCTGAGGACAGAGCCTTGGGCCTGTTTGCAGTTGTCTCCCAGGCTTGGCCCAGAATAAGGCAGGGGCCACAAGCTCAGTTTCCACAACGACCAGACAGGTAACACCAGTCCAGAGGGGCTTTGCATAAGGGTACAGGGAGCCCTGGGGACTGAAGCAAACAGGAGAGGTACCCCCAAGATGGGCAGCCATCTCTCAGCTCCAGCTGACTGCTGCCCTGCAGAAATGTGGGGCAGTGCCAGCACACCTTCCAATTTTTCAAAAAAAGCCAGAAATTCAAATCTTTTGTGCAAGTTCCCAATGTTCTGAAACACTGTGAAGATACTCAGTGACATCTGGGGAGCACGTGAGTTGGAAGGTACCCTGAGCATAAGTGAAGCTGAGACAAGACAACCCAAGCTTCCTACACCCCTTCCTTTCTGTGGAGCAAAGGTTCTCACTGTTGAGTGGGGTGGGCGGCAGCGATTGTGTCCCCTAGAAATCTAGTGAGGAGGGGCTGGGCATGTTGCTAACCATCCTACAATGCACAGGACAGTCCTCACAACAGAGAAGCACCCAACCCCAAGTGCCGGTAGTGCCGCGGTTGAGAACCTGCTAGAGTTGTTGGTGGGAAACAGCCACTCAACTGAAGACTACATTTCCCAGCCTCCTTTGCATTTGATGGGATCATGTGACTAGTTCTCACCAATGTACTGTGAGTAGAAGGGACATGTGTTACTTCCAGGAAGAAGTGGTTAAAAAGTGGGTCCCTCCCACCCCCCTCATTGATGAGCTGGTCAGATAGACGTCTGGTTAGATAGAACATCTGGAACTTAGAGGACAGCAGAGCCACATAGTGGAAAGAACCTGGGTCCCAGGCACCTGACCAGAGGCACCACCAGATGTTTGAGATAGAAATAAACTCTTACTGTGTTAAGTTCTAGATTTCTCTTTAACAGAAGACAGGGTTATCTGGATGACTAGAAGAGGATTTGTCAGCTTAGCTTCAGTCTTCCTCCCTGAGAAAGCATCTTACTGTCACCCTTAGCCTCTAGTTCTGCAGGTGGATGGGTGGAGCTGGGACCTCTGCCTGGACCCCTGGCCTGGATTAGGACTCAGAGCCACCAACAGTTAGAATAAAGGGGTGATGAGTGACGTGAAGGTGTGGGGCCCAGCCTGGGTGAGGGAGGCATGGGGAAGACTCTGGAGCAGTGGCGCCTGAGCATCCTTGATTATTCTTGAAGCAGACATCAGTCCACAGCCTGGACTCACGGCAGGAGGAGCTCCTTGTTTCTCATGGGATCCTAAAGGCTCAGTATGTGTTCAGCATGGTGCTGGGACTGTACATTCAGATGCAGGAATGGAACATCAGCGGAGTTAAAGAACTCTCCTGAGTTCATAGAAACGAGAAAGCGATGGAGCAGAGACAGGAACCCCTATCACTCTGACTCACAGCCCATGCTTTTGAACCCCATCCCAAAGTTTAACAGATATGATGGTGTTTTGTTTGTATCCTTTGAGCATTTACTGTTCTAGCACATGCTTGGGAGCTTTGTCTCAGCCCTTCCAGGGGCGGGTTGGAAGGGCCAGGGTGTTCATTTTCCTGGGAGCAGCGCTTAGCCAATGAGGGATTAGAGCTGGAGAATAAATACCCCTGCTCCCTCGCCCCACAGCGGGATAACTCTGAGATACATCTTCTACACAGTCTCCTGGAGGCCCACAGTGGGACTGAGCCCTAGTTGTCCAGAATGGTAACCTGCTTAATAACATATCCTTCCCTTTCCCGGCTGGCTTCCCCACTCTGCCTGGTGCTTTCTGGGTTCCTTTTATAAACTACTTGTACTCAGATCCTTGTCTCAGAGTCTGCCTCTGGAAAACCCAACCTAAGACACTAAGTATGGTTTGCATACCCCAGAGACATGTAAATTGATTTTGGGTGGTACTGGCGAACTTTTTTTTTTTTTTAATTTTTGTTTATTTATTTTTGGCTGCGTTGGGTCTTCGTTGCTGCACATGGGCTTTCTCTAGTTGTGGCGAGCGGGGGCTACTCTTTGTTGTGGTGCGCAGGCTTCTCATTGCAGCGGAACACAGGCTCTAGGCGTGCGGGCTTCAGTAGTTGTGGCTCGCAGGCTCAGTAGTTGTGGCTCACGGGCTCTAGAGCGCAGGCTCAGTAGTTGTGGCGCACGGGCTTAGTTGCTCCACGGCATGTGGGATCTTCCTGGACCAGGGCTCGAACCTGTGTCTCCTGCATTGGCAGGCAGTTTCTTAACCACTGTGCCACCAGGGAAGTCCCTGGCGAACTTTTAAAAACAGACTGCTTAAATGTGAATTTAAAGAAGTGTTTAAGGGGACTCCCCTGGTGGTCCAGGGGGTAAAGACTCCGTGCTCCCAGTGCAGGGGACGTGGGTTTGATCCCTGGTCAGGGAACTAGATCCCGCGTGTATGTCGCAACTAAGAGTTTGCATGCCCCAACTAAGAAGTCCACATGCCACAACTAAGGATCCTGCATGCCGCCAACTAAGACCCAGTGCAGCCAAAATAAATTTTAAAAAAAGAAAAAAAGAACTGTTTAGGAAATGATAGTACAGAGATATGACAAAAATTATGAAGATGGTATGAGAATAACAAATGAAAATGCTGTAATATACAGTGAAGATGAGGTCTCTGTCCTGGCGAGAATGTAGGCATGTAGTTTAATTTGTTATCCCAGCATCAGCTCGGCTGTGCTTCCCTTTTTGCCAGGACTGCTAGGAAACTCAAAGAGAAATCTGCGCAGCTGCATTTTCATTCTTGAAGGATGTCTGCTTCTGACATACAATTTCTCATCTTTCCAAGTTCATATTTAACTGGCCCCTGTTATGAGTCATTAGTACTGGCTGCCTCAGAGCCTGGTTGGCAGGAGGTTGGAAATGCATTATAAATAAATAAAGGGTGTCATTAAGTATGGGAACTTTGTAATCAAATTCCAGCTCCACAACTTGAGGGACCTTGGGCACTCACATCACCTCCTGCACCCTTGGCTTCATCATCTATAAATGTGGATGATGGAGGCCTACTTCCTAGTGAGGATTAAATGAACTGAATGCATACAAGCATCAAGCACAGAGATTGGCAGATGGTAAATGATCAATGTTAATTGTTAGGATTAGTATCATCATTGGGACTTTGATTCTAAATGAGGAAAGAGGAGCAAACTTGGGGAACTCTGTATACCCCCAATATCAGGTGTAATCTTGAGTCTGGTACCCAGGGTTGACAATCAGGAATGGAAAAATCACAATCATCTAGGCTGAAGCTCTGTGAGGGCAACCACTAAATTCTTAGGACCTAGTACAGTGCCTGGCTCATACTCAATGCTTATTGAGTGAATGAATGGAGGAACAGCTACAATGGGCCAGGGTGGGCAGTTGTTTGTGGGCACCATGCAGCAAGGGTGTCCCAGGGCCCTTGAAGGCCTTCCTGCCGTGGGTTTCAGGGCACAGAGGCAGTCTTCTTTAATCCTCATGGCAACCCCAGAGTGGACTGTCTCCCATTTTACAGATAAGAAAATGGAGAGGCAGAGACACAAAGGACTTTGTCCAAAGTCGCCCAGGTAATGAGCGGTGAAGTCCCCAGGTCAGCAGGAGACGCCTTTCTCCCCGTCCAACCCCACCTGTGCTCCTGGGCCCCGAGTCCAGTTCTTCCCAGAGAAAGGATCTTATTTCAGTCTCTTCCTCACTGACCACAAAGACTCAGTCCTGTCCTCAGAAATATTTGGAAAGTTTTATTTAAATGTTTTGTGTTCCCTTTTAACCAACATCAAAAAGAGAAAAATTTTTGGCTGTTCCAAACAGGAGAGCCACTTCAGAGAGGAGCATGTGTGTTCAGAGCTGGGAAGTGTCTGCTTTGCCAGGCTGCTCTTCCCAGCCTGGGCCACCCTGGGCTGGACGGCCAGTCCCAGGAGCTGACTTCCTGGGAGCCCCAGGCGGCCTTGGAATGAGTGAGTGAGCAAACCCCCATCCTGAGGAGGAGGACCTGGTCTCCCCTGCAGTTAGGACTGGGCTTGGGGACAGCGACATGAGCCTGGTAGGGCCTGGTGGGTTCCAGAGGGAAGGAGAGGGGAGTGGGAGGGTCAGATCTGGAATGTTTCGTAGAAGCTCCAAGGCCTCTGGGTCTGGAGAAATACGTCTGCTAGAAAAATAAGATGCTTTGAGAAGTTCTGCAGTCTATGTTCTCTGCCTGCCCAAGAGAAACCGACCCTGTTGGCCAAAGGGGCAGCGGGTGGGGGCAGAGGCTGGAGGCCAGCAACTGGTGGAGATTTCCAGAGGGGAGCGAGGTGGGCAGCAGAGAGACTTTGGTTTCCTGGGTCCCCTTTCTGGCAGCTGCAGAGGCTGTGGAGGCCTCTGCCTCCCGCCCCTTGAGGTGTGGGCTGCCGGGGAGTGGGCAGCACTGGGAGAGGGAGGCCAGCCATCTGTCATGGGCTGGTCGATGCCCAGGCCCTGGGCCCTCAGAACAGGATGCCCAGGGGGAGCAGGGCCAGCAGGAACAGCAGAGGGCCTGGAGAGGGGCTGCCTGACAAGCTGGTGGAGGCACAGTGGTCGCGGTTGGCACCGATGCAGGCTGCGTAAGCCATCACGTGGGGGATGTAGTTCTGCTCGTGGACGCCGTGCAGCAGGTGTGCCATGGGGCCCTTGGCGAAGACGGCTACGTCCTCCCCGCCGTGGGTCTCGTGGCGCAGGGGCACGGCGGACTGTGCCTGGTAGTTGTCGTGAGCTGCGGGCCAGAAGAAGCACTTGCTGAGAGCCTACCAGGGGCCTGGCACTATGCAGTAGCTTCCCCGTGCCCCTTCCAGGTTGGCTTGAATGCCCCCATTTTATAGAAGAGGAAACTGAGGCTCACTGCAGGGAAGTCATTTCACACCAGGCCACAGGATTTGGGCCTGAGTCTGTTCTGACACAGAAGCCTGCACTCTCAACCCCCAGACCTCATCCGGGCCGTCTGGATTAGAAGGGAAGAGTCAACCCAGGAGAGCCTCTTACCATTGGCTGTGCCATTAGGCCCCCAGGGACCCCTGGGGACATCATGAACAAACATCTAACAATATGGAATTGGATAAGCAGACTGGGAAGGCTCACACACTGGAATATTATACAGCCAGTAAAAACGACAGTGTAACATAGCAAGCACCTGCATGTGCCAGGCAACACGCTAAGCTCATCAGATCTATCTAGTCCTTCAGACAACCTTAGGAGGTAGATATGGAGGAAACGGAAGCTGAGGAAGGTTAAGTTATGTGCCCAAGGTCACAGAGCTGCTAGATTTTAGGAGGGGATTCAAATTAAGGTTGTTCTGACTCAAGTCCTGGCTATTCTGAGACACACACCCCCCCCAGCCTTAACCACAGGACTACACTGTTTCCAAGCTCATCCCTAAGGGGGTGCCCTGTCCCCTCCCAGCTCTGGGCCTTGCAGTCTTACCGTAGTCCACCATGGAGACATTCTCTCGCTCACCGCCCACCACCTTGTAGCCAGGCCCATTGCCGTACAGGATGGCAGTGAAAGGCTTCTTGTCTGTGTCACTCAGCATGGGGGCCAGACCTGCACAGGGAGGCACTGGTCCAGGGATCATGTTGGAGTATAGTCCCCAGCCCCCAGCTTGGCAACCCCTGGGTCCCCTTTCAAGGAAGCCACCTTCCAAACCCAATTTTTTTCCAACCAGCCATCCTTCAGTTTTCACTGTGCCCACATCCTCCCATCTGTTGGTCTGTCCGTCCATCCTTCCATCCATCCTCTCCTCTCCCCTGTCCATTAATCCATCCTCCCTCTCATTTTTCTACCCATCCATCATCCAGGTGGCCACCCATACACCCATCCAGGCATCACTTCACTCCATCCCCCATCCTGTGTTCCCCCACCTGTCAGTGACTTCTCCTCCCTACCCAATTCTGAGTCTCACATGTGCCAGGCCCTGGGCTTGCCAGGTCTCCCACCTGACTCCTGCTCCCAGAGGGCAGACCCTGGGAGTGCCCAGTGCCCACCCCAATGGAGGCCCACCTACCAAAAATAGAGTTGCCACGGGGGGTGTATCCGCCAAAGGTAAAGACGTGGGAGTGGTCGGCGGTGACAACGGTCAGCGTGTCTTCCACGGAGGTCATGGTGCCTGCCTGCCCGATTGCCCGGTCCATCTCCACCGCCTCGTGCAGTGCCTGCTTGGCTTTGCCCTCGTGGTGCCCGTGGTCAATCCTTCCCCCTTGGGACACCAAGGCAAAGGCCTCCAGTGAGGGGGCGGGGAAGGAGATCTGACCCCCAATTCCCATCCCGTGACGGCCAGGGGACTCCCCTGGGCCAGGCACCACACCAGGCATTTGACGCAGCCATTCGACCTTCACAGCACCTCAGAAGGCGAGTTGTTGGACCACAGGCCCACGCATGGAGAGTGCAAAGCCAGGGTTTAAAGCAGACCCACCACCCCACTCTGCTCCCAGCACTGCTTCTTCAGCTGCTCGGTGTCCCTGAAGACCTCGGAGAGGTAGGGAAGGGACCCAACATGCCTGAATGGCTACTAGGTGCCAGGCAGCTAGGTGCCAGGCATAAGCTGACATCTCGTTTCCCCTTCACAACAACCGTGGGCAGAGATGGGTACGATTAGCCCCGTTTACAGATGGAGCAGCTGAGGCCGGGAGTGGGAAGTGATGTGTCCAAGGTGGGATCTGCTGGGATTTGAGTTCAGGTGTGACTCACTGGAAAGCCCTGTTTTTCCATCTCCACTTTGAATACATCCCCTCTGAGGGTAAAGCACGCTCCTAAAGGGGAAAAGCCCTCCATGCCTGGGCAGTGCCTATGGCAGCCTTCCATAAAGGCCTGGGGAAGCCTGCACCTCATGCCACCTCCCCCAGATGAGCACAGGAGGCCTGGAGTTAAGCCTGGCTTAAAGGTCACAGCTAAGGCTGTGTGACTTCAGAGAACACCTTCCATCTCTAACAGGAAGACGATGCCTGGTGGACACTCCCAACTCTGAGGGTCCTGAGCCTGGGCGCCCGGCCGCCCTCCTTCCTGCTAGCCTGGTCCTCACCACTACGGCCCGGCAGGCTGGCAGGGTGGGTCCCTCCTTTGTTGTGGCTCTGGGAGCAGCTGGTCTGGCGGGCCCAGTCTTGGCCCCGCTCACAAAGAGGACCGCTCCCGGGGGAGCCCGTGCTCACCACCACTGGTTCCTGCCTGGTTCTTCGGCATCAGAGGCCCGTTCAGGGCCAGGCCAAGACCGCCGTGCTTGAGTGGGAACCCCGGGGCTTGGCAAGAAAGCGGCCGAGTTGGGCTGGCGCCCGCTGGCCTCTGAAGGGCGGAGGGGCCTGAGCGCGTGCGTATGTGTGGTGAGAGGATGTGTGCAAATACGTCCGTTGTGTGGGTCCATTTAGAACATGGAAGACAATAGTTGTTAGAACCTTGGAAGATTCCAGAAACTTTATCATTTCCTCTCACTTCCTATTGTGATTGACTTAGCTACTGTGTAATCATAATAATGATAATAATAGAAACATCAAGGATTTATTCTCTTTTGAGCCCTGTTCCAAGTACATTATGTCTCTGAACGCAATGGATGCTAATAACCGTTCTTGGAGAGGGGGACTATTTTTGGCCTCATTTTACAGAAATGTACAGGTAGAGGTCACAGAGCCAGTGGGCGGCAGCATCAGGACAATGACTCCAGGGCCTCACAACAGTGCTGGGAAACCCCAGGAATGTCGGCATACAGCACCCCTGCCTCCTGAAGGGTCTGGCTCTCCCAACCCAGGGGACCCCAGGATATACCAGGGCCCACCCTGGGCCTTCTCCTCTCTGACCTTGTTCCCACACGGGCCCAGTAACATCAGAGGTCTGCTGTCCAGCTGCGAGGGTTCCTGCAGACCGATGGGCATCTACAGAGGAGGACCCTGGGCCGGCGTCCTTGGGCCCAGCCAGGCAGCTGCTAAGAGCACATTTGTCTACTGGGGCCTGCTGATTTGTCTTTTGGGAGGAGTGAAGCTGAGGGGCCTGCACATCCCTCCAGAGCCAGGCCTTGGGGAGGTATTTCCAAAAGGAAGAAACTTGCCTCCTCTCTCAGGAAGCCTTCCTGGACTAGTAAGCCAGATGTGCCATCTCCACGCCCAGAGGAGAGCTGCTTGTTGGGCTGGGAACTTCAGCACCGCCCCCTTTTCCCCCCTCCCTCCACAACCCATCTCCCTAAAGGAATCTCCCTGCTCATCCCCAAACTGGACAGTTCTCTCTGAGAGCTGGACCGCCCTACCCCTGAACCCATCTGGAAGCTCCCAGGGAAGTGGCCCTGCAGTCAGGCCCTGGACCCCTACCTTCCACCAGCAAGAAGAAGCCTTTGGGGTTCTTGCTCAGGATCTTGATGGCCATCTCCACCATCTCGGAGAGTGAAGGGTCAGTCACGTTGTTCCTGTTGAGCTCATACTGCATGTCCCCTGGCTCAAAGAGACCTGAGGAGGACCCGGGAGGATGTGGGTGTCTCAGGGGGCACAGGCTCCCCACACACAGCTTGGGGGTAAAGTGGGGGGATGGAAGCTCATCGGGGTGGCTCTTGCGGGCCTGACTTGTGCCAGGGGCTTTGGGCGCGCTTCCTCCTTTCATCTTCTTAGTCACGCCATGGTGAGAGGGACCACCGTGTCCATTTCACAGAGGAGGAGACTGAGCCTCAGGTGTTCAGTACCTTGCTATTTTCAGCTGCTAAGTGGGAGACCTGGGATTCCAATCCATCAGCCCACCCTGAGCCCATAGAGCCCTGGACATGGCAGAGGACTGTGTCCTGGCCTCAACAAGGCAGCCTGGGTGTGTATTTACATGTCATTTACAGGTCAGGCTTGAAGGGCTCATTGCCCTGTGCAGTGAAACAGAAGAAGGGTTGGGGTCACTGTCCCTTCTGTTCTGTGCTCGGTTTTTTCCCTTGTGAAGTAAGGAGAGTGATCCATTTCTTACCCATGTCACAAGATTCTACAAGTACTGGGTTGGTGTTTCCAGCCCTGGATGTCCTTCCAGAACACCCTGCCCTTCCATGAGTGCATGCAGCCAAGCAAGAGCTCCGATTAACAGAGTGCTTACTCTGTGCCACACGCTCTCCTATGTGCTTTGGAAGCACTTAGGCGCCAGCCTCTGAGATGGTACCCAATAATCCTCCCTCCTGGAATTCATGCCCGTGTGTGCCCCTCCCTCACTGACTAGGGCTAGCCGCTGTATCCAACAGAACACTGTAGAAATGATGGTGTGTGACTTCCAGGCCAGGGCATAACACACTGTGGCCTCGGCCTTGCATACTCTTACATTTCTGGGGGAAGCCAGCCGCCATGTTGTAAGGACACTCAAGCAACTCAATGGAGAGATTCACGTGGCAAGGAGCTGAGGCCTCCTGCCAACAGCCTGCACCAAGTTATGAGCCATATGAGTGGGCCACCTCGGAAGCCCCAGCCCCAGACAAGCCTTCAGATGACTGCAACCTCACGAGAGACCCAGCTAAATCACTCCCAAACTCCTGACCCAGAGAAACCGTGAAGGAATAAATTGTTCAACAATCATTATAAATAAAACAACTTTACAGTTGTTTTAAACTGTAAAGTTTTGGGATAATTTGTTATGCAGCAACAGGTAACTTATATATTAGCTCACTTAATCCTCATGACAACCCTGAGGTAGGCCCTATTGTCATCCCCATTTTACGGAGGATTCATTATCCTTATTTTATAGAAAACTGTGGCACAGAGAGGAGAAATCACTTGCCCAAGGTTGCACAGCTCATGGGTGGTAGGAGCTGGATTTGAACCCAGCACTCTGGCTCTAAGATCCATGAACAGAACTTTCGTGCTCCATGGGTACATGCATGACTCTACACAGCCAGTGTGGGGTATGGGGTGTGTGCTGTGTGACCCAGGCAAGTAGAGAGCTGTGTGTGTATCTGAGGGATCCTCCAGGTACCCAGCTCTAAGCCCATAATTTCCAGTGACACACCCAGGACCCAGGGGCTGTGTTCCTTGAGAAAGATTTGCAGGAGGTTTTGCCACCACTTGCTTGGCCCAATAGCCAGAAGGGAAAGAGGACCCAGATGTCTGCATGGTGGCACTCAGGGTCTCATTCCACCTGGCCTGGAGCCGCCCCCAGGCCCCACACCTGTTTCCCACTCCCTGGGGAAATGGGGGCAACCCCCAGTCAAGACCACTGGCGACAATCTAGCTGGCTTCTGCCCTGGCAACACAGCAGGGCTGGCTCTGGGTCCCCTTGCTCCTCAGTCTAGGACTTTTTAAGTCCCAGCTCCAGCCAGGGTTCAAACTCACCTGGGCCTTAATTCTAACTGGCTGTGTGGCAAGCCAGAGGTCGTTTCCTTTCTCTGAGCTTTGTTTCCCTTTGTGCTCAATGGAGCTATTCACCCTGCACAGCCAGCAGATTTCAGGTCTAATTCTATGAACCAGAACCCCTCCCTCACCCCTCCCAGGTCCTGGAGGCTGAGGGCAAAGGTCCCTAAGTAGGGGGGCAGCCTGGGACCTCGTCCCTGGGGCACCCAGCTGGATGTCCACTCCATCCCCCTCCACTTACCCAAGAGGTAGTCCACGGTGTAGGGGTCGAGGGCCAGGAGTTCGGTGCGGTTCCAGATATAGTGAGAGTGCTAGGAAGGAGGACGGTGTCAGCCAGGTCGGGGCTGGGGAAGTCAGAAGGACTAACCCCAGCTGGACTCAGAGTCTGCGGCATGTACTGGTTCTCTTCAGTCATTTAAAATCCCTCCCCGAAGACCTACCATCCCTGCCTTCAAGAAATGGCAAATAAATGGGCAATTTTAATGCAGGGAGATGAGAATCTGGAGACCAGAGACCACTGTGAGCCTAGAGGCAGGATCAGAGAGGGCTTCCTGATGTCCTAATGAAGCCTTGAAAGACAAGCAGGAATTGATCAGCCTGGGGTCAGGAAGTAGAGTTCCAAGCACGGGGAGGGGTCAGGGAGCAAAGAAGAGGGAGGCGCAGATCACAGCGGGCCTTGAGTGCCCACTGAGAGGTATGGACTATGTGTATTCTGAGAGCTGTGGAGAGCCAGGGAGGAAGCAAAGCCCTAGCTCTGCCCTGGGGACCCCATCCAAGGGGGAGATAAAGGAAGTACTGTTTCCCCAGGGCACAGAGGCCATGCGAAGGGGCTGGCCAGCTTGCCTGGTGACGACACCATTCAGGCCTAGACTGGGGGGTCCCAAACTACCAGGAATCAGCTGTGTGTCCACTGGAGAGCCCCTTGCCTTCTCTGGCCAATGGCATTGGGATCAGAGGTTTCTGAACCTCAGGGGCTGCTTTGGGAAGGAGGGTGGGAAGGCTAAGAAAGTGGAGCTCCCCTCCTTCACTGAGATGATTCTCCTATGTTATCTCATTTGTCCCTCACATCACCCATACAAGGTAGGTACTGTATTCTCATTTTACGGATGAGGACACTGAGACACACAGATTAACCCATACTAAGGCATGATTTGCGAAGAATGTGTGGCTTATCTGAAACCTCAAAGTGATACCCTGTTCGGTCCAGTGATGTGGGCGCCTCTCTCCCTCTTGGTGTCTAGACTGAGGTCCAGGGTAAGCCCCCTGCCTGGGCAAGAAGGATTACGCTCTGGTCCCATGTTCCAGGTAGAGAAACTGAGGCTGGGAGTGGCGGTGTCTCTCGGACTCGGGCTGGGATGGGGCTCTGGTCCAGCCTGAGCTGACTCAGGAGTGGGAAAGGTTCAACGCAGCTCAGTCCTGCCCCTACCAGCCCCTGGGGGCCATTCCCCAGCCCCTACCCCCCACCTCGCTCTTGGCCC
Source organism: Balaenoptera acutorostrata (assembly GCF_949987535.1). Lineage (NCBI taxonomy): Eukaryota > Metazoa > Chordata > Mammalia > Artiodactyla > Balaenopteridae > Balaenoptera > Balaenoptera acutorostrata. Next base: position 16,865,793 of record NC_080064.1, on the reverse strand, counting down.
AGCCCTATCCCACAAGGCCTCCCCGGGGGCCAGTCCTGGAACCCTCAGAAACCCAACCCCAGAGTGACATCAAAGTGGCTGCCAGGCTGCTCCCCACTGTCTTCAGCCCTGACCGCAGTCATTTCCAGACCCCAGCTGCCCCAGGCCCAGCGGCCGGCAGATGGATTTTAAGGGCCAGAGCTGCTCCAGGGAGCCTGCGCCCAGGTCTTCCCACGCTCCAGCAGCCCAGCACGTGCCCCGGCCCGGCCCCTCCCTGCCACCTCTGCCTGCAAGACCCTCCCAATATCGCCTCCTCCCCCTCCTCCCCCTTGTCAGGGCTTCTCAGCCCCACCCTTGTGGTCTGTCCCCTCTGGGTTCCCGTAGCTCCTGGGCGTCTCGCCATCCAAGCACACAGCATTCCACATTTCCTTAACCACCTGACTCATCCTTTGGACCTCATGCCTAGCCAGGGGCCCTGCACACAGTAGGGGTGCAGGTGGACTGAATGTCTATGCAGGTTATGCCTTGGCCCACCTTCCTCCTTACTGCCTGAAGGTATTTCACTGTGGTCTTGAAGGAAGGAATTGATGGGCACCTACTATGTGCCATTCATATATCTGTAAGGCCCTCTGAGCCCGTTGAAGTAAGAATTATGACCCCATTCTACAGAAACGAACCCGGATTCAGAGAGGGCTCCCGCAGCCCTGCCCACTGCAGGCGTCCCCTGCAGCCATCAGGCCCCCGGACAGGCTACCTTGTGTTTCGGTTTGAAGCTCTTCCAGATGTCGATGAGGTTCAGGCCGTCCAGCCTCGTGCCCCTGGCCTTCTCGTCCATCTCATACTCCACATCGGTTCTATTCTTGGGGAACATGTACTTCCGGCCGCCCCCCATGATCACCTAAAGGGGACACAGCCATGAGGAGCCCAGGGCGCCATGACGTCCAGAGGCTCCAGAGGCCCGGCCTGCAGAGCTGGGCTCCTGGGGGCCCGGCGGGCGGGGTGGAAGCTTCTCCGGCATGGCGAGTCCTGGCTGCAGTCCACGCTGCCCTCCCCGAGCCTCCACTTCTCAGCTCGGGGGCAGGGATGAAATCACGAGGCTATTGGGACGTGATTTGGGCTTCTGGGTGAAATATTGCAGCTAACCTCCCTTATTCGGCTTTCCAGAAGCCCGACGCATAACTTGGGCTTCTGTGAGAATAATACCATTTACAGAGTGTGTCAGGCACTAAGGACTTGAGATACATGATCTTATTCAACATCATACCAAGGCTGTAAGGGAACCCGTGTCACCTGTTTTCCAAATAAAGAAATGGGTGTAGAAATGTGATTTCTTTCTCATAAGGCCACACGGCCAGTGAGGGGCAGAGCCAGGATTCGAACCCGAGGCTCCTCCAGCCCCAGCACCAGGGCCCTGCGGCGTCCGTGGAGCTAAGGAAGGGGACTCTGAAAGCCTCCTCCCCCCACAGCCAGGGAGGTCTTGGGGCAGCCCAGCTGGGAGCCTGGCAAACAGTGGGCCAGTACCCACGTCTGTGTAGTCACCACCAGGCTAATTTTACCCACTATGCTGACCCGCTTGGGCAGACGGACACGGGACTGTTTGTTTTCCTGGGGAGTCCATGTTTGAAGTCCCGGCTATTTTTAAAACGGGGGCCAAGGGCATAATAGCCGCCGCCCGCAGTGACCACCACACCACCAGTGTCCTCCTGTCACCGTGGGCGTCAGCCCAGGCCACTGCCCCTGGCTGACACCTTGGGAGAGCAGACCCAGTGACAGCTGGCCTCAGATCCATTGTCCTGGGACTGGCATTTCATGGGCACCCTTCTCAACCTTCCATTCCAGCTCCCTCCTCAGAACCCAGGTTCCACAGGGTGGAGGGCGAGCCAGGAGTCCAGGCCGGTGGTACAGGTGGTACAGGTGGTACAGGTGAGGGGGGGTACGGGCTGGCCCCAGGACCAGCCTGGATCCTGGGGAACCAGAAAGAGCTCTGAAGTCAGACTTGGGTTTGAATCTTGACTCTACTGCATCTTGACCAAGGGCTTGTCACTTAAGCTCTCTGCACCTCAGTTTCCTCAACTATAAAATGGAAGTAACGCCCACGCACAGGACTGTCCCAGCCACTGGACTGTCCCAGGAGGAAATGCAGTGATGCAGTGCAGTCCCGGCACCTGGGGCTGGCCTCCCGTGGAAGGTATTCTCAACGGCCAGAAGTAGTAGAGATCCAAGTAGTTCCATGGAGGCAAGTTCCTCACTGCCAGCTCCAGCCAGGAGCTCTGGGGGTAGGGCAGGCTGTTAAAAAAGGAGAAGGGGACCCCGGGTCACTGGCCTCCCGCCCCCGCAAACTGTTCCCACAGAACCTGACCCCTTGGCATTTTCAGAATGGAAGATGAAGCCCCCAATCTTCTTGCCTGTAGCCTCATCATTTCCAGCCCCAGCAGGCACTTCACACACTCATTAAACTCCCAAATAACAGACTTGCTGTTTGGCTTTGGGGTTTGGGTTTGTGCCTTTCATTTTTCTTTTTTCTTTTTCTTTTTTTTTAGCAAAAGATATTTATTTTCAGGGCGGACACCAGGATTTTTGTTTCATGTACAGCCTGGGGGCTGGGGGGCTTTGGGGTGGTGGTGATGCAGGGGCAGAGGGGAGAGAGAAGGATGAGGAGGCTGAGAGAGGAGAGGGAGGAGGGGCAGTCCCCACAGCTGCCCCACCTCCCCACTCACGCCCTAGCTCATCCCCCAGCGGCCTCTGTGGATTACCACCCCCCTAAACCCAGTTCACACCCCTCCCCCCCGCCCGCCCCCACCAGAGAAGCCTTCCTTTAAGCTCCTGTCCCCTTCTCAGGCTGCTGCTGCCAAATCTCTCTCAAGAGCAGCCCGTAATTACACCCTGTGCTTGTACAACAAATGTTCTCACATCCATGACCTCATCTCAGCCTCCAGCGGCCCTGGGAGGGGGCAGGTGGGGCTCTCTGTCCCTGTTGCACAGGTGGGGACACTGAGGCTTGGGGAGGGGAAGCGACTTGTCCCAGGACATGAGTCAGGTACAGGCAAAGTCAGAACGGCGGCTTTGCCTGAGACGGTCACTTGCTAGGAGCGATCAACAGAACTACGTGTCCCGAGAGGGGCAACTCAATCCACTGCTCAGAAAAATGAGGGGTTGGAAGAGGGGCCAGGTGGCACTTAGAAATTGGGGGGATGGCATGGGGGGGGCAGAGGGTGGGTCTGGGAGCAGGAAGTTTGTCTGGTGGGGGTAGAAACAGAGGTAAGGGGTAGGAGGGACCTGGGGGCTCTCTGAGCCTCACTGAACCCCCATTCTAGGCTTGGGGGCCGAAGTCCCCTCACCCCCTCACCAGCCCCTGGCAGTAGGTAACAAGAGTCTGAAAAGGGAACAAGCCAGAGGTTCTCATTTAAGAACAGAGAGTAGGGACCCATCTGAACATCAGGTGGACAATGCTGGGGTGCACGTGTGCTAAGCCTGCTCCGTATGTCAAAGCTGGTGTTTCAGGGCAGGGACATGTGGCTGCTCGTGCATAAATGCTACCACTTTCTGAGCACGCACTAGGCATTGGGCCCAGGGCTAAACTCTACAGGGATTATTTTATTTAGATCTTGCAATGGGCTTTTAAGGTAGGTACATTTCACAAAAGGGTTGTAGAAGGGAAGGTTCAGAGAGGTTAAGTAACTGACCCAAGGTCACACAGCTAGCAAGCAGCAGGGCAAGGATTGGAACCCCAGTTTTAAAGTAAGAGCTCGGGTTAACCACGGCCCACACCACCTTTTCTCTGGGCATGCTGCCTGAGGGCACGGGACACGTGCCTGTCTGTGCATGTGGGAATGTACAGGGCAGGTACTCCCCTGAGATGGCACTGTGTCACCCCTACGCTCCAGTGCAGCGCCAGTTTCCAATTTACAGAATAATCCCTGGGCGCCTGGTTCTTGAGGTGTGGTGGCGGCCACATCAGGATTCATCCCTCAGCCCCACCGCGGAGGAATCCTACAGTGCCTCCCTGCCCCAACTGCAAATCCCCTAATGGGCTGGGAGCCCTCCCAGGTGCGTGGGGAGTCAGGCCAAACTGCTTTTCCCGGGCCAGTCTAGGCCTGAGGCCTCGGACCCACAAGCCCCTACTCTGGCTGCACTCCCGCACTCGCCTCGATGTCCCTGACGTTGTGCATGAGCTGGTAGGCGATGTCCTTGCAGCCCTGGCTCAGGGCCTCCGGGGGCATCTCGTTGTCCGAGTACCAGTCCCGGTCAGCAGAGTGGGCATAGGCGGCGCTGGGGGTGGCGTGGTTCACTCGTGTGGTGGTCACGATGCCCACGGATTTCCCTGGGGTGTGGGAGAGGAGGGGTTGGCTTCGTCTGGAAATGGGCGTGTCCAAGCTGTCTTCCCCCTCCCTCTCCTAGCTAAAGACAGGCCAGTTCTGCTGCCTGCCTGGGCCCCAGTCTCCCCATCCGTACTAAAGGTGGGGTCGGTGGCTTCCAAATATCCGGGCAGCTCAGATACTCTGCCTCTGTGACCCTCGCCCCTCCTGAGGGCCCTTAAGCTGTGAGCACCTGGGCTGGAGCCCTCCCCTCCACCACGGACCCTGCAGAGCCCCACCCTGCAGGAAGCCCCCCCGCTGCCCTGCAGGAACACAAGGGCCCCTCCGCAGGGCTCTCAGGTGGAGTGCAGTTCTGTCACCTATGTCAGCCGGCCTCATAGCCTGACTCCAAAGTCCCTGGGGGCACGTGCCAGGGCCTCCCAATTCCAAGGAGGAAGGGAGAAGGGGTAGACATTTACTGGACTCCCACGGGAACAGTGCTGGCCTCGTCCCTGACCTTCCTCACACTAAACCTGGGAGGGGGCTCTGTGTTCATGCCCATTTCATAGTCAAAGGAATAGACTCACGGAAAGGAGCTGGGAGCAAACGCACACCTGAGTGACCCCCTAAACCACTAGCTTTCGCTGTCATGGAAAGGAATCCATGACTATTTCACAGAGGCCCAGAACCTCAGAGCTGGAAGGGCCCTGGAGAGCATCTTCTTCTACCCTCTCCCCACTGTACGGTTGGGAAGAGGCTCAGACAGGCCACAGAGCCAGGCCCACTCCCCACCACTCGCCCCACTCACCTGCGTCCTTGGCCCAGCGCAGGATGGAGGTGACCTCGTTGCCCTGAGTGGTGTTGCACTCGGTGCGCTGGGTCGCTGCGCTCACTCCCACGGTGCCCTCGTTGGCCTTCACCCCGCACAAATAGGCGGTGGCGGTGCCCGCGCTGTCAGGGACCTGAGCGTTGGTGTTGTATGTCTGCAGGGGGGAAAGGAGGGTCAGGAGGTGGCCCGGCCTTGGCCCACTCTGCTGCCCTCCGACCCCCACTCACACCATGGGGCCTGGGCACGAGGGAGACAGAGGCCTCCCGCGGCCTTGGCTGACCTGCTACCCACCAAGGTCCCCCCGGAGCCACAGGATCACCTAGCTGCCTGCTTCCTGCCCACGCCCTGTGCCCTGGCAGCCAGGGTAGCAGGAAGGGGCGGGAACACAATGTTCCAATATGTGGAGACTCGTTTGGCGGAGAAATGGGGGCTGGGTCAGGTCTCTCTGGGTCTGGGGCTGCAGAAGCCAGAAAGGGGGAGGGGGAGGCAGGTGAGCCGTGGAGAAGGGAGACGGAGGGGGTTCTTGAGGGAGTGAGGGAGGCTGGGGAAGGGGAGGGAAAGTTAGGGGGAGGCAGGATCTAGGATGGGGAAATGGGGACCCCCCCCCCACTATTCAGACCTCTGGTCTGAAACTATCTGCCTGTCTCCCTGCCCCACCAGCCTGAGAGCTCCTTGAAGGCCAGAAAACATTACAGTCCCTGCTATTCTCCCAGAAGGGAGCCCAGGGCCTGGCCCAGAGTGTCTAAAGGATCTTTATTATGTGACACCACCGCCACCAGCAACTACAACACCAGAAACGAAGTTACCACTTTCCATCTGAGTCGCCTTGGGAGAGAACGAACGTAACTGAACCCCATGCAAAGAGTACACACTGCGTGATCCCGTTTACGTCAAATACAAAAGCAGAAACAGCTAATCTATGGTGTTAGAAGTCAAGGAGCAAGGACTGGAGGGGGGCGCGGGGGGACCCCTGGCGGCCGTCATGTTCAGTTTCTCAACCTGGATGCTGGTCATACAGACACGTGCAAAGTTTGTGAAAATTCACTGTACACCAGTGCACTTCTCTCTATGTATGTTATGCGTCAATAGATTTTGAAATCAATGAGCTGAAATCCCCAGAGTCTTGGGAAGCAGCCGCTACTGTCCTCACTTCACAGAGGGGCCACAGAGCCCCTGGGAGGGCTGACCGCATTGCCAGCAGGTTTGAGGGTTCCAGCGAATGCCATTCCCCTGCCCTTTCCTCCTAGAGGTGGGAGGCTTGGGGCTGGAGCTCACCTTGGAGAGGGCCACGTAGGGAAACTTGTCCATCTCCAGCCTGGTCTCCTCTCCCGGGCTGTGATGGAGCTGACCCTTGAGGATGCGGGCCGCCGTCACCGTGGAGACGCCCATCCCTGTGGCGGGGGCGGGGGGCGGGGGGGCTCAGTCTCTCGGGCTCCCAGCCTCTCCAATCAGCCCTCTTGGGCACCCAGATCCCTAGAGTTAGGTGCCAAGGCAGGCTGAGCAGTGGGCACCAGAGCATGACCGGGTGGCCCCTTTCCTCCTTCCCTCCTGAGACCCTCGGCGTTCACAGCCTGGCTCTCCCATCCTCTTCAACATGCCCCCAGGGCTCCAGCCTCTGCAACACAGCCACCTTCACCTCTGCCTGGCTCCCTGGGCCCCCATCCAGCCCCTCCCTTGGGCCCCCAGGCCTCACCGTCTCCTAGGAACATGATGACATTCTTAGCCACGTTGGTGTTGAGAGTCTGAAGCCTCAGGGCATTTTTCAGGGTCTGCTGAGCTTGGTCTCTCCAGTACTTGGGGTCTTTCTCTTTCTCTGTACCGACAGAGAGGCAGAGTTATTTGGCAGGGGGTGGGGCAGCTTCCCATCCCCAGCCACTACAGACGCCAACTTCTCATTGCAGAAGGCTGGCTGGACTCGGCAGAGGAAGCAGTAGTTGCTCATCTCAGACAGCCGGCGTGAGATCTGCAAAACCTATGCCAGTCCCATCCTCCAAACGAGCCTGTGGACCCTGGGTCTTCTACCCACATCTGAGACTGGAAAAACCAAGGCTCAGAGACACCAAGCGACTTGCCCAAGAAGGCCACACCGCTCTGGCAGACACTGGCAGAGCTGGGCTTCACTCCAAAGCCCACGCTCTTTCCTTCCACCCAGCAGAGAGACATTGTGCTAAGGCAGCAAATGAATTGTGCTAGCACAATTAGGAGGGTGATGTTTAACTTATTCAAGAGAACAAACTACTTCCAACTGCAGGAGCACCCAGATGTATCCAGCCATCAATTATAAACTCTGCCTGGCTTATTCATTAAAGTAGGCTCCGCAGGAACCTGACTTAGCAACAGCTATTTAGCTGTGCTGGAAAGCAAGACTTGCCTGTTGTTTAACGTATCAAACTTAAAGTAGCCGAGAACAGCCTCACTCCTGTAAGGATAAATTAGCAAAGAAGACGTTCTGTGTCCCTAATCTTGAGAAAAATTGGGAACCAGGAATGCCCTCTCCTCTCTCTCTCTCTCATGTCCATGAGTCTAGTCGTCAATTCTCCAGTGGAAAGAACACTCTAGTGCCCGACAGTCCTCAGTTAGAACCGCATCTGTGCCAAGCAGCAGTTGTGTGGATAAGCGAGTTCCCTGGACCTTAGTCTCCTCCCTGTCAGATGCAGGTGTTTGTACCTCCCTCTCGGGGTCTTCACGAGGACGGGATTTAGATAAGGCAAGCGACACACCTGACCCACAGGAGAGGATCGATGCCCCCCCACCCCAGTAAGTCCTGGAATCCCCTTTTCTTCCAAGCAGAGGCCCAGGATCCCTGTCCACAGGGGTCGGGGTCCCTGCCACCATCTGCTGGTTTGTCTTCTGTACTCGGGCCCCATCAAACCTGCCCGTGGAAGTACAGAAGCCTAGAGAGGGGAGCTCCTTGGGGATTCTCTCTTTCAGTGGCCTCCATTGCATGGATGGAAGGCTGAGGCCAGCAGAGGTGGGAGGGTCCTGTCCAAGGCCATGTTACACATTCATGGGCTGAAGACACAGGCCCATGTTGTGTGGGTGAAGAGCGCAGCTCTCCTTTCTTACACACTCACGGTACCCAGGCTCGTGCCAAGCGCCCCGTACACGGCAACAGTACCTTCCCCTCCCCACAGCCTTACAGGGTGGCTACCATTACTTCCTCCACGTTGCGGAATGAGGAAACAGGATTCTGAGACTGAGCCGCAGGGGAACAGAAAACCCACACATCTCCATGGCTGTCTGGGCCTGGGGCAGGCAGCGCAGGCAAGGAGACAGAAGGAAGCAGTTCTCCACCTCAAGCCTGGGATCCATCCACGCCCCACCCCTCCCCCTAGAGGTCCCATCCCCACCCTGATGCCTTAGTCCCCCACCTTCACGCTGGCAGCCCCCAGCGCCACATCTCTCTTCTGAAGCTCCCCAATTTCAGACCTCATGGGCGATGGTCCCTAGCTGGAGCCCGGAGAGCCTTGGCCCTTCCATCCAGCTGTGCGCCTTTAGGCAAGTTCCTGCCACTCAAGTTTCTGCCCCAGAAAAATGGGAGGACATAGCTACTTGCAGGCAGTTCTAGGATCAAGTGAGGTAAAGCCTGGGCAAGTGCCCTGAGCCAGTGCTGTTTTTTTTTAAAACTTGGGTTTGTTTTATTTCCAAATATAAGCTTTTCTTATAAATTTATCTTTTAATTGAAGTATAGTTGACTTACAGTGTTGTGTTAATTTCTGCTGTACAGCAAAGTAACTCAGTTATACACATAGATACGTTCTTTTTCATATTCTTTTCCATTATGGTTTATCCCAGGATATTGAATATAGTTCCCTGTGCTCTACAGTAGGACCTTGTTGTTTCTCCATTTTACATGTAACAGTTTGCATCTGCTAACCCCAAACTCCCTGGGCTAGTGGTTTTGATCAGGGATCCCACTAGCTCTAGGTGGGTTTCAATCTCCCTCCCGCCTTCCTCCCACATACCACGGTGCCAGGGCTTTGGTCAAGGAGCTTCTTTGGCCATTTGGGTGCCATCTGGGTGGTGATGAACTTCTACCCACCTTGCCCTCCCCCCAGCACCTGGCACAGCACCCCCGGGGCTGGGCTGCCATCAGCCTCCCCGTTCCCGTTGCTACTTCTCCAGGTGAGTGAGCCCTGTTACCCGTTTGCCAGTTCCCTGCTGTGCCTGCTCCCTGAGAGACTGGGACTCTGGCAGAGCCCTTGTCTTTTTCACCAGCGCCATCCCAGGGTCTGAGAAGGGTTCAGTGGGTGTCAAACTGACTTTATTGTCAGAGGACTGGTTTAAGCAACAGTGGCTTTGGACAACTGAGTATCAGGAGGCCATTGTTTTTGGAGACCATTAAATGACACTCAGAAATGCTCGTGCTGTAATGAATGCTACGTGAAGAGTGCTTGTCAGTACGTACTGTATGACTCCATTTATACGAAGCTCAAAACAGGCAAAACTCGACTAAGGTGACAGGAGTTAGCCTAGTCACTTCCTCTGACTTGGGGCAGCGCGGGGGGGGGCAGTGGTTGGGAGGGGCACAGGAAAGCCCTTGGTGTCCCACGATCAATATTCTTTCTTGATCCGGGTGATGGTTACATGGGTACAAAAATATGTCAAAACTCATCAAGCTATACATTTAAGATTTGTGCACTCTGCTGTAAGTTACACCTAATTTTCTTAAAAAAGGAAAAGACCATGATGTAACACCACTACAGACCCATCAGAATGACTAAAATGAAACATACAAAAAACTGAAGCGCTGAATATTTGAAGATGTTTCATTTTGTCGCCTTTTCGTCTTCTCACATTTCATCCATCTGCTCACCTTTCGCTCAGGTGGGTTGTGAGTGCTGAGAAAGCAGGGACTCGGTCCCAGGGTGACCTTGGGCCCCCAAGGACACAAGCCAAAAGGCATCATGGGATTGCAGAGGGAGCAGTGGCCTGGGAATCTAGCAGCTCAGGTTCAGTCCCCAGGGCTGCTACTGACTTGCTGTGTGACCTGGGAGGGCCAGTCCCTTCTCTGAATCCCAATTCCCTCATCTGTTGAAATATATTCTTCCTATGAGCACCCACTCCCTGCCTGCACTGTGACTGTCCCTTATAATTCCACAACAGCCCGAAGGAGGAGAGATTATTATCTCCACTGGACAGATGGAGAAATTAAGGTTCGGGGAGGGCAAGTGGGACTTCTAGCCACATGATGGACTGAGCCAAGGAGGGCTCCCCTCCTACAACAGACACTGAAGTGCTGGAAAAAAAAAAAAAAATCAAGAACAGTATATAACTTGAAAAAGGAAGAAAAGGGGGAAGGGAAATCCCCAGGAGGCGGAAATTGAGAGGGTATTCAAAACCAGAAAGGTAAACAGGAGCTGAGGCTGAAGGACCCTTGCGGTGTCAGACCAAATACAAGCCTAGGCTGAAACTATTTTCAGGTACATGTTTTGCCTGGTAGCTGTGGAAGGGATGGGGACGGAAAGCCAGTCATTAAAATGTGAACTCAACTCCAAATCTGAGCCGGAATTTATAGTGTAAGAACCAAAAACTGAGAAATTAACATAAGTACTCTCGGGCTTCCCTGGTGGCGCAGTGGTTGAGAATCTGCCTGCTAATGCAGGGGACACGGGGTCTAGCCCTGGTCTGGGAAGATCCCACATGCCGCGGAGCAACTAGGCCCGTGAGCCACAACTACTGAGCCTGCGCGTCTGGAGCCTGTGCTCCGCAACAAGAGAGGCCGCGATAGTGAGAGGCCTGCGCACCGCGATGAAGAGTGGCCCCCGCTTGCCGCAACTAGAGAAAGCCCTCGCACAGAAACGAAGACCCAACACAGCCAAAAATAAAAATAAATAAATAAATAACATAAGTACTCTCATAGAATTAGTTGAAGAATCAAACATAATACTGCACTATAGAAACACTTTTGTACGAGTTTACAACAGGAAACAAAAACAAAACAACAACAACAACAAAACTGTTGAAGGTGAGTTTACAAGCAAGAATTACAAAATATAAGGAAATGTACTATCATGAGGGAGAGTTAAGCAGACGAAACCAACAGGAGACTTAACATACCACGACTTGGAAGAGTTTATAGAATAAGTTCTATTTCAGATTCTTTGAGGTAAGAGAGAATAGAAACCCCAATTAAAGAATAATATAAAGAGAAAAAGAGTGACCTTTCCAACACTAGCACATGTAGAGGCTGGGATTTCCTGCTCTGAACATTTGTTTCCAGCTCTTAAATACTTTGGATGGTTCTATGACCCTGAACACAGACACTGCCCTCATCCTATCCTTCCTGCACCATGTCTCCCCCTCCCTCCGCCCTTGCCCCCCATCCTACCTGGCACTAAGGAGTTGGTAAGGCAGGTGCCAATGGCCAGCACTAAGAATGGTGAAATCATGGTGCACTCCAAGACCTGCTTTTTCTCTGGAGCCCAGAGGTATGATGGATATGGGTGGGAAGGGTGGGCTGCCAGTGGTCAGTAGTTAATTGATGTTCCAATCCTAGAAAAAAAAAAAAAAAAAAGACATGAAGGTCACAGCTCCAGAGTTCATTTGTTCATTCACTTATTCATTTGTTGATTCATTCATTATTCACCTATTACAAGAGACTAGGCATTTAGATGCAAAACCTAGGTGGTCCCTCCTTCAAGAAGCTTAATCACATAAACAGTTGTATAGGCATAAATGAGTTCCCTGGTGCAAAGTGGTTCCTTCTCCTTTCCCAAGTGAGTTCCCACTTTCAATCCACCTGAAGCCCAGAACCCACCAGTGTTCACGTTCTGTGTAGTGCTTCTCAAACTGCAGCATGCATCAGAATCTTCTAGAGGGCTTGCTCAAACAGATTCCAGTACCCTCCACCCCTCGCCCAGAGACTCCAACTGCATTTCTAACAAGCTCCCGGGTGCTGCAGCTACTGTTGCTGCTGGTTTGTGGACCCCACTTTGAGAAGCACTGCTCTAGAACATCAGCCTTTAGCCTTGAATTACCCATGTCCCAAGCACATCAGAGACAAAACGAAGGGTCCACCTTTTCTTACAGGGACACCTACATTTGCTCTTACAGGACAACTATATTTGCTACGTTCTCTTCTAGAGCTTGTCATTTATGGCGAGAGATATAAAAACCATAGGAGGGACATACAGGAAAAGATTGTCTTATAAGAGTGGCCATTTCTGGGCAGTGACATTTTAGATGACTCATTATTTTTTCATTGTCTTTTTTGCATTTTCCACATTTTCCTTCTGTGTTGAGGTGTTACCTTTATAATTTTTTTTTAAAATGTTATTAAAAAAAAAAAAACCTGGAAGGAAATGCACCAAAATGTTAACTGGTTTTCTCTGGGCAGTAGGACTGTGAATGATTATTTCTTCTTTAATTTTTTTTTTTTGAATTTTCCAAATTGCCTAAAATGAGCATGTATTAATGGCCTAAGAAAGTTTTTAAACTGTGGTCATCCTGTTAGGATCACATGGGATAATCCCATTGGCAGCTGCGAAATGTAAATACTAACCATGTTGTGTACAAATGTTACTGGAAGATGCGGAATTTTAAATGGCAAGAGTTTCACTGGGAAATAATGTTATTATTTCCACCAAAATCAAGATAAAAATGATCATTTCATTTGTTGTGGGAAATGGCAGTGATACACAACATCCTACCATTAGACAGAGTGGGCTGTTAGGTAAGAAACCACTCTAACTGGAAAAAGGGATGTTGATTCAACCTTAAAAATGTGCATGGAGGGAATTCCCTGGTGGTCCAGTGGTTAAGACTCTGCACTTCTACTGCAGGTGGGCACGGGTTCGATCCCTGGTCGGGGAACTAAGATCCCGCATGCCACGAGGTGCGGCCAAAAAAAATTTTTTTAAAGTGCACTCGGGTGCTTTTCTACTGCCTTCCTTGTCCACCTGGCTCCTTAAAAACCTGGCTCGGGGCAGGGACAGGTGGCAGGAAGGAAAGCACAGGAATTGAAAGGAAATACCTTTCATCTAACATCTAACAGCACTTAACTCTGAGTGGTAGGATTTCAGATGACTTCTAATTCTTTAAGTCTACTTTAGTTTTTCCAAACATTACTAGAGTAAATTCTAACATCAGAAAAAAAGTTATTAAATTGATATACAATATCAATACAATCATTGCATGTACTTCTCTGTTTTGAAAATAATTCCCTCCTGGTCCATCTCACCTACCACACTGGGAGCTTCTAAGAGCAGAGACTTTGCCTTGTTTGTTTCCACTCCAGTGCTTGGCACAGTAAGTATTTACATCATCAGTTGAAAGTCAGTGCTCTAAGAAGTGGAGGTAGGGAGGAATCACCCCAAAATCCTCCCTTTGTGTGTGAAGAAAAGTCCAAGTGTTGGCAAGGAATTGGGACTACCAGAGTATCTGTTCACTGCTGGTAGAGTGTAGATTGGTACAACCACTTTGGAAAACTGACAGTACTACCAAGGTGACACCATACACATGCCCTCTGACCCATTTAACGTCAACAGAAATGTACATGTATTCACCAAAAGACATATATAAGAATGTTCATATCAGCCCCGTTCATAATGGCTTCAAAACTCTGTCCATCTTCAGCAGGATGGATAAATACATTGTGTGGGTTCACAAGAAGGTAATCCACACACAACAATGAGAATGAATAATTGAGAACTCCATACACCAACATGGATGAATCCTGCAAAGGTGAGGTTGAGTGAAGGAAGCTGACCCGAGAGTATATATAGTGTGATTCTAATGATATAAAGCAGGGGTCCCCAACCCCGGGCCTCGGACCGGTACTGGTCCTCAGCCTGTTAGGAACCAGGTCGCACAGCAGGAGGTGAGCAGTGTGCGAGCGAGTGAAGCTTCATCTACTGCTCCCATCACTCGTATTACCGCCTGAACCATTCCCCCGCCTCCCCGTGAAAAAACTGTCTTCCACAAAACCGGTCCCTGGTGCCAAAAAGGTTGGGGAGCGCTGATATAAAGTATAAAACCCAAGGGGGGGAGGGGCAATATAGGGGTAGGGGATCAAGAGGTACAAACTACTATGTATAAAATAAGCTACAAGGATATATTGTACAACATAGGGAATGTTGCCAGTATTTTATAATTATAAATGGAAACTAACCTTTAAAAATTGTGAATCACTATACAGTACACCTGTAACTGACATAATATTGTACACCAACTATACGTCAATTTAAAAGAATTTTTTAAAAAGTATAAAAACCAACTAAGGGTATTACAAGACAGGATAAAGGCAGAGGGAGATTTAACACAGAAGAGAAGGCTGAGTGAGGACAGAAGATTCAGAGAAGAAAGATGCTAAGCGACTGGCTTTGAAGAAAAAGGCCACAAGCCAAAAAATACAGGAGCCTCCAGAAGCTAGAAAGGCAAGGAAGCGGATTCTCTCTGGAGCCTCCCCAGATGGGAACGGCCCCACCAATGTGTTGATTCTCAGCCCCAAAGACTCTCTCGGAGCTCCTGACTTCCAGAACTGAGGATAACTTCGTATTGTTTTAAGTCACTGTGTTTGCGGTCATTTGTTATGGCAGCGACAAGAAAGTGAATATTGAACATTAAAAAAAAAAAAAAGGCACTCTCTGCCTTATATGGGTGGGTTCAATCTGAAAATCCAACAAGCTGTCAATTGAGGATATAGACATTTTGCTGTATGTACGTTATACTTCAATAAAATAAAAACACTACTCTCTGAGAGATTATATGAACAATCCCTAAAGGACACTGATAAAATGTTCACCATAATAAGTTATACGGTAGACAGAGAGAGATGTATGATCTCCTTTATAGATAGGAAAAACAAGGCTCTGAAAGGAAAAGTGACTCGCCCAAGGTTACAAACAAGCAGGTAGCAGAGCTGAGCTCTAACCACTAAGCTGCCAATTACAGAATTAGCAACGAGGTTACCACGGGGATCCTCCAAGGGTGGGGATTCTGGATACAGGATGAAGGTTCTGAAGCTTAACACGTGGATAGATTCGTGGATATGGATATGCACAAGGATATCCACCACAATCAGGATAGAGAACAGTTCTGCCAGCCCAAAAAACTCTCTTGTGCTGTCGCTTTGTAGTCAGAAGCTGCCCATGCCTGTACCTGGCTGCCACAGGTCTGTTCTCCATCACTATAGCTTTTTTTGTTTTAATTAATTAATTTATTTTATTTATTTATTTTTGTCTGCGTTGGGTTTGTTGCTGTGTGTGGGCTTTCTCTAGTTGTGGTGAGTGGGGGCTATTCTTCGTTGCGGTGCGCAGGCTTCTCATTACAGAGCACAGGCTCTAGGTGCATGGGCTTCAGTAGTTGTGGCATGCAGGCTCAGTCGTTGTGGCGCACGGGCTTAGTTGTTCCGCCGCATGTGGGATCTTCCCAGACCAGGGCTCGAACACGTGTCCCCTGCATTGGCAGGCAGATTCTTAACCACTGTGCCACCAGGGAAGCCCCATTGGTATAGTTTTGACTGATATTGTATTAAATCTGTGGATCAATGTGGGGAAGATCTGCATCTTGACAATGTTCAGTCTTCCAATCATGAAGACAATATGTCTCTCTGTGCATTTAAATCTTATAGTCTTCAACATACAGATCCTGTTAGATTTATACTGTTGTATTGCACTTTGGGGGAGCTATTAAAATAGCATTGCTTTTTTTTTTTTCTTTTGGCCACGCCGTGCAGCATGTGGGATCTTAGTTCCCCGACCAGGGATCGAACCCCTGCCCCCTACAGTGGAGTGCAGAGTCTCAACCACTGGACCCCCAGGGAAGTCCCTTTTCTGTTTTGTTTTTTTTTTTTGGCCGTGCCGCATAGCTTGCAGGATCTTAGTTCCCTGACTAGGAACTGAACCTGGGTCCTTGCCATCTTCTGTGTAGTCAATCATGTCACTGACAAATAGGGACAGTTTTAGTTCTTCCTATCCAATCTGTATGCCTTTTGTTTCTTTTTCTTGCCTTATTGTGCTGGCTAGGACTTCCAGCACCATGCTGAATAGGAGAGGCAAGAGTGGACATCCTCACCTTGTTCCTAATCTTAGAGGAAAAGCATTCAGCCTTTCAGCATTTGGGGCGGTGTTTTGAGGTGTGAGGTGGAGTAAATTTGGTGGGGAAAATCAGCAGCGTGGTTTTGGACATGGTGAGTTTAAGATGAAGTGGAGATGTTAAGCGGACCGTTGCATATAGGCATCTGGCAACCGGGAAAGAGTTCTTGGCTAGAGGTATACACTTGGGAACCCTGGGCATAAAGGTGGCATTTAAAGCCTTAATCAAACTTACAAGATCATCTAAGAAGAGGGAATGGGGATGTAGAGAACTATATGATAAAAGCCCTCAGAAAACCAGGAATTGAAATAATTTCTTTAACTTGATAAAGACTTTATATATCAAAAAAACCCTACAGAACCATCATATTTATTGGAGAAACTTTTGGCATATTCCCTTTAACACTGGCTTATGATTAGAAGATTTGGGGGCAACCTCTAGGTCCATAACTAGGGGAAGGAAGTTGTAAAGAGTGGTGGGGCAATATCTATGTGGCAGTAGTATTAAAACTAGAAGTTAAAACAGTAGGGTGGGTGGAGTTTAAAAACACAGGATTTCAGTAGTTTGTATGTCCGTGTAAACCACACTCATATATACAACACAGCGTTACTTGCAAGGACACTTATAAATTCAACAACATATTAAATAAAGCATACTAGCATGAAGACCTTTGGAGGGTGGTGGGATTGGTACTGGGGAGCAGGGATGAAGGGGAAAATGAACAAATAAAACAAAAACTGAGCTCATGATAGTACCCCACGCACTGAGGAATATGACTTATTCAACCCTCTGCACCGCAGGTCCAAAACAAACACATAAATAAGGTCCAAAGCAAACACATAAATAAGGAAAAATAAAAGTGAAGCGCGGCTCCAGGAGCTCTAATGGGCTCATCCAGCCCTGCACGGTTATTCTCATTTGTCTCTCTTCTCTGCTAGCCCGACACTCTGTGAGAGTAAAGACCATCTCTTCTCCATCTCTGACTCCCAACCCTGTGCACACAGAATCAGCTCTGTAAATGCTAACTTAATGAAAAGCTCCATGATTCAGGCTGGGATGCTCTGAATTTTGGCCCCAGGGATGTGACATTGAGAAGGGCCTGTTCTGGAGACAGACAGGTGCCTTCTCCCGTTGCCTCTGCCTGGAAAGGAGAATCTAGGAAACCCTTCAGGAGCCAGAGTCTGCCCTGCTGCCTCCTCCTCACGGCCCCCGCCCCTACTCAGAGGCTCCAAGTCCGCTCTCTGGCAGCCCTAGGTGATGGGCTCCGTGGGGCCCAGCCTGGGGCTGCGGGGGCCCCAGCTGCCCACCACCCTCTGCCAATGCTCTACCAGTTCATAATGGAGCCTCCAGGTGTGTGCCAGCCCCATCGCTCCCCTCCTCCCAGCCGAACCATCTCTGCCAGGCTCCCAGCTACGTGCCCTGATTATTCATGACAAGTGTGCAGATGCCCTGGCTGGGCTCTGGCCTTGGAGGAGAAGCAGCCACTTGGCAGGTCAGGGGAGGGAGCGGAGGCTGGGCCTTGGGCCTGGGGACTGACTCAGCATTCTGGGACAGAGGGCACTGGAGCCCTTTGGAGCTGGGCAGAAAGCCAGCCCTGGGCTGGGTCTCAAAAGGTCCAGGACAAATGACAGAACAATAGGACTGATAAGAATCACTACCACTTCTTGGGCATCTCACTTAATCCTCACAAGTGTTATTAGCTCCTGTTTTACAGTTTAGGAAACTGAGCAAAGGATCTCAGCTAGTCCATGGCCAAGTGCAATTCGATCCCAAGCTGACTCAACCTCTCTGGGCCTCAGTTTCCCCACCACGGAGAGGGAGAGAGACCAGTGCCCACCTTTCCACTATCCCTCAAGAGCAAATAGAAGCCAAACGAATTTAGGGCGGGAGATCTGGCAGAGGAAGGAGTCGGGCCGGGGTGAGTTCTACCTGAGCGGCCTGGCCAGGCGGCAGGTGAAGAAGCAGACCAGGCTCAAGGTCAGCACCAGGAGGAGGAGGCTGAGGACCGCTGTGAGGACCACGTCCATGGTGGGGGACAGGAGGGCCATCTTGAGTGAAGAGGGCCCCACAGAGCAGCCACCACAACCTGTAACACCTAGTCACACTAGCCTTGGATGTCTGCTCCAAAGCTCTGGGTCAGTGGCTGTGACCTGGCTTTGTTCCCTGGGGTTAATCTTCGGGGCTTAGCCCAGGATGGGTGACATGGGAGGGAGGACAATCCATGGGGCTCCCCTCCCCCAGCCCAGTCCTTCCCCACCTGAGGCTTGCTCATTCCTCTTTGTCCATTCAGTCTTTTTTTTTTTTTTTTAACTTTTTTTTTTTTTTTTTTTTTTTTTTTTTTTTTTTTAGCTGTGTTGGGTCTTCGTTTCTGTGCGAGGGCTTTCTCTAGTTCCGGCGAGCGGGGGCCACTCTTCATCACGGTGCGCAGGCCTCTCACTATCGAGGCCTCTCTTTGTTGCGGAGCACAGGCTCCAGACGCGCAGGCTCAGTAGTTGTGGCTCACAGGCCCAGTTGCTCCGCGGCACGTGGGATCCTCCCAGACCAGGGCTCAAACCCGTGTCCACTGCATTGGCAGGCAGACTCTCAACCACTGCGCCACCAGGGAAGCCCTGTCCATTCATTCTTTATTCCCAAACACTTACTGAGTACCTGCTATGTACCTGGCTCTGTTCTAGGTACTAAAGACTCAGTGGGGAGGAGGACAGACACGGTCTCTGATTTCTTGGAGATTCCTGACCGGCCAGGGTAGGAAAAAGCACTACTATGTGCCAGTCGTTGTGCTGGGCACCTTGTGGGATAAAAGCACAGAAGGAAAGGAACCCCTATCTGGGGTCACAATAGTTTTTTCCCCAGCAGCAGTGGCCGTTCCACCCCATTTACATGCCCAGGAACCTGAGTCTGCACTGAATCAGCCAGAGGGGTGAACTCATGTCCAGAATAAGAGCAACTGCTCTTACTGAGCACCAACTGTGTGCCAGGCCACATATGAGCTAGATACTAGCATCCCCACTTCCAGATGAAGGAAACAGACGCTCAGAGGTGCAAAGATGGAGTTGGAATTTGAACCCAGATCTGCTGGCCTCCACAGCTGTAACCCCAGCTCCTGCACTGCCTCAGATCTAGGATAGCACCAGCCCTGCAGGGCAGCAAGGAGGCTTCAGTCAAGTCTCAGCCAGGTGTTGGCCGTCACCAGAGAGTCAGCACATACAGGCTGGAGGTAGCTGAGCTGTCACCTGCCTGGAGGGGTCTTTTCTGCTTCCAAAGTGTCCTCAACCCCTTTTTCATTTTCTCTTGGGTTCCGACAACATCTCATCAAGTCAGGATGGTGACTATGGTTCTCATCTTACAGATTCAGAAGCTGAGGCTCAGAGAGGTGAAGCCACTGGACACACACACAGAGCCCGGAAGCAACCCCAGCTATGTGCCTATGAGACCAGGCCTTTTCCCATTATATTTCCTGCCCCTTGGGACACCTCAGATCCCAAGGTACAAAGCACCCAAGGTTGGGGGGAGATGTTTTTACCCTCTCGGTGCCAAGGGAGGGGCCCTGTTCCTGGCCCCAGAAAGGCCATTGAGCTCACCATGACAACAGGAAACCCATCGCATCACTCCATTAAACCTTTTTCTTTCTCACTTTGTATCAGATCTTCCTACTGCATCAGATCTTCACCACACCTTAGTGACACAGGCAGGGTGGAGTGATTAGCCCCACTGATAGATGGGGAAACTGAGGCTTATCAGGGAAGTCACTTGGTCAGCTGTCAAACAGCCAGCAAGTCTGGTCCAACTCCCAGCTCCATCACTTCCCAGCTGTGTGATGCTGGGTCAGTCCGTGCACCTGTGAGCCCATTGCCTTATCCTCCTAACATCCATCTCCCATTCAGGAGAGCCCAGAGGCGGGCCAGGCACTGAATATACCTGATATTACTTTAATCCTTATTAACAAGTGAGCGCTAGATACAGTTGTCCCCTTTTCCAGGTGAGGGAATAAAGGCCCAGGGATACAGTTGTCCCCTTTTCCAGGTGAGGGAATAAAGGCCCAGGGGACCATGGTGAAGATGACCCAGGGTCACACAGATGGGAGGTGCTGAGCCTGGCCCTGCACAGGACTCCACACAGGACCTACCCAGGTCACCCCTACTCCAGACTCTTTCCACCACAGCTCACCCAGGGACCCTCCCCGCCCCATCCAGCTCCCAGGCCTGGGACACCCTCTAAGGCTCCCCTACTCACCAGCCTAATAAATCAATATGAGACCCCAGAAGTTTCACCTTGTGCTCACCAGCAGTACCTGGCGGGGCCAGAGGGACAGTTATTTGTCCTTAGGGAACCCCCAGTCTAGAGGACACAGTCCAAAAATGTCTGAGCTGGGAAGGGTCCTTTGACCAGATTTTCCCAAATGTCCCAGACCACAAAAATCACTTGGGGTGATTGTGGGAACAGTCCTATTCCCAAGTGGTACCCAGGGAGGTATATAGCCTAGGAAGTGTATGAGGTGGGTGATGGAAGTATTCTTTACAATGATCTGGGAGGTGTTGATAGTTTAAAGTGTATATATGTATGGGATTTCCCTGGTGGTCCAGTGGTTAAGAATCCACCTTCCAATGCAGGGGACGCGCCTTCCAATGCAGGGGACGCGGGTTCAGTCTCTGATTGAGGAACTAAGATCCCACATGCCGCAGGGCAACTAAGCCCACGTGCCACAACTATTGAGCTCTCGCGCCTCAAGGAGAGAGCCCATGCACCACAACTAGAGAGAAGCCTGTGTGCCACAACGAAGAGCCCATGTGCTGCAACTAAGACCCAACACAGCCTAAAGAAAGAAAGAAAATAAAGAAAACTTAAAAAAAAAAAGAAAACTTAAAAAAAAAAAGTGTATATATGTAAAAATTCATCCAGGGGCTAATAACCCCTACCCTGCCCATATTGTTAGGTGTGATAAAGTGCTGAGGAGATTTAAGGGAGTGTTGAGAAGGAGAAGGTGTCATGATGTGGCTGTATTCAAACTTTAAAAGAGATTAAAGAGACATAACAACCCCTCCCCCCTAATTAATTCCCAGCCCCACCTCCCCCCCAGAACTTCTCAGTCAGAATCTCCCAGGGCAGGGCCTGGAAAGTCATCCTATGAGCAGATTAGTTTGGGAAACATTGCCTTAGACATTATCCCATTGCCCAGAGAGGAAGACTAAGGCCTAAAGAAGAAGAAAGACTTACCCCAGGCCTCCCAGCTCCTACTCCCCGTAGACACACACAGGGAACAATCAGAACCAGCTCGGAGCCAGTGCCCTCTGGGCTGTCAGCTGCGCCTTCTTGGCTCTTTCAAGGAGCTGTGGCTGAAGAGAAGGGCTGAATGTTCCTTGTGCTTCCGGGGGGACGTGGGGAATGGGAGGGGCGTTGAAGGGGGTCTTGCAACATCAAACTGGGCTGCAGCAGCTGCTGGGGGAGGGAGTGCCACTAAAGATCAGCCCAGGAACATCTCACCTGCAGGGTCAGAGAGAAGGAACATAGAACCGCTCTCTCAGCCAAGCCCAGCGCCTCTGGCAAGCCTTGTTGGCCGGGACTCCATTCACTGATGGAAGTTATTTACGGCTGCCATAAAGCAGCCTCTGGGTGAAGGCTCTGGAAGGAATGTGTGCTGGTCAGGGTAGGCTGCAGGTCAGACCCAAGGAGGGACTTCCCCAGAGGGCAGTAGGCCAGGTGCTGGCACAGAGCAAGGCTCAGACCTCTAGCCGCTGCAGACAGCAACTCATCTCGACAAAAAAACAGATGCGGGCGTGCCTGGGGAGGCTTGGCGTCAGCCCTGCCTGCTGCCAAGCCACTGCATCTTTAGGGCTGTGATGAAAAGCCAGCTGTCCCCCTGAGCACCTCCAGCCTCAGCACCTCTGCACACTGCATCCCCTGGTCTGGAATGTTCCCTGCTGTCCACCCGATAAAGTCCTCCCATCACCCTTCCCCCTCGACCTCAGCTCTGCTGGGCTGCCCTGCAGCCCAGCCCCAGCCCAGGCGGCAGCTACAGTTCCTCCCCAAGCTCCCAAAACCCAGCCGCTCAAGACCTTGGTCACGTTTATCAGAGTCAGAGAACCATGGGTGGTCGCCTCCTCACCATGGGGTGAGCTCCTAGAAAGCAGGGATCTTGCTCTGTGGATGTTGGCAGCCCCACGGCTGGCAGAGCCGGGTGCACAGCCGGCTGGCTGGGCAGGAATGTGGGTAGGTGGGTGGAAGGGTGGCGGGTCAATGGTGAGTGACCAAAGAGGCAGCTCGGCAGCAGGAAGCAAGCTCTGGAGCCAGGGCTCCAGGTTCAGATCCTGCCTCTGCCCCTCTTGAGCTGGGTAGCTCAGGGCCAGTGACCCCACCCCTGGGGTCTCAGGTTTCTCATCTGCAAAGTGGGAGACGAATAAAATCCATAGGGTCCTTGTAAGGATTATATGAGTTAATGCACAGAAAGGCTTAAAACAGGGCCTGGGACACAGTAAGTGGGCAATGAATGTCACCCAGCAGCCATGATCACCGGGCAGGGGAGGATGGAGTGAGGGGTAAGTGGGCAGGTGAGGGGCTGGAGCTGAGAAGGGACAGACCCTTCTCTGCCCACTCGGCCAGCAGCCATTTACCCTTGTGCTCATCACAGACCTGCCCACCTGGAAGGCCCGCGAGGTCTTTCTAGCTCTAAGGCTCTAGAAACCAAAAAGCTTACCTGGCTGCTGTGCACCTCCACTTGGGGGAGGGGTTAAATAGGGGGTGGAGGTTCCAGTTCCTATAGTCAAGGGGCGCTATGTTTCCTGAGAGAACCAGATTTGTCTGTCTGCCTGTCTCCCTCTCACAGACAAACATCCCACCAGGAGGCCTGATGCCTTCTCTTCCTCTTGAAGGAGAAAGAGAAAGAGACCACCTAGGGTCAGCCGGGAAGATTCCATGGAGTGGGTGGGAGGAGAGCCAGGTTGGAAGGATGGTAGGGTTGAGATGAACAGAGAGAGAAACAGCGCTCCCTACAGGAGAAACTGAATGTGCAAAGGCAAGGAGGTAGGAATGAAGTATTTAGAGGTGGGGAGAAAGGCAGGAGCCGGCAGTTGGTGACAGAGGACAGAGAGGCAGCCAGGACCGACCACAAAGGGCTTTGCTCCCTGAGCTCAGCCTGGTCAAGAGCAGGCGCTTGGCATCCCCGCCTGACTTACACGTCTCTTGCCAGCCCATTTCACAAGTGAGGACTTTGCAGCTCAGATGGTCTGCCCCTCGCCCAAGGCCACACAGCAGAGCTGGAATCGGAAGCCTCAGGGGTCTGGGTTCCAGAGCTAAAGATTTTTCTGTGGCTTCCTGGGGTGCCTGGCCGGTCTGGATGCCACAGACTGGCTCTGTGGGCAGAGGACTGAAGCCAGTCAAGGTTCATCTGGTGGGAGGAGAGCTGGCAGCAGGGAGGCGGGGGAGGGAGATGGCAGGGCCCAGAGGCACCGTGCCTGGGGTGGCTGGAGCGCCTGGGCAGAGGGGTGTCAGGGATGGCTGCTCCACGGGCACACAGGCTCCCACCATCCCACGCAGAGGACATGTTCTGTCCCAGGCCACCTTGCTCTGAGCCAAGCCTGGGAGCTGAGTGGTGGGGTGGGGGGAAGGAGCATGTGCTGTGTGTCCCTGAGGTGTTTGTCATCCCCTGCACTCTGGCACCTCACTCAGCACTCCTGCAGTGGGAGCCCCTCTGGTACCAGGAGACGTAGCCATCCCATCCTTACTCTCACAGTGGACAACAAGAACAGGAAGGCACAGAGAGGGTATACAACCTGCCCAGGGTCACACAGCAATCATCAGCAGGGATAAGTCTCCCCACTAACCAGCTAAGATTTGGGAGGCTATTACCAGAAGCACAAGGCAGTCTGTGAGGCACAGCATGGATACCAATGTCTTGGAATTCTGGAAATCAGTGATTTCTGTCAACTGAAAAGAAGATTTCAAACTGAGACTACTCTAGAAAAACCCTTACTTTATATACTTTGTCATTCTATTTGTAATAATAATAGCATACCTTTTCATAGCATTTACTATGTTCCAGACATTGTTCTAAACACTTTACCTACATTAACTCATTCAATCTCCACAACAACCTACTAGGTAGGCACTATTATTATACCCACTTTACAGGTAACAAAACAGAAGCACAGAGAGATCGTGCTTGCTCAAGGTCACACAGCCAGTAAGTGACCAAGCCAGAATTCAACGTCACCTGTAGATGTTTCTGTCTCCCAGGGCCAAGTGTAAACTCCTAAAGCAGTCAGTAAGACTGAAAACAAACCACATTTGTTCTATCTGCAATATGTACGTTATAAGTTTGCAGATGAATGGAATACACACAGCTACCATGTGACTTATACTCACTATACACTCTCCCCAAATGTCATTTTACTATATGTGCATCACAGCCCCCTGAGGGAGGGCTTCTTACCCCCACTTTATGGAAGAGAGGTGAGGTGACTTGCCCCAGGTCACACAGCATGAGAGTGGCCAAGGACTGACTGAGTCCAAGTCCTTGATCACAGGTGGCCTGCCCTGCAGAGGGGACAACCTGGGGTGTGCAGCAGAGACGGGGGGCGGGGTGGGGAAGACCTCGGCTGGAGACCTGGCTCCACCCCTGGACAGGCCAGTGACCCTGGACACACCCCTCCTCCCCCACAATCCCCTACTTCAGCTGGTCCTCATGCAGGACCCTGGACCACCGTGGCTCTTCCCCCTCCCTGCCCCCGACGCCCCACGTGCTCTGGCAGCCTTCCCCTAGGAGATGAAACCTCCATTCCATAGACAGCCCCACACAGGCCTTGTAAGAAGAGGCTGAGGCGGCTCTGGACTTCAGGGAAATAGGCCATGAACTTGTAACCTTCTGAGTGGCGGCCAACACAAGCAGTATCCCTGGGTGGCAAGTGCCGGGTTTCTCGAATGCCTGGCTTGCGTCAGAACAGGGAGTACACGGACGTTCCCAGAGACAGGTCTCACTGCCCTGGGCCCACGGTAATAGCGCTCCTCACGTTCCCAGAGAACCTTCCAGCTGGTGGAGGCTCCTGGCACTATTACATTTGATATCCATGGTGACCCTGGGAGGTACAGGGCAGGGATGCACCCCAACCTCCAGGCAGGAAATGTGGACCCACAGAGGTGAGGGTCTCACCCAAGGGCGCACAGCTGAGCAGAGCCCCCAGATTGCTTACTGGCTTTGTGACCTTGGGCACATCACTTCCCCTTTCTGGGCCTCGGTTTTCTCACGGGTCCAATGGGGATAATCACAGAGAGTGCCTACATCACTGTGCTATTATAAGAAGGATAACTGCACAATAAACAATGAGATCAAGGCCCAGCGCTTGGCCCATATTAAACACTCAAAATAAATGTTAGCTAGTAGTAAAGGTGATAACGAGTGTGCCAGACACTGTTCTAAGTGCTTTCCAGGCATTCCTTCATCTACTCCTCACAACACCATGTGGTAGGTGCTATCATTGCTCCCACTGCACAGAGAAGTTAAGTAACTGGGCCAGGGTCACACAGCTATTAACAGGACACTATGAAGGGGGAAAAGGAGAAACTCATAATGAATGAAGCACCTATTATGTACTGGGAGCTTTTTGTTCAGCCTTCTAAGAAACCAGTCATGTGGGAATTATCAGCCCGGGTCAGAAGAGAAAACTGAGGCTCAAAAGGGGGGAGGGAAGCGCGGGGTCACACAGCAACGACGTGGGAGACCTGGGATGCAGGCCAGGCCTGTCTGGCTTCATATTCAGTGTGCTGGCTCCCCCATCTCAGTCACACGCCAAGACAACTTCCATCATGGTCACCGTTACGGGCGGCAGACCCCGATGCCTTGGCCACCCCCGGTACAGGGAGCCCCACGTCAGTGTGTCATGTGACCTCCCTCTGCCTGTGTGGCAGTGTGTGTGTGTGAGTTTGTGTGCATGTGTATGCGCGTGCATGCCGGGGTCCTGGCAGCGAGCGAGGCAGGGTTCCCATTGTGTGTGTGCCCAGCCCCGTGACCAGTCCTCACGTCAGGCTGTTCCCTCTGCCCCCAGACCAGCTCTTCCTGGGCTTTCACGTGATTGCAGCTTCCTGGGAACCTCTCATATCTGGAACGGGCGCTCGCTCCATAAAGGGAGGGGCTTCAGTCACACTGGCTCCCTCCCTCCCAGGTCAGCCCCTCTGGGTTTATAATTTTACACAAAGAGGCTGAGATGGGTGGGGGCAGCTCAGGGTTACAAGTCAGAGTCCTGGCCAGTTACTCAAGGGCTGTTTTCTCATCTGCAAAGCAGTGATAATAAGTGCCATTCCGCTTCCAATATTGGCTTCTTAGGAGGGAAGGAACTTTGCAAACTGTAAAGTGCTATGCAGATGTTTCTATGGCTTTATGTTGTTTCCCCTTCTGATGACTGTAGTAGATACGTGCTATAATTTTTGGCCACCCAGAATCCATTCCCCTTTCCTAACAATACCACAGAGTTTCCTTGGGGGGCTTCCCTGGTGGCGCGGTGGTTGAGAGTCTGCCTGCCAATGCAGGGGACACGGTTCAAGCCCTGGTCTGGGAGGATCCCACATGCCGCGGAGCAGCTGGGCCCGTGAGCCACAATTACTGAGCCTGCGCGTCTGGAGCCTGTGCTCCACAACAAGAGAGGCCGCGACAGTGAGAGGCCCGCGCACCGCGATGAAGAGTGGCCCCCGCTTGCCACGACGAGAGAAGTCCCTCGCATAGAAACGAAGATCCAACACAGCCATAAATAAATAATAAAATAAATTTAAAAAAAAAAGAGAGGAAGAATTCTTAAAAAAACAAAACAAAACAAAGTTTCCTTGGGAAGTGACTCTCTCTTTTCCAGCCAACTGGTTTGGGTAGGACTGATCCTACCTCCAGGCCCCAGGTGGGTCCTGACTGGCTTAAGCTCAAGACTCTCTCCACCTGGATGGTGTGTTGTGAGGGTGTGGGGCGATGGGGAGGGGCACTGTGTGCAGCCTGAAGATAAGGCAAGCTCTCAGAAGGTGGAGTAGAGAGATGCAGAGAATCTGAGTCTTTGATGACGCTGCTTGAGCCCCTGGATGCAGCCATGCCTGAAGCCTACTTCTGAACATCCAAGTTACATGAGCTAGTTAATTCCCCATATTGCTTACCTTGGATTTTCTGTTACTTGGAACACAGAGTCTGACCTCAGAACTCCAGTTCAGCCTGTTTTTCTCAGCCCCTTACATTGTAAGCAACACATCATGTCACTCATCTAGTTGTTTCTACCAAAGGAAAAATCTTGCAAACAAGCTAAAGATGGGTCAATAAGTTTCAAGTGCATGGTAAAATGAGGCCAACCAATACAAGCTTGGTTTTCTTCTTGGAATCTATAAACTTGTAGAATTGTAGGAGGTCCTTGGGCAGGATTTGCCTAAAAGCCCTACTGTGTGCAGGACTCGGACCCTCCCCTTCCAAGGTTGTTGTCAGTTGACTTTAACAACTCTTTGACTACCATGTTCCAAGTGTCTACTGTGTGGCTGGCCCTGCACCAAGGGCCGCAGGTACGACTTCTGCCTTCTAGGCCCTTCAGTCTAGTGATGATTGGTCACAATACACATTTTTACTATATTTTACACAAAGCCCTAGGAGGCTGGCATACAGGGGGGAAACTGCTACACCCATTTCACAGAGGAGGAAACAGAGACTCAGAGAGGTGCAGTGATTTGCCGAACATCCCTCTGGTAAAGAGGGGCAGGGCTAGGCCATAACCCCGGATCTGCCTGCCTCCAAACCCAGTGCTTTTTCTTCTAGCCTTTGGGGTGGCAGGGATGGCGCTGGGACTGACATTTCTTTGAGGTAGTCTGTTCCACTTAGGGGCAATCAGAATGGTTTAAAAAGCTAAAGAAAGCAGGGAAGCCAAGTATCATGGGCTTCCTGTTTGCCCCAAGAGTCTTGGCTCCATGAGAAGCCCCAGTATTCAGGCCCATCCAGCTTTACTCTCCTAAAGGACTCACCTCCTACAGGCTGTGGACAGAGAGGGACCAGCCACAACCTTAAAATCCAGGCCCCAGATGCTTTCATGGGCAGCCCTTGGCACCCCAAGTGAGCTGTCCTGGCCTCTCTCGTGCCTCTGTCCTGCATCTCTAAGATCCAACTGACATGGCCTCAACATCCCCTATCCCCTAGGGTCTTCCCTATATGTTATTCAACCAACATTCATTCAACCACTGTTTATTGAGCACCTACTATATGCAAGGGGCTGTTCTAGGTGCTCAAATCCCTGCTGGTGGGGTGAGCAGACAATAAGAAAATAAGTAAAATCAATAGGATGCCAGGTAGTGGTAAGTGAGATGGAGAAAAAGAAGGGGGGGGGGAGGAGAGTTGGTATTTGCAGTTTTAAATAGAGAGATCAGAGAAGGTCTCACCACGAAGTCATCTCACTGGAGGCTTGCAATAATCCCACGCAGGCAAGAATGTGATTCCCAAACTGCAAATAAGGAAACTGAGGCTTCAGGATTAAATCGAGTCTACACATGCCAATCTAACCAGCTGTGGAGCTGAGATTCTGGTGCAGGGCTACTGCTGCTCCCCCACGTACCCTCTCCCCTACCAAATGGTACTAGCAGCCCTTTTGCAGGCTCTGAGAGGTAAAGCCACATATCCGGACCTGCAAGAGTACAGGGCGGGGCTGGAGTCAGCCCTAGTGCCACCCTCTGGAACTGCCTCTTAGCAAGGCCTACATCTGCTTCCACAGGCCTCGCTCTTTAGCTTCAGCTCTGGGCTTGCTGAATCTCAGTCCTCCTCTTTGCTGACTCCGTGTCCTCCAAGACCACTGCTCTCTTTCCCAGAGCCCCTTTGGCTCTCTATCCCAGGTCACATGAGACGCTAATCATCCAACCCACCCTTGTTCTGCCTCCTCAATTAACTTCTGGCCCATCGTTAAATCTGCATTTGCATGAAACCTACAAAAGACATCTTGTGGATGGCCTAGGCGGGCAGACAGCTGGTGTACATGTGTAACGGGGAGGGGGAGTTTCTCACCAAGCTTTTCCATCTGGATTTGTTCAGTAATCTCCCAAAACCCCAGACTAATCTTTCTGAACACTGTGGCATAGTGGAAAGACCTTGACCATGGAGGAGCTGGATATCGGGTTAAGTCCTGGCTGTGTAGCTTTGAAAGTGACTTTATGTTTGGGGCCGCAGGATCCTTATCCGTAAAACAGGGTTACAGATCCTCATTCTGCAAGGTTGTTTTAAAGATAAAATGCAGGGACTTCCCTGGTGGTGCAGTGGTTAAGAATCTGCCTGCCAATGCAGGGGACACGGGTTTGATCCCTGGTCCGGGAAGGTCCCACATGCCACGGAGCAACTAAGCCCTTGTGCCACAACTACTGAGCCTGCGCTCTAGAGCCCACGAGCCACAACTACTGAGCCTGAGTGCCACAACTAATGAAGCCCGCACGCCTAGAGCCCGTGCTCCACAACAAAGGGAAGCCACCGCAATGAGAAGCCCTCACTGCAACAAAGAGTAGCCCCAGCTCGCCGCAACTAGAGAAAGCCCGCGCGCAGCAACGGAGACCCAACACAGCCAAAAAAAAAAAAAAAAGATAAAAGCCAAAAGAGAGTATCTGTTAAACGATAAAATTTGGTAGAATTTTAAAAAGCATTTAGATAGAGCCTGGCAGACAAACATCAAGATTTTGTTGAATGGAATGGAGAAGTCTGTATAATGGTGAACAACCACCACCAACACAACAACAGCTGCATTCATTGTGCTCCTACACTCGGAGGTAGGCACCCTTAATATCAACATTATTTTACAGAAGAGGGGAAAAAAAAGCACAGGGAGGCTCAGTAACTTGCCTATGGTCACACAGCAGGCAAGTGACAGAGTTGGGATTATGAACCCAAATTGTCCAACCCCAAAGTATAAGCTCTTTACAATTATGCTAGGTTAGTAAATGAGGCTTGAAACACAGCGATTAAGTCCAGAACCTTCATTCTTAACCACTGTACCAGCTTGTCAGAGCTGAAAGGGGCTCTAGGACTAATCTAACCCAGCACTCTCATTTTTTTCCCAGCAGGAGCCTAAGGTCCAGAGAGGTAGTGTGACTTTCCCAAAGTAACACAGTCAGTTAGTTGAAGAATAGGACAAGCACCCTGGTTTCCTAACTCTTGAACCCCATGCCATCACTGAGTATCACAATGACCGTGAGAGGCCTTCAGGGAAGGAGTCTCGAGGATATACCAGAATTTTTCCAGCAGAAGTGTAGGGAAGGCAGACTAATCAGAGGGAACAGCCCATGCGAAGGTCTGGCGGCCATGAAAGTCTTTTTTTGGAGAATAGTGAGCTGTGAGGTGCATGCAAAGGTTGGGGCTGGAACAGATGATAAGGCTGGTTTTCCTATTAAACCATGTTTCATATTTCCACATGGTTCTTTTATTGTTTAACACTTTCTTATTCTGTCTTATGTTGCTAATATCTTTCCTTATTTCTTTCGCGTGTTTCTAATGTTAATTAAAAATTCTTGGTCTATCTGTTCTAATGTCTCTGACTCCAGTGCTATCTCGAGTCAGTTTGCTGTTTTTCTTTTGAAGCCTCTGTGCTCCGGCTGGTGATACAGTGGGGGTGAGGGTGCACATACCATCCCTAGAAACAGTGAGGGAAGACATATGGCTCCCCGCCCCTCGTCCTCAAATCAACACCAGAGTAACAATAGAGCAAAAACGTCACTAAGCCTAGGAAACTGTGGAGAGAAACGGAATCTCCTGGGGAGACGGAAGGGGGTTTTAACTTGGTGTGTGCAGCGCTGGAGGGTGGGAACGCAGCAGCCTGGAGAAGGGGCAGGGCCTAGTCTTTAGCGGGTGGAGAATACTGTAGAAAAGACAATCAGATTTGAGCTCTGCTCTTGCCTCTTTGCATCAAGCCTTCCCCAGCACACCTCCCCACACCCCCTGCCCCAAAACATGCCCACTTGCCCTGGAGCAACCGAGGCCAGCATTCTCACTTGCACACGCGGGGCCCAGGCAGACGGTCCAAGTATATGCCGGAGTAAAATCAGGGCCGTGCAGCAGGCACTGTGGAGTTGCAGAAATCAAGAGGGAACTAATGGGGTGACAGGCCTCCACGGTCACTCCAGCACCCCTTCTCTTCTGGACCTGGAGGCTGGTGGATTCTGACCTAGGCAGACAGCCCCCTCCCTTGGCTGCTTCTTCCTGGCATCCAGAAAGTGAGGCTCAATCCTGTAGAGTTAGTTACTTGGTGGGGGGGCTGGGGGTGAGGGTCGTGATGACAAACCCAGGGAGGAACTATGCAGTTCTGACACCTGGGGGCCTCCACTCTGGGACCGTCATCTCCTTGGGCTCATCAATGCTGACAGAGACCAGGGTCAGGCTTGGATTCTTACCCCAACATGCAGCACCAGGCAGAATAGCTGAAACCCTCCCACCTCGAGGAGTGAGCTCACGGGTTACAGAACAGGGAATCCGAGGAGTACACTGGCTTCAAAAGAAAAACAAACCAATTAGAGATACCACTGGAATCGGCCGTGTTCAACAGATGGACTGAGAATTTTAAAATAAGCGTTAGAAACACGCCAAAGAAATAAGAAAAGATATTAGTGAAACAAAACAGAATAAGAAAGTGTTAAAGGACCCAAGTGGAAATATTCTATATGAAAAAACAGTTGAAATAACAAACATAATAGGTAGAATTAACTGCAGAATGGATACTGCAGCTGAGGAATGAAATAGGGAACGGGGATATCAGATGGAGGAATATTTCCAGGAAGAAGCCAGGAAGGATTAAGAAATCGGAAATATGAAAGAAATGGTAAAAGATCAGTTAAAAGTTAAAACAGCAGCCCCAATCTTACTCCATTAATTTGAAATGGATCATAAACCTAATTGTACAGATCTTCTTGGTTTTTTTTTTTTTGGCCGCACCACACGGCATGCGGGATCTTAGTTCCCCAGCAGTGGAAGCGCCGCGTCTTAACCCCTGGACCACCACGGAAGTCCCCATAATCGTAACTATAAAATCCAGAACCATAAAGCCTCTAGAAGATAACATAAGCAGGTATCTTTGTGACTTTGGGGTAAGGCAAGGAGTCCTAACTTCTTAAAAAAAAAAAGATAATTTGGACTTCATCAAAATTTTACACTTCTGCTCATCAAAAGATACCATTAAGAAGCTGAATAGACAAGACACATAATGGGAAAGAATACGCACAATACACATAGCTCCCAAAGGACTTGTATCCAGTAAATAAAGAATTCCTAAAGTTGCCAATAAAATGATTAACAACTCCCCACACACACAATGGGCAAGAGACTTAGCCACTTCAAAATGAAAACATACGAATGACCAATAGTTCATGGTGTTCCACATCATTATCATCAGGTAAATGAAAATTAAACCCGTTTCACACACACCAGAATGACTAAAACCAAATCAAAATGACTTGCAAAATCAAACATTGGCAAGAATGTAGAAAAACTCATGGTTATGTAATAAAGTACACTGACTTTGGAAAAGAGTTTGGCAGTTAAACCAACATACACTTATCACATGATCCAGCAATTCCACTCCTAAGTATTTGCTCAAAAGAAATAAAAATACACCCAAAGGGCTTCCCTGGTGGCGCAGTGGTTGAGAATCCGCCTGCCAATGCAGGGGACACGGGTTCGAGCCTTTGTCCGGGAAGATCCCACATGCCGCGAAGCAACTAAGCCCGTGCACCACAACTGCTGAGCTGGCGTGCCACACTACTGAAGCTCGGGCACCTAGAGCCCACGCTCCGCAACAAGAGAAGCCACCACAATGAGAAGCCCGCACACCACAACAAAGAGTAGCCCCGCTCGCTGCAACTAGAGAAAGCCCCTGCGCAGCAATGAAGACTCAACACAGCCAAAAATAAATAAATAAATTTATTTAAAAAAGAAAGAAAATACACCCAAAGAGTCATACATTAAGTGTTCATAGGAACTTTATTTATAATACCCCCAAACTGGAAACACGCTATTTATTTAATTTTTGGCGGCATGGCATGTGGGATCTTAGTTCCCCGACCAGGGATTGAAGCCACGCCCCCTGCATTGGAAGCGTGAAGTCTTAACCACTGGACCGCCAGGGAAGTCCTTGGAAACAGTTTAAATATTCACTAACAGATCAATGAATAAACAATGGTGGTATATTAATTCAACGGAAAACCACTCGGCAAAAAAAGGAGAGAACTATTGAGGCAACAAACATAGATGAATCTCAAAAACATTACGCTAAGTGAAAGAAGCTAGACATAGAAGAGTATCTGCTGTATCATTCCATTTACACGAAACTCTAGAAAAGACCAATCTAATCTATGGTAAAAGAAATCAGAATAATGATTGCAATTTGGGAGGAAAAATAGACTGGAAAGGGTTGTGAGGGAACTTGCTAGAGAGACAAAATTTTTTTAAATCTTATTTTGGGGTTATGGTTACAAGGTAATGTAATTGGTCAAAATACCACATTGAACTGAACACTTAAGATCTGTGCATTTTATTGAATGAAATTATACATCAACAAAAAAAAAGAGAGAGATGGAAATATAAGTGCCAACATCTAGATATTAGGAGTCCCATGAGAGGAAAATAAATCAAAAGTAGAGATATTTGAAGAAATAATGAAGACAACCTTGGAACTGAAGAAAAATGATAGATCTCAGTTTGAAAGCATCCCAAATACATCAGACAGGATAGATAATGAAAAACCCACACTCAGAAATATTAGAGTGACTATCAGAAGACACATTCTCAAAGTCTAGAGAAAAACAGATCACTTACAAAGGAATAAGTAACAAATTGAATTGACCAAAGTACCAAAGGAAAAGAATTTGAACTAAGAATTTTATATCCAGCTAAACTGCCATTCAAATGTTAAAGGCTAAAAAAAAAACATTCAATGGCTCAGGTTTATACAAAAAGACACCCCCCCCAAAAATTTTGAAATAACTACTTCAGTAATAGAAACAAATTCCACATATGATACTAAAGATATGTGAAAGCTGAGCAAATAACTTAGTAAAGTTTAGTGTTTAAAAAAAATCCCCAGATCAAAGACAAATATATAATATCTGAACAACTCAGAACTGCAAAACCTAGACAGTTTTAATGTGCTGTCATGGGGGCTCAAAGGCATGTCACTGAAGAGTATAAGGGTTGAAAGGGAAGAGAGAGACCAAAGGGTATAAGAAAGTGCTAATCTTGTCTTTGCAGGGAAGAGCTAGAGCTAACAATTCTTTTAAAGTAATAAAATATTAAAACGAAACAGAAAAAGCAAGATAAATTGAAATTAAAAAGTAGGATACACACACATACTTTTCAGAAACACTCAAACATTTTAAAAATTAATCACATACCAGACCACAAAACAAGTCTCACATTTTAAATAACAGGTCTTCACAGAGTCCACATTCTCTGACCATTAAGTTTGAAGTTAGTTTTTAAAAGGACAAACAATTTTCCATACACTTAGAGATTAAAAAATCCCTAAATAACTCATAGATCAAAGAAATGTCATAGTAGAAATTAAACACCACTTAGAACTGAACGATAATAAAACACTATATATCAAAAACTGCAATGCAGCAAAGAAAGTCTAAAAATTAATGAGCTAAGTTTCCAATTAAAGAAATTAGAAAAAACAGAAACTCGAAGAAAATAAAAGGAGATTACAAAGAGCAGAAATCAACAAAACAGAAAACAAAGATTAAACTGAGAAGATCAAAGCCACAAGTTGGTCCTTTAAAAAAGTCAATAAACTTGAGGCAAGATTAATTTTAAAAAATAAACAGAGGGAGAAAGAGATAATACACAATTATTACGGAAAAGAGGAATACAATAAGGAAATGCTATAAGCAACCTTACACTGATAAATATGAAAATGCAGATTAAATGCATACATTTCTAAAAATACATATATAACATACCAAAACTGACTCAAAAAGAAATAAGGAAACTAAATTTAAAAATTGAAACAGTAGTTAAAATCTTTCCACAAAGAAAACAGGCCAAGGTTATTTTACAGGTGAGTTCTATCAGACTTCAAGAAGCAAATTATCTCAATTTTACCCAGACTTTTCCAGAAAACAGTAAAAGAGAAAATATTACTATCTACTTCTATGAGGCCATTATTATTGCAATACCAAAGCCAGAAAAGTACAACATAAAAAATGAAAATTACAGACCCATTTTATTAATGAAAACTGATAAAATAATTCTAAACAAGATATAAGAGAATAACCAATATACAAGTTAGACTTATCTTAGGACTGCAAGGACGGTTTAATATTAGAAGATCAAATATGTAATTAACTACATTAACAGATTAAAGGAGAAAAACCATATAATCATCTCAAGATACTTTTTGAAAGCATTTAATGCAAATTAATTCAACACAAATTATTATTTTTAAAAAGCTCTCGGTAAGTTATGAATAGAAGAAAGCTTCCTTAACCTAAAAAAAGCCATTTATAAAAAATCTGCAATACATATATATTAAACGGGGAAACATTAGAACATTATCTCTAAAATAAAAAACAAGACAAAGATACCTAATACCACCTTTTAAATTTTTAAGATTGTACTGGTAGTCCTAGACAGTGTAATAAGATGAGGAAAAAAGTTAAAAGCATAAAGATCTAAAAATACAAAAGAAAACTATCATTACTTGTAACTGATTGTCTGCATAGAATCTACAGACAAATAATTGGAAATAGTTTAGCAAATTAGCTTGATAAGATCAAATGCAAAAAAGCCTATTGCATTTTCATATACCAGCTACAAAGAGAACTGGAAAACATAAGAAAAAATGGGTACCCAGATGGGAAAAAAGTTGAATTGGATCCTTATCCTACACTATACACAAAATCAACTGAACATGGATCAAGGTCTTAAATGTGAAAAACAAAACTTTGAAACATTTAGTAGAAACTGTAGGTGACAGCTTTCTGATCTTGGAGTTAAGGCACACTTTCTTAAATAAGATCCAAAAAGCACAAAATATTAAATAAAACAGTGCTAGATTAGACTCTATTAAATTTTAGAATTTCAGTTTCCCAAACATCAGTAGACTCAAAAATATAAAGAACTATTACAAGGGAGTTCCCTGGTGGCCTAGTGGTTAGGATTCCGGGCTTTCACAGCCGTGGTCTGGGTCCAATCCCGGGTCAGGGAACTGAGATCCTGCAAACCACACAGTGAGGGAAGGAAGGAAGGAAGGGAGGGAAGGAGAGAGGTAGGGAGGGAGGGAGGAAGGAAGGACTATTACAAATCAATAAGAAAAGAACAAAAAAAGGACAAATAGAAAAATGGGCAAGGGACTTCCCTGGTGGTACAGTGGTTGGGAATCCGCCTTCCAGTGCAGGGGACGCGGGTTCGATCCCTGGTCAGGGAACTAAAATCCCACATGCCTCGGAGCAACTAAGCCTGCATGCCTCAACTAGAGAGGAGTCTGCCCGTCCCAAGGAGGACCTGACACAGCCAAAAATAACTAATTAATTAATTTAAAAATGGGCAAAAGACATCTCACACACACACACATTCATACACACTTCTTCAACCTCATTGGCAATCAGGGATATGTAAATCAAATCTCCAATGAGAAATCGTTATATTTGTTGGGTTGGAAAAAATAAGAAGTCTGACAACACTTATGGAAGATGTAGAACAACAGGATCTCTTACATGTTACTGGTGGGAGTATAAACTGATACAATCATTTGGAAAACAGTTTGCTCTTATCTTGTGATACTGAACAAATATTCATATACACTATGACCCCACAATTCCACTCCTAGTTATATATCAAGAGAAAATTTCTATATATATGCATTAGAAAGCATGTACATGAATACTCATAGTGCTTTGTCTACACTAGCAAAAACCTGAAAACAACCCAAATGCCATCAACAAGAAATTGACTAAATAAAAACTGCGGTGGGAATTCCCTCGAGGTCCAGTGGTTAGGACTTGGCGCTTTCACTGCCAAGGCCCCAGGTTCAATCCCTAGCTGGGGAACTAAAATCCCACAAACAGGGCGGCACGGCCAAAAAAAAAAAAATTACGGAACACTCAGTGGAATATTATACTGTAGTTAAAAAAAAGAATTACAGCTACATGCAACCATTGGATCAATCTCGGCAATGTAAGATTGAGTGAAAAAAGCAAGTCCCAGGAGATTATGTAAAGCATGATACACTTTCATAAAGTAAAAAATATATATTTTTTACATAATGTATATAACACACACATATATATGATTTTAAATACTAATCCAAAAAAGGCAAAGGGAATGAGAAACTTCATATGTATAATACGTATATCTGTGTGTGATAATAATACTAATAAAGTATTAATCAAAAGTTTAAAATAATAATTTTAAAAGGCAAGGGAATGAGAAAGCCCAGACTCAGGAGAGTGGTTACCCCACATGAAGAAAGGTGGGTAGGAGACAGATGGAGGAACCAGAGGAAGATGTAAGGTATTGGATGATGGCTCATAGGCATTTAAAATTTATTTTTAATAATAAAATAGGGACTTCCTTGGCAGTCCAGTGGTTAAGACTCAACGCTCCCACTGCAGGGGACATGGGTTCGATCCCTGGTAGAGGAACTAAGATCCCACATGCCACGCGGTGGGGCCAAAAAATAAATAAATAAAAATAATAAAATATACAAGAGGGACATTATGAACCAGTGATAAATGTGCTTGAACAAGGATCATGATTAATCCACTGAAAGATCTCAGGGTCCATAAAACAACTTAAATGAAAACAAAAATGCTCAGTAAATATTCACATTTTGCCAAGCACTATAGAGACTGTTCAACACGCTTCATATCTCATTGAATCCTCAACAGTTTTATGAGCTGGAAACCATTACTGTCCCCATTTTATGAGTAAACTGAGGTTCAGTCACTCGGCCAGGGTCAATCATCTGGAACCCAGGTCACCTCCTCCTGTCAAAGTAGGCAAGATATGTAACTTTCTTTTTTTTTTTTAATTTAATTTATTTATTTATTTATTTTTGGCTGTGTTGGGTCTTCGTTTCTGTGTGAGGGCTTTCTCTAGTTGCGGCAAGCGGGGGCCACTCTTCATCGTGGTGCGCGGGCCTCTCACTATCCCGGCCTCTCTTGTTGCGGAGAACAGGCTCCAGACGCGCAGGCTCAGTAATTGTGGCTCACGGGCCTAGTTGCTCCGCGGCATGTGGGATCTTCCAAGACCAGGGCTCGAACCAGTGTCCCCTGCATTAGCAGGCAGATTCTCAACCACTGCACCACCAGGGAAGCCCAAGATATGTAACTTTCTTGGCAAACAGTAAGTGCTTAGTAAGTGTTTGCCTTAATTCAGAGGGGCTGTGTGGGCATATTGGAGAGAAACTGGTTGGTGGCTAGGGGACCCAGATACAGTCCTACCACCTCCCTTCACGACCTGGCAGGGTCACTTTCCCTCTCTGTGCCTGGAGAGGGCTGGAGTGGCAAACCCCAAAGGCCATTCCTGCTTAAACAACCGTTTAAGGGGCCACTGAACAAACAGGTCACCCTTACCTTACTTCTCCTGGCAGGCCCTGCTGATTCTCCCAGAGTCAGTCTGAGGTCTGCAAGCTTTGGGTCCAGCCCACCTTCTGACATCACCTCCTGGCCCCCTCCGCTCACCACTCAGACCTTCTGTGCCCTGCTCTCTTCCCTCAGGGTTTTTGCACAACCTGTTCCCCTGCCTGGAACACTCATCCCCAAGGTCTCTGCTTGGATCACTCCTTCTCATTCTTCAGGTCAAAGGCCACCTCCTCTGAGCCCCTACCGCACCCCAGTCCCTCACTGTTTCACAACCCTGCTCATCACTGGCTGAAATTAACCCAATTTTATTTTATGGTCTGTCTTTTGCATTACAGAGGAGCTCCTGTATCCCCAGCACCCAGAACCACACCTGCCTGCAGAAGATGCTCAGTATTTGTTGGAAAGAGAGAGGAAAAAAAAAAGAATGACGCTGCCTCCCGCAGGAATTCTTTGTGGTTGTTCTGCCCGAGGCTTGGTTAGGTGGCTCCTCTGGTCCCACAGCTCTTGAACTTTCCTTCACCCTACACCACCCGGTGAGTGTGTCTGAATGTGTCTGTTTACATGACCATCTCCTGCACACACTGGTTGATCTTTGAAGGAAGAGCGAGACCAGATTTGTCTGCGAATTCCAGCAGCCAGCCTTGGGCCTAGCAGGCAATTGGGCTAAGGAAATGTTTGTTGAATGAATGAATGAATGAATGTTCTGCACCCATCTTTCCTCCTTCCTGACTCTGCTTCCTCCTTTTTCCAGCCTGACAGGCCCCAAGAGCTGACACCCAAGTGAGCTGACAAGAAAGGCCACTCCAGCGTGAATTTTCTGAAGTGGGGACAGCACCTCCTTCCCCCAACAGTAGTCACTCCAGACAGTGAGGGAACAAAGCCCAAGGTGAGCCCTGCCTCTGCCACAGGAACCACCTGGGGCCTGCCCAGCAAAGCCAATGGGACAGGGTTTTCCGTGCATCTCAGTCTCGCTGATCAGAGCGTGCCACAGGACGGGGAGGCTGGCAGGCCTGCCTCAGAGCCCCAGCTAGAGGCCTTGCCAAGTGAGCTCTGCCTGGCCAGAGGCCAGTGGAGAAATACTTGATTATTCAAATCAAGTAGCCACTCAAGAGGAAAAGATCTGCTTCCTCCAAAAGGACGAAGTGGGGCAGGCAGGCCAGTCCAGGGACTTGGTGTCGAAGGGGGAAATTGCAGAGCAAAGTTCTCACACAAACCAGTGCTCTGAGATTTGCCACCCCAGGAAGACTCTGGAAGCCTGAGATGGAACTCCAGGAGGGTCAGGTCCAAGGCCAGAGCCCTGGACTGAAGCTGGGGCCAGTCCCCACTGAGGATTCTCAGTTAGCAGTAGCTTCAGCCAGGCTAATTACTCTGGCCTCCTTCTGACCCTGGCTCTGGAGACACCGGGACTGCCCCCCTGTGCTCCCCACCCCTGTCCGTTCCTCCCTTCGACCAGGATCACACAAGGGGTAGATAAACTCTGCATCCTCGGCTCAGGGGGCCAGGGAGTGTCCCGCAGTCTATTCCTGCCATTTGCTCAACTCCAGCCTTGCACCCACTACCTGAGTCGGGCTCTGGAAGAACCATCAGGTGCAAGAAGAGTTTATACATCTGGCCTGCAGAGATTTATCTAACATTTATTAAGTGACTACGGGCCCACACTCTAGAGCCAGGCTGCCCAGGTTCCAATTCTGGCTTAACCACTTATGAGCTGCATGACCTTGGGCAAGTCCCTTCCCTTTTCCGTGCTTCTCCTTTTCACCTGTAAAAGCTGGGATTGGAGTACCTACTCTGTGGGAAGTTTAAGAGGACCAAATGAAAAAGGGTGTATAAAACACTTACTTAGCAGGCCACACATGGGGATTCAGCAAATGACAACTCTTAGTATTATTAAACAAATTAAGATTGTTTGGAGGCAGGCCTAAGTCTCCGGACCAGACATTCCCAAGACAGACAATTTTTCCCTCACCAGAGGCAAAACCAGTCAGCTCAGAGCAGACTGAAAGGCAGAGGGGAAAGCCCCCAGACTCTGGGTTCAAATCCCAGCTCCTCCACCCATCAGCTCTGCAACCCTGGGCAAGTTACTTAACCACACTGAGTCTTGTTTCTGCCTCTGTGTATTATAGACCACAGTAGTACCTCCCTCAGAACTGTCACGAATCTTCCCCATCGGGAGGGATGTTAGTCCCTGTTGCTGTCGGCTCTGAGCAGTGCCAGGGAATTAGGGAGCTGACACGTGCGGGGGCTGACACGTGCAGGGGCTGACACGTGCGGGGGCTGCCCCAGGCAGGGGTGAGGCGATAGGCTGGTTTCCTTTCCTGAAAACCTCTGTCTGGGCCCAGCCTCAGGGTGTGATGTGGGGAAGGCTCCCCAGGAGGTGGGGAAACTCTCCTCCACTCCAAGGATCATGTAATATCAGCGTGTACACTCACACAGGCCTGCCTGCCAACAGCCAGCCCTGAGCAGAGGCGAGAGGAACTGACCAGCAGGAAACTTCGATGAGCCTTTCCTTACAAAAGGAGGCAGTACGGCCAGACTCCATAGCCTGATGGCTGGGATTTACATGCCGGCCTGCCAGCTACTAACCATTTCCTGGGCAAGTGAGTTCATTTCTCTCATCCGTGGGGTGGGGATGATTAAGTATGGTGCTACCTCCCAGGGCTGATGAGTTCCTACATCTAACACACTTGGGGCAGCGTCTGCTCCTCAGGAGGTATCAGTTGGTGCTGTTATAGTCATTCAGGACTGCTTTAATTTCTTCCGTGAAGGATCTCCTGGCTTTCTCCAGCAGACTCAGGTCTCCCTCCTGTGGGCTTCTATACAGGGCAGGATCCACGCCTTTTACACAGATGATGATCACAAGACCTACTATGTGCTCGTCACTGTGTTAAGCATTTTATATCCATGGAGATGTTTCCTAGTCAGGGGGCAAAACCACCACTGGACTCACCTACTACTTATGACCACAGGCTCTGGGGCAGGGGCTTCTGTGCTATGGAAAGAGGTTGGGGGAAAGTGGTCACCACATTATATTACTTGGAATACATGTGCCCTGGAAGGTATGAAAATATTTGCACTTGGTACCAACTGTGTGACCTAGGAGACATTACTTAGACTCTCTGGGGCTCAGTTGTGAGGATAAATGAATAAATATAAGTGAAGCACTTAAAGCAGAGCCTGGTTCATGACGTATTTAAAACAAACATCTATTGATATATATGTATCAATCACTCCTCCGAGTACCTCTCAGGGACAGAGGAGGAAACAGGCACAGAGGTCGTACAAGGTCTTAGTTCCTAGGAGATGTTATTTCCTGCGAGTATTCACTCACCCATTCACCATATATGTATTAAGTGTGTACTATGCACCAGGATGCATGTTATATAGATTCGGCAAATGATGGCTGTTACTATTTTTAAGGAAATTAAGGTTACTTGGCACTGAGGGTCCATCTGTGAACAAGTTGGACAAGATTGGTCAGAGGTATGATGCTGGGGAAACTCATACCTGACTAAGGGTCTGAGCCACCAATAGGGACACTGGATTGTCCTGGTGCCAATCATTAACCAATCATTCATGAGCTGATGTCACTTGTGGAGAGAAGAAGACACCAATGTAGATGCGGGAAGGGCAGCCAGGCTCAGCCTGGAGTGGCTCAGGTGTTAAACCCAGCGGGACAGCCTTTCCAGATTTCCCCATGGGAACCAAGCCCGGCTGGGCTGTGGACACCCCTGCCAGGCGGGGCAGCCTTTCGTTATGTTAACATCATTGGACACTTGCTGAATGCGGGTACCTTGTTAGACACTGGGATTCACGAATGACTCAGATGGGGTTCCTGCCCTCCAGAAACTCACACAGAGCCAGACACTACCTGGGTGATCAGATTACAAAGGACTGAAGATTTCCAAGCAAGATCTAGAAAAGCAGCCATGATGC
This sequence comes from Balaenoptera acutorostrata, assembly GCF_949987535.1. Taxonomy (NCBI): domain Eukaryota; kingdom Metazoa; phylum Chordata; class Mammalia; order Artiodactyla; family Balaenopteridae; genus Balaenoptera; species Balaenoptera acutorostrata. The sequence goes on along the minus strand of NC_080064.1, from coordinate 16,823,175 downwards.
CAACTGGCAACACAGGCAGGGAGGACACTGCAGGGGAGGGGACAGCAGGTGCAAAGGCAAAGATGGGACAGGTTGGGAGACACATTTGGGGAAAGATCTTTAGCCTGGGATCCTGACCTGAGTATGAGGGCTAGTTCTGCCATCGACTTGACCTGAGCCCGTTTCCATTTTGCAAAATGAAGATAATACTTTATTGGACTGTTTCAAGGATTCAGTGAGTTCATGAATAAGAAAGAGCTTTAAAAATGGAAAAGTATAAGAGCCTGGATACTGAGGCTGGCAGTATCCAGTATTAAAGTGACTATCAAATGAGTATTAAAGTGACTCATCTACGGTCCCATGGCTGATTAAAACAGGAACTAGATTTGGTTCATCCAGGATGGGGGGCCAGCAACTCAAGCCCACCTCAGCTGCAACACTCCCATGTTCCCATCCCCCAACTCAGCCTCCCCTGGCCAATCCAGGGCCCAGGGATAACCATTTCCTCACCGTGTGATCCCAGGCCCGATTTTCTAACCTGCAACATGGAGATGCCATTTGCTGTGCTACTCCCATGCGTACATGGAAGGCTCTGCATGCAGAAGAGCACTTTCCACAGGTGAAGGAATGTCAGGGTCACAAATGAGAGGTGATGATGGTGAGTGAGGAAGAGCCAGTGTGGAAACTGAGCCAGGGAGGGGAGCCAGCTTCAGGGCTGGACGGATGTGAAAATTCTAATCTCAGCAACCCTGCTGGTGCACCAGCTGAGGAAACTTGGGCAAATTATTTCACCTTCAAGTCATTTCCCTCACTTGAAAAATGGGCTGTTACAAGGATTAAAAGCATGAATGTATATAAAGCATTTAGTAGAGTGGCTTGGTGCATAACAAATATTCAGTAGATGTTAATAACTCTTATTACTACTATTACTACTACTATGGATATTATTATGGAGGGTGGGGGAAGGGGGAAGCGGAATTCTTTCCGGGACGATCTGAAACCAGCCTCTTCCTTCTCATTTTTACTTCAAGCCTGAGTTGTGACCAGCCCCAGAAACCATTCCCCACCCTTCCTTGAGGAGTGAACCAGGGACACAGCTCCATGGAAGGTCTCCACCCTACACCAGAAGTGAGTTCTGCCGCAGTCTAGCTCAGGAGTCCTCCTGCTTTCCCAGGGCAGGAAAAGAAGACTGAGGAGCACAGTGACACTGACCTGGGCACCACCCTGGGCCTGTCCCTTCTCTGCCCCTGTTCACACAATGCCTAAGTCTAATTTGGTTCTGGGATGTCTTTCCATCTTGTGTGCCAATTCTAATGAGTGGATAATGGCTGCCTGGAGGACTGCATTTAGAAGGAACTTGAGGTTTAGAAGGAAAGAGAGCAGTGGTTGATTAGTCATGTCTGACATGTATAGGACAAGAGGGTGACAGCATGCATGACAACTACTTGCCACACGTGAACTAGAAAAGTCCTAACCTTGCCTCCCTCAAACAAGCCATAGTTGTCAGGCAGGGTAACTGAGAGCCAAGAGGGAAAGGGACGTGTCCAAGGTCACACAGCTTGAAATGGCAGGGTTGGGATTCAAACCCAGGCTCCTCCGGCTTTCTGAGGATGCTTCCTGCTAGGATTGTCATTTCCTTCCTCTTGACTAGAAGAGGAGGTGTCCAGGCCAAAACCCATTGTCTTGGAGAACAGAAGCTGCTGTCCAACCAGGAGTGTGCCTGTCCTTGGTCACCTTCCTCTGAGACCTCCCACGTGACTTTGCAAACCCTAGAGACAGATGGTTCCACTGAAAACAAATATATACAGCAAGGTCCCCTGAGGGCTTGTATCCAGACAAAAAAATTGAATCCAGATGCTAATCTGATTGGGCAGGAAGGCATGAGACCTGAATTTGGGTCTCATCGCCTCCTTCTAGCTGTGTGACCTTGAGAAAGTTACTCAGCTTCTCTGAGCTTTAGTTTTCGTCTCTATAAAATGGAGAGGATAACAAGTTAAATATAATAAGGTCATTAAAAGTGATTTGCTCAGTTCCTGACACAGAGTAAGACCTTAAATGTTAGTTGGAAGGATGAGGTCAAGGGGAAAAATGAAAACTCACAGCACTTTCACAAAAATTACTCAGGTGATTAAGGCAAGGCTCGGGCTTCCCTGGTGGTGCAGTGGTTGAGAATCCGCCTGCCAATGCAGGGGACACGGGTTCGAGCCCTGGTCTGGGAAGATCCCACATGCCACGGAGCAACTGGGCCCGTGAGCCACAACTACTGAGCCTGCGCGTCTGGAGCCTGTGCTCCGCAATAAGAGAGGCCGCGATAGTGAGAGGCCCGCGCACCGCGATGAAGAGTGGCCCCCGCTCGCCGCAACTAGAGAAAGCCCTCGCACAGAAACGAAGACCCAACACAACCAAAAATAAATAAATAAATAAATAAATAAGGCAAGGCTCATATGAGCTGTTGAGAGGAACTTGTTTATCTTTGATATCCTGATAGGCTAACTGAAGCTGAAATATGAATTACTAGATTTGATAATTTCAAAATAAGGAACCAGACTCTTCTAGGAAAACAGGGTGTGTCATTCATGTCACAAAGAAGAAAGCATCCTTGAGTGGGTGGGTTGGCAATGGTAGGGGATGAGTGTGTATATTTCCCACTTTCCAGGCTGAGTGATCTTGTGCCTCAGTTTCCTCATCTGTAATGGGATAATTGCACTTGCCACATAGGGCAGCCGTTTAGACTAACTGAACAGTTCCAGGACAGGCGCTGAGTACCACCTGGCATGGCAATGTTAGCGGTGGTGTGTGGAGGTGGGAGGGGGGTGCTCGCTAATGAGGCAGAGGAAACAGAGCAGCTATACAGGTGCTAAGAAGGAGTGAAGGAGGGGAGGGGGTCTCAGAGTCAGCTGACACGCTTTCTACCCAGAATGGTGGCAGATGAGTACGTTATTAACTCCTGTATGTTAAGAGGCCAGTAAGTCAAAGTGGGAACAGGTGGAGTAAGAAAGAGACAAATGATACTCAGAGAGGCCAAGCCTGACACAGGTGAATGACAGCCAGCTTAGAGGATTATAGGACAGCGAACTGACAACCTCAACCTGAGGTCTGGGAGAGTGCCCACCCTGCTGTTCTGTAGACAAAGTAAAAGGTGGATCAGAGAAGGCAAGAACTTGACTTCACAAAGAGTCACATGGCAGATCCTTTTAAAAGTGAGATTTACGGGGACTCCCCTGGTGGCACAGTGGTTAAGAATCCACCTGCCAATGGAGGCGACACGGGTTCAAGCCCTGGTCCAGGAAGATCCCACATGCCGTGGAGCAACTAAGCCCGTGCACCACAACTACTCAGCCTGCACTCTAGAGCCCGCAAGCCACAACTACTGAGCCCGTGCGCCTAGAGCCCACGCTCCGCAGCAAGAGAAGCCACCACAATGAGAGGCCCGTGCATGCAACAAAGAGTAGCCCCAGCTCACCACAACTAGAGAAAACCCGCGCACAATAACAAAGACCCAATGCGGCCAAAAAATAAAAATTAAAAAAATTAAAAAAAAAAATTTTTAAAGTGGGATTTATGGTTTTTCAAATAAAAGCCACCTAAACACTTTTTTAAAGAACATAAAATGTTAGCTGGGCTTGTCCGGCAGCTTGCAGACCTGGCCAGCTGAAGTTCATCCACCTGAATCACAAACTGAGATCTGGGAAGATGAAGACGCTTCTCTCAAACAAGCCCTGGGTCAGCGCCTCACTACAGGGTCTCAGAGGAAATAGCCTCCCAGCTGCCATTCCCCTCTCTCCCTTCCCTGGGTCAGGGCAGGGTGACTGAGGCACCTAGGGGAGGGGTTTGGACCCAAGGTGTCCATCCCTTGAGCCTCAACTGCAAAATGGCAGGGAGTGAGGGGTAGGTGAGGTTCAAAGATGATGGGTTAAGTGCCTGGTACCCAGCGGGTGCTCACAAAATGCTACTTCCCACACAAGGTCATTCCTCGAACTCCTCTGCAGCTGCAGGGACCAGGGGCCCTGGGGCTCTGTCAGGAATCAAGGCTCCCCCTTGTTCACCTTGTACCCCACAGAGCAGTTTGCTTGTGGAGACCTTCTAGGATCTCATGCTAGGCAGCTGCCTCCAGAGCCTTCACCGTGAGCTTTAACCATGAGGTTTCATGGCCTCCTACACTGCCCTTGAGCTCAGACACGGCGATTTGGAGATCTGTGCTACAGCTGGGCTACGGCCTGTCATCAATCACCAGGCCTTGGTCCCCAGAAAAGGGGGCAGAACAGAGAGCTGTGGGTTCAGAGTGCAAGACGGTGTTTCCTGTCTGCAAAGTGACACCAATGCACAGGGCTACTGGGAGCATTAGGTGAGGCGGCAGATGTCAAGGGAGTCCCTCCCCTCAGGGGGCTGCATAATCTCTAGTCTGAAGCACCCCAGGTTGCCTGTCCCCAAGGGGTTGGGCCCCGGGCCCAGCTTCCTAAGCACTGACAGGCTGATGCTCTATTAGCCCCCAAACTCTAGAGCCCTTAGCCTCTTCCTGGGACCAGAAAAGCAGAAAGAAATCTCCCTCATCCTGGCTGACATGTTTCAGAGACGCTGCCAGGCCCCGGAAGAGGGATTGGTGTCTATGTGTCCCACATTCCTACCCTGAGCCTCCTGAGGGCTGGCCCAAGCCTCATGCACCTAGCCCAGAAACTGCAAACTCAGAAGGCAGGCAGGGAATGGCAATGAAGCAAATGGGCTGGGTGTGAGAGCAGGGCACAGTGGGGACTGCGGTCAAGTGGATAGAGCAGCTGCTAATCAGCTCCAGTCATGGTGGCCAGGCAGGGATGCAGCCCAGAGTGGCCACATCTTTTGATCTTTTGAGGGAAGCCAGAAACCCTTATTTTTATGTAAAATGAAATCACCAGCAATGAAATCAAAGTTTTAAAATCACTGCAGGAGACTTACAGACATCGAAAACAAGCTTATGGTTACCAAAGGGGAAACGTGGCAGGGAGGGATAAACCAGGAGCTTGGGATTAACACATGCACACTACTATATATAAGATAGATGACCGACGGGGACCTACTGCATAGCATAGGGAACTCTACCCAATATTCTATGATAACCTATATGAGAAAAGAATCTAAAAAAGAATGAATGTGTGTATATGTATAACTGAATCATTTTGCTGTACACCTGAAACTAACACAACACTGTAAATCAACTATATTTCAATAAAATTAAAAAAGAATCACTGTGGGAGTCAACAATGCCCCCACCCCCACCCTTTTCTGCCTCAGGAGGGCAGTTTGTGACTGACCTGCCATAACCTAAGTCACAAATGTTTGAGGACCAACTCAAATTAAATCAGACCCATTCCAAGTCTTAGGGATGTCCCAACCCCCCAACTCCTGCTCTTCAGGGAACTTGGGTTACAGATGAGGACACTGAGGCTCAGAAAGGGGAAGGGACTTGCCCAAGGTCACACAGGTAGTATAACAACAGTTCAAGGACTTAAACTCTGCTCTGAGTTGCGGATCTTGCTCTACCAACGCATACCATCTATATTCTTCCTTCAACAATTCTTTCTTTTTAAAAAATAGATATATTAAGGATATGCTATGGAAACGATACACACCATAATCAAGATAGTGGTTACTTTTAGGACGGTCATGGGTGACCCTGGGCAAGCCCTTCCCCTCTCTGGACCTCAGTCTCCCTGGTCTGCAAAGCAGCCGGTTGACAGAGGCAGCCTTTAAATGCCTTCCAGCTCTGAGGCATCTATGAGGTCTCTTCTCTGGCCAGTACTTTGTGGCCTCAGATGAATATAAAATTGTAATAATAATAATAATGGGGAGGGCAAGTCCACGGTAGCCAGGAAGGAACACTACAATTTTAAGTGAAACTTGACTCCTGGTTACTGGAATTCAGGAAGAACGATGTTAATACCCAGGCAGTTTAACCACCACCCAACAGTTAAACAAAAACACATCTGGTTTAACTTCATTTTCCTCGTGTCCTCCCCCCGACCCCCTACCCTCATCTCAAATTTTACCCCTTAATTTGAGAAGTCAAATTAAATGCAAACAATTGATTTCATGCCACAGTGAGGTTGAGAATTTCAGCATGGAAAACGTTAAGCATGAAGTTTTCCTGGGAGTAATTAGGAAATGTTGGGGGGTGGTATGAGGGGGGTGGAAAAATATGGAGACTATTCTTGAATGTTCTTTGGACACTGAGCATCAGAGAAGAGTTGCTGGGGGCCTACTATGAACCCAGCACTCAGAGAGGCCAAGTGACTTGCCTCAGGTCACACAGCTAGGGATTGGAACCCAAGATGCTGATCCCAAAGCCAGCACTTTCCCTCCTGTCTAGGCCTTTGTAACCTAAATAGGGCCTTCCCTCTGGACCTTATGGATCACCTGGTAGTGGCAAAGAAACTGTCCCATAGGAAATATTAACTTCTCAACAACAATCTCCAACAGTGGGTCAGCCCCAGCTGAGCCATTCAATGGTGAAAAACCATTTATGATTTTGCTGGCCCCACACAGCAACTCTGCAAAGTACATATTATTAACCCATATTACAGATGATTTCCTTACCTGAGGCTCAGAGAGGGAAATAAACTTGTCTAGCGTCACACAGCAGTGCTGGGAATGAACCTCCAATCTACTGCCCACAGCTGCCCTCTAAAAGTGAGGACATCTCTAAAAACAAAACAAAACAAAATGGGCTTCCCTGGTGGCGCAGTGGTTGAGAATCTGCCTGCCAATGCAGGGGACACGGGTTCGAGCCCTGCTCTGGGAAGATCCCACATGCCGCGGAGCAACTAGGCCCGTGAGCCACAACTATTGAGCCTGCGCGTCTGGAGCCGGTGCTCCACAACAAGAGAGGCCGCGATAGTGAGAGGCCTGCGCACCGCGATGAAGAGCGGCCCCCGCTTGCCGCAACTAGAGAAAGCCCTCGCGCAGAAACGAAGACCCAACACGGCCATAAATAAATATTAAAAAAAATAAATTAAAAACAAAACAAAACAAAAAACAGAAAAGCACACTGCACAGCTTAGCTCCAGCCTGCTGAGGATGAGGACGATGACGTAGCACTGGAAAGCTGAGTCTGCATTCCTGTGGCCATGCGGAGATTTCTGAGCGCTGGTTCTCAGCTCAGCTTGCTCACTCTCCCTGTAATGTTCTCTTCAAGCTCTGAGTTTTGTATTAATAACTCAAGGTGAGAACTCCGAGCTATGTCACTGGATCCTACCCCTGGATTAAGAGGCCTCATCCCCAAAGATGGGTACAACGTGAAGATCGCTAGAGTTGATCACCGGGGCTCCAGCCCCAGCTCCCCAGGTAGCATCTGTGTGTCCTTGAACAAGTCACTTCCCTTCTCCAGGACTGATTTCTAGTTTGCAGGGAATGCTGGGTATGTAAGCCATGGGACAGGCAGGGTTTGAGTTTGGTTTCACCTCATTTCAAAGCTGGGACACATAGAGGCAGAAGGCACTGCGGAGATAACAGCCCCAGGCCTGTTCCCAGCAAGGATCTCCAGGCTCCTGGCCAAGGCTGAGTTTAGGAGGTGGCACCTGAGTGTGGGCAAGGAAGATGCCGTGCCACTCTACAGCACAGCCCATCAGGGAAAGGACAGGGCCTAGGCGGTGGGTGACAGGTTTCCAGGGTTCAGGGGCAGCGACATAACCCTATGCCCAGTCTCAGGGTTGCATTTTCTGCTGAGATTAGAGCTGATTATAGACAATATTTTCTTAGGCACAGACACCAGCTAAACACTTTGCATACATTAATCATACTATTTATTGATCTCCTCAGCTTAAAGGAGGAGACTGGGACATGACAGAGAACAGAATTTGTCCCAGGTCACACAGCTAGGTTGCCTTTTCTATTAGTGAAAACCAAAGGTTGGCTGATCAGTTTTACCCATCTTATTGCATTTTAATCTCCTTCCTTGTGAATTGCTTAATTCCAATTCTAAAGTGTCAATTTCAGAGCCTGAAAACATTTTGTTATACAAGCGTCCAGATGGCTGTTTAATTTACCGCTGCATTCTCAGCACCTAGAACAGGGCTTGGCGCATTCATAAGTATTTGTTAAATGAAGATAGCATTTCATTTCTGGCCTCAGTTCAGTTTTATTCCTCACAATAGTCTCATGAGAGAGGCATACTCCCTATTTTCCAGGTGGGGCCACAAATACAGACAGGGGCCATCACTCAAGCCTGTCTTACTCCAGGGGCCGGGAGTAAGTTAGGAAGCCATGGCCAGGAGCCTCTTCTGCTTAGGGAGTTCAGAGGCATGAAGTTCAGGAAGAAAAAAGGAGGCAAAGGGACAAGAGCAGGGGCAGGGAGTGGAGTAGGTGGGAGTGCGGGGAACAACACAGTGGGGAGGACTAAATATTTGAAGAAGGCAGGTCTAGAGCATGGGGGGAGGCAAGACTGAGCACCAGCAGGGCCAGAAGAGGAACCAAGGTCAGCCCCTCATCTCTTGGGTCATATAATGGAAGCAGGGAGCTAAGGTTGTAGGATTTAGAGTCTGGGTTCACATCCTTGTCTCATATTTACTTAACTTCTCCAGGCCTCCGTCTTCCTATTTGTAAACAAGATGATGCATGTGAAGTGTTGGAGCCTGGCACACAGTAGGCATTCAATAAACAGTTGCTGTCATCTTTGCTGGTGTGGGAGCCAAGCCCTTGCCTACCAGGGAAGCCCGGCCCACCGGGGGAGTCTTTCTTTCCCAGGGCCCAGAGGCCCTTTCTGGCCTGAGAATTGCCCCCTTTTGATCTCCAGGGTTTTCCCCCTCCACCCACAGGCCTTTGTAAAGCCCCCCTCCCCCAATCCCATTACGCTTGAAAAAAGGGTCAGAAGGGACAATGTAGGGGAAGGATGGGGTTTTCCTTAGCTTCCCGCCCCACCATTGTTACCATGCATTTAACCCTTTCTTATCCAGACTAGGCGTGGGAACCAACCCTGAGCTATCCGCTCACCTGCACATGCCCAGAGATGGATCGCAAACTCCCTCAGCTTCCGGGGCTCCGGAGCTTTGCCCTCAGGCTTTTGTGCCCACCCCCGACTCCCAAACAGCCTCCAACACGCCGGATGTCCGTTCCCCCCACTCCCACCCCCCTGCGGCTCCCGGACCCAAGTGCCTGCCTCCCTCTACTGTTCCCAGCTCTGGCCCAAACTACTTTGGAGCCCACCCAGGCAGACCAGCCCCCTCCCCGCCTGCTGTGGCAAGATCTAGAGATTACTAGGTGGTTGGCAGTTCTGGGTGGGCAACCTGACTCGCTTGATCTCGGACCAAGGGGGTTCCGTAGAAGCCGCTCAGTCACGGAGCACCGGGAGGAGGTGCCTAGACTGAAGGTGGGGGTCTCGGGCAGCGGCCTGGGAGGTAGGAGACCCCAGGGCTGCAGCAGCGGTCGCGAGCGCAGTCCCCTTGACTCGCCGGCTCCGCGAGCGCCAAGTCCGATTTCCAGCCCGGCCCAGCGCGCCCGCCGGGAGCCTCGGATGCACGCGAGTACGGGAGCGGGACAGATGGCTGGGGGTTCATAATGGGCTGCCTTGGGAGGTGTCGGGGCGCGGAGGTCCCTGCTCCACCACTGATATCCGACCTCACCACCGTCCCCAGGCAAGGGGAGGATGTGGGAGGGGCCGGGGAATCGACCACATCCCTGGGGCCGCGGGGAGCCGGGAGCCAGCGTCGAGTCTTTACCTGCGCTGAGTTCGTGGGCGAAGGTCTGTCCAGGCACAAGTGACGAGAGGTCGGTGCGCTGGGACGGAGAGCGCGGAGTAGCGGGAGCGCGACGCTGCCGGGGCCACCTCCCCCGCGGGCTTATAAGGGCGACCGCCGGGCCCGAGCGCGGCCGGGGCAGCCCTCCCCTGCTCCCGACCCCGCCCCCGGCCGGGGCCCGGCCCTCCCCGCCCCCGCCCCCGGCCGGAGCGATGCCCGCAGGTCCGCCGCGTGGCCAGGGCGCCCCCTGCCGGGCAGTGGGGCACCCTCCCCCTTCCCGCGCCCCAGCTCGGCTCGTGCCCCGCGCGGGGATGGGGCAGGCTGGGGTGCCGCTGTCTCCGTGTTCTCCTGCTCTTTCCGCCTCCGCGCTTCTCCGCGCGACCATCTCTCTCTCTCTCTCTCTCTAACTTTCTCTCCGCGAGCTCCGGCTCTGATTCCGTCTCTGTGAGCGACTCTTTGGGGTTGTCTTTATCTTTGGCTCCAACTTCCTTCTGTGTCTCTTTGTGGCTGTCTTTCTCGCGCCCTCTGTCTTGTCTGCCCCTCTGTGTATGTCTGCCCCTCTCTGTACGTCTGCCTCTGTGTCTGGCAACCTGTCTCTATTTGGATCTCTGTCTCTACCCATCGCTATCCACGAGTCTCTCTCTCCGTCTCTGTCCACCTGTGTCTCTGACTCTCCTCCCTGTCCCCTCTCGCCTTCCCACTCCAACCAGACCACTAGCCTGTCTCTCTCTCCCCTGCCCTTGGGCTGTCTCTTTTGCTAGGGGCTGAGGAAGCAGAGGGAGACCTAGAAGGGGGTGGCTTCGGGGAGGGGAGCCTCCCCTAGACAGGGCCAACTCTCCTAGACAGGGACTGTTCCCTCTTTCTCCTTAGAGCCAGCTAGGGTTCCTGCAGACTGCATCTCAGCCAGAGCCTGAGGACCTGTCCCCTGGGTGACCAGAGGAGGAAGCCAACACTCCCCATGCAGTAGAAACAGACAGCCCAGGTTCAAGACTCCACCCTGGTGACCTTGGGCAAATCATTTGAGCCCTGTGGCATGGCCGGCCCTTTAATAGGCAGACATTATCTCCCCTGGCTTCCCTTATCACGTGCTGAGAGGCAGATTAATATATGAGTCAGGGTTGAAAAGTGCACAGGAAACTCTCAAGTTCTAGATAAAGGGGGTTGGAGCTGGGACTGGAGGGGATTGAGGCCAGAGCAGAGCAGAGAAGGTGTCAGCACCAGCAGAACCAATACCAGCCCAGAATTCTCTCTCTTACCTACTCCATGCCAGCTCAGAGCCAGGCATCTTGCATACATTATCTCCCAACAACCCCATTTTAGGGAGGAGAAAACAGAGGTCCAGAGAGAACATGCAGGCGGCTTGTCAGTATAATTGGAACAAGAACTGGGGCCTGGCACCAGAAACCAAGAATGTATTTATTTTTCTTTTTTCTTGTATTTTTAGCAACTGATACTGCTTCTTTATTTACAGGAGTGATATGAAGTGTTTTTTTGACATAAGTTTATGTTTTTAGAAAGTGAAGCAAAACATTGATTAAATATTATTTATTTATGTATTCAGTGGGTTAGATTATTATGGCAAAAATCATGGAGGTGGTAAATGAATCAAGTTTGGGAAACAACACTTTTGCATAAGAAATTGTGGGTGAAAGCATCCAGAACCTGGGAGGGGTTCTGTAATTGCTCACAAACTCCAAGGAAGGATTTAGGGATACGAAGAGACTTGAGATGGTGTCATCATCAGTGAGCCAGGGGCAAATCCCCAGGTATGGGAGGTCTGCCTGTCCCAGCCTGAACAGAGGCTGGGGAGCTGAGGCAACAGGGAGTTGGAAGGACCCCATTTCACCAATCATGGGCCCCCATGCCTGCCCCTGACTTCTGATCTCCCCAAGGCTGAGGGGGGATGGACACTTCTGGTTGCACCACATGGCCAGCATTGGGCCTCCTGTGTGTCGATGATTTTTCCCCAAGTACCACCTTGGGAGTCCAGGGATTGGTTATGAGCAAGACGGACCACTGCCTTGCCAGTCCTGCTACCTTCCTCCCTCACTCTTCCTACCCTGGTCCTGGGCTCTGTCCCCCAAGAATTCAGCTGAGGTGGAGTCACCCAGCAGCCATTGCCTCCCCTGTTCCCTGGATGCCACCCCTCCTGGTGCTGTCAACACAGCAGGAAGGAGGCCTGGACTAGAAACCAGGAGCCCCATCTTCCAGCTCTGCTTCCTGGGTGAGCTGAGCAATTGCTTTCCCTGTCCAGGCCTAGATTTCCTCTGGCTGGCTGGACTGGACAATCTCTAGAATTCCAGGATTCGTGGACCACTCAGCTGTGAGAAAACAGTTCATTATATTAGGTTTCTCTGCATCTACACATACCGTGTCTCTGGGGATTTGTTTCCTTCTTGAAAAAATAAGCAAATTGGACTGCGTGACCTCCAAGCTCCCTTTATTCTAAGAGCTGATGATCTCATTTGATTCTTACGACAGTTTTTTAAGGTGGACAGGGAAGGCATTTATAACCCTCATTAGAGATGAGGAAACTGAAGGCCAGAGGAAGAAAATGACCTAATGGTCAGGGTCAGAGCTGGGGCTTTTCCTACTCATTCATTCACTCCATGTTTATTAAATGGGTCAGAGCTGGGGCTTTTCCTACTCATTCCTTCACTCCATGTTTATTAAATGCATGCCATGAGCCCCCTGCCTTGAGCAAGGTCTGAAGCTCACCAGGCATCAGAAGCTGAGTTAGAGGTGAAAAGACCCAGGAGCTCAGAGTTTTCTCATTTCCACTAACCCTGGGGAGGTTCCTACAGGGATAAAGGCTGAGATGGAGATCACAGGGGTGTCAGGTCCTCAGCGTGAAGCATGAAGGAGAAAGGATGGAGAGAGAAGAACAAAACTCCAAGGCCTATTTATGGGTGGCATCGAGGAGTCAGCTCTGACCCAGCGCTGGAGGATGGAGCGCCTGAAATCTAGGCAGATATTTAAAGAGGAGGGAGTCTGGAAACCCTTTGTCTGTTTTAAGCCTTGGATGTGAGGGATCATTTTATCTTAAGCCTAAGCATAACCAAAGGTTCAGCCATTTGACTCCCAGAGTCACCTCCAGCCTCTCCTTCAACTCAATAAAACAAGGACCCAAAAGGCTGAGATGGAAGGAACTAAGTGTGGTACTGCCCAGTGTTACTGAATGCTGACTTCATGTGAGGCTATGACCTAATATGAGGCTTTGTACATATTAACCCAGCTAACCCTCACAGCTTTTATTCCCACTTTACAGTTGAGGAAACTGAGGCATATACGAGCTGTCATTTGCAGAAGTGCCCGCCAGCCTGGTGCAAAGCTCTTCACAGGTGAGATCTCATTGGCTCCTCCCTGCATCACCGAGGCAGCATCATTAATGTCATCCTCGCTTTTCTTTTTTTTTTTTTTAATTAATTTATTTTATTTATTTTATTTTTGGCTGCATTGGGTCTTTGTTGCTGTGCGCAGGCTTTCTCTAGTTGTGGCAAACAGGGGCTACTCTTCTTGTGGTGCACGGGCTTCTCATTGCAGTGGCTTCTCTTCTTGCGGAGCACAGGCTCTAGGCACGCAGGCTTCAGTAGTTGTGGTGCGCGGGCTCAGTAGTTGTGGCTCGCGGGCTCTAGAGTGCACGCTCAGTAGTTGTGGCGCACGGGCTTAGTTGCTCCTCGGCATGTGGGATCTTCCTGGACCAGGGCTCGAACCCGTGTCCCCTGCATTGGCAGGCGGATTTTTAACCACTGTGCCACCGGGGAAGCCCTCATCCTCACTTTTCAAATGAGAAAGCTCTCGGCTCAGAGAGGCTTAACAACTTTATTCATTCAACAAATATTTATTGGATGCCTGCTCAGTGCCAGGCACCGTGCTAGGATCTGGGGACACAAGTGAACAAGATAAAGATTTCTGTCCTCAGGGAACTGACATTCTAGTTAAGGAAGACAGATAAACAATAAACATTATAATTAAGTAAATTATATAGTAAATGAGAAGGTGTTAAGGGAATGAGTAAAGAATGAGCACAGATATAGGGGGAGGAGTGCCAAGGGGGCCAGACTGTGGCATTAAATAGAGTGTTCAGGGGAGAGAAGATGGGATCGGAGCGAAGATGGAAGCCGAGAGAGAGCCTGCCTGAGACCACCCAGACAGCCAGGGAAGAACCCCGGCCGCCCATGGCTAAAGCCTGGGCTTTGAGCAGTGTACAGTATGCTATCCCAGGACCAGCTGTAACCCCCAAGCCTCTTCCCAGATTCCCAGCCCTGGCTGCAGCCCCAGGCCTAGACTTACCCACCCGCCCCACCCACCCCAGTCCTGCCCTGGCCCCTGTGCTGTCCCATCTTGAGGCTTGCCCTCACTCAGCCCTCATCTTCTCTCTCTTAGGCCAATCTCTCAGGCAGTATTAACTCAAGCACACTTCCAGCCCCATCTGCAGTCCCAGGCCCCACCCTCCACCACCCCCCCTCCACCCCCACCCCCACCCCCACCGCGGTCAGCCCTGTGCTCAGGCCGAGGCCGGAGGGTGTCCTCCAGCCCCGGCTGCACTTAAAGGAAGCCTTCCTCACAAAGGCCTGGGTAGCCCACCCTGTGAGAAAACCCCATTGTCCAGGGAACAGTGTCGCCATTTTGTCCTTTATTTCTAAAGGGACTTGTGAGCAGACTCCAAGCTCCAAGAGGGAGTATTGCTGCTTCCTCTTCTGAGCCCTGGAGAAGGCTGCAGGCCAGAAGGAAGGGTCAAGGCTGTCTGCTGGGCGCTGGATTCCAGAGGTCAGAGCAGATTCAGGCAGGCCCAGCCATAGCAGCCCCGTGGCATTTCCAGAAGGAAGGCAGGAAGGAAGCCATCCTGAATAAGCAGAAAGAGCGTTTGGCTGTATGCAGGATGGCGGAGAGATCTCCTCCACCCTCGCCCCCCTCTCCCCCATGCATATAATGGCTTTTATCATCACTGATAAAATCTTCCTGAAGATTCAGCCATCCTCCTGGCTGTGCATCAGTCTGTCCATCCATCTCCCCGTCTTCGATGGACACAGCTGAGATATGCCTTGGAGATGCTCTCTCTGGGGGCTGTACCCCTTTAGCATCCCACTTCCTGTTAGATGCAAATTTGGGGACCCAAGAATACTTTAGGCCTTGGGCAATGGCAGGCTGATATTGGGCAGATTGGGGATTACTTTAGCAATGTTCTAAAAGGCTCAGTAGGTGTCTGACCTATTTGCTTTTAGCCAAATACATGGAGACTTTGCCACTTATCTGTGTCTAGGACATGACCTGGGGATATTCATCTCCTGACAACTAACCTTGGGCTCAGGGCATGCCCCTGCCCTTGGTTTAATGGATGGCTTCTTCCTTGACATGTCAAAGCCATAGCAGGTGTGGAGAGATATTGCTAATTGACCTCTTGTCCACAGCCTGCATCCCAGCAGAAGCGTGAGAGGAGGAGTTGCGTCTCCTTGCCAAACAAAGAATGCTTGGGAATTCCCTGGTGGTCCAGTGGCTAGGACTCACTGCTGAGCCCCGAGTTCAATCCCTGGCTGGGGAACGAAGATCCCGCAAGTCGCATGGTGCAGCCAAAAATAAAAAATCATCTCAGACAAAGAATGCTTAATGGGATGAGTTTGGGAGGGACCTGAGGGGTCTTCAGCTTTATCTCCTGCTAAGTCCCCCACCTCCTGGCCTCCGCTTACACTAAATATAGCTGGGCATGGAGAATTCAGCTTTTTGGCTGTAATCCTGGACTCACTGTTAACTTGGATCACAGGCCTCAGGTCTAAAGTGTCTAGTTCTTCTTTCTCTTCTTTCAAACAGGCCAATTTCAGAGGAACCACGCACGTCTCTTTCTTGTAGGAATTTACTAAAGACTACAAGACATGAACAACCTCCAAAATCCTGAAATTTTCCCACAAGTCTCACAAAAGAGCAGCCTTGGAGGCACCTTGGTCTGAATTCCAAGATTCAGACTACAGCCTAACTGACTCCTTCACCACCAGCTCTTTGAGAATTGCCAACCTCCCAGGCAGAAGCCCTGGCTCCACCTACACCATACCGCCCTCCTCAGCCCCACAAGTTCTGCACCATAGGGTCTGTTATTTGCCATATCCCACTTCAGGTCCCTGTTTCCTTATCAGTTAGGAAGTTGTAAATAACAAAATCTAACTTCTCAAACTGGTTTTGAAAGTAGAGGAAATTTACTGGCTCGTGAAACAGAAAAGTCTACATTCAGGAGAGGCTTTTTTCCCCAGTGGTTCAGTGATGTAATCAGGACCTGGTTTCCCTCTCTTTCCATTTCTCAGCTCCTTTTCCTCTCTTTTGGCCCCAATTTCACCCAGGTGGAGGTTCCCAGGTGACATATGGATATATGTCACCTATAATATATCAAAAACGTGGAAATCTGTTTCCCCAGACAAACACAAGTCTTGGAATTAACTCTCGTGCACCAAACCTCCATCACGGACTCCCTAATCCAGTCACCACAATGCTTGATTTAAGCTGATCCAGGCCCACCTGTGGAGGTAGGATAAGGTCCCCACCTACCCAATCTGCTCCAAAAGGAGAAGAGGGAAGTGCATGTGGGAGAGGCAACTCACAAATGTCCCCCACACGTGACTCTAGGACTTGGGCAAGTACTCACACTCTACATTTATGGGCTCTATACTTGCCAAAGCACTTTGAAGTAAATAATAATAAAAATATTTTATATGTGTAAAGTGAGATATATTTCAAAATGCATAAATCATCTATGTTCATGTCAGAAAGTTTGAATCCAAAAAATAAAAAGTAAATTAAAATACCCTGTAGTCTCATCACACAGGGATATACAATTTAACGCCTTGATATTTATCTTTCCCAATTTAAAAGCAAAACAAAACAAAAACTCGAAGAATGGGATCGTAGAATACATATAAAACAAAAAAGTCTACATTTAGGTGAGGCTTTTCCCAGTGGCTCAGTGATGTAATCAGGACATGGTTTCTGTCACTTATTAAGAAAAGCACAAAGGCCCCCGCTTTTGTCACTTAATACATAAACATTTTCCCATTATCCTATTTTGTCCTCTGGGTAGGGGTTATTATGACCCCCATTGTACAGATAACAAATCCAAGGCTTGGAGATCAAGTTAGGAGCAGGCAGCCAGTGTACAATTCTCAGCCCAGGCCCCTCACCATGGTGGCTTCAAGTGGGAGAGAGGATGCGCTGCTGGTCATTCAGGAAGTGCCCAGAAGCAATTCTGGAAGGTGAGAGTGACCACGTGCTGCACCTCCCGAACAGTCTTGTCCCCTTTCCAGCCTCCTTCGAGGTGGTTCCAGAGGTCTCTGGGCACTCAGAGGAAGGAAGACCAATGGGTTTAATGTTTACCACCCCAAAGTGCAGTGCCATGGAAACCCAGGGACTCTGGACTCTCCCTCTACTTCTGGAGGTGGGGTAGGCAGGGCAGGGGGCAGAGGGCAAGCACTCCCCCTCAGAGGCCAACTCCTCCAGCTTGAGTTTTCTGTGTGGGTGCAGGGCTGGAATGAGCATGTGATGTGGGGGGAGCTCAGAAGGCCTGAGTCCCCACCTCCCAGCAGTCTCAACTGAAAAGGCTGTCATAGTGAACAGTGGCCCAGACTCTGAAGCCAGATGACCTGCGGTCAAATCTGGCTCCACTAGCTGTGTGACCTTGAGCAGGTGAACTTATTTGTGCTCAGTTTCTTCAGCTGTGAAATGGGAATAATAATACATACCCCACAGAGTTGTTGAGGGGTTTAAATAAGATAATCTATATTAAACCCCTTGGGAGAGTGTATGGCATATAATAAGCATTCAATAAATATCAGCTATTATTATTATTATTTTATTAAATATATGTGTTAATGAGTATTCTAGCTGCAGGCAATAGAAAACCACTCCTGCTGGACTAACAGAAAAGAGGAATTTATTAAAGGGAAGTTTGTCATGAAGGGAGGCAGCCAGGGTTCCAGAAGCGACTGGAAGCAGGGATTTTTTTTTTTTTTTTTTTGGCTGGGGGAAACATTCAAAAGCCTTTGTATTCAATTCTTTTTTAAAAAAAATTTATTTATTTATGTATTTATTTATTTATTTTTGGCTGTGTTGTGTCTTCGTTTCTGTGAGAGGGCTTTCTCTAGTTGTGGCAAGCGGGGGCCACTCTTCATCATGGTGCGCGGGCCTCTATCACGGCCTCTCTTGTTGCGGAGCACAGGCTCCAGACGCGCAGGCTCAGTAGTTGTGGTTCACGGGACTAGTTGCTCCGCGGCATGTGGGATCCTCCCAGAGCAGGGCTCGAACCCATGTCCCCTGCATTGGCAGGCGGATTCTCAACTACTGTGCCACCAGGGAAGCCCCAATTCTTTTTTTAATTGAGATATAGCTGATGTACAATATTATATAAGTTTTAGGTGTACAACATAGTGGTTCACAATTTTTTAATGTTTTACTACATTTATATTGTTGTAAAATATTGGCTATATTCCGTGTGCTGTACAATAAAACCTTGTAGCTTATTTATTTTATACATAGTAGTTTGCACCTCTTAATCCACTACCCCTATCTTGCCCCTCCCTGCTTCCCTCTCCCCACTGGTAACCACTAGTTTGTTCTCTATATGTGTGAGTCTGTTTCTTTTTTTGTTATATGCATTAGTTTGTTTTATTTTTTAGATTCCACATGTAAGGGAGATCAAACAGTATTTGTCTTTCTCTGTCTGACTTGTTTCACCTGGCATAATACCTTCCAAGTCCATCCATGTTGTTGCAAATGGCAAAATTTCATTTTTTTTTTATGGCTGAGTAGTATTCCATTGTATATATACGTACTACATCTTTATCCATTCATCTGCCGATGGACACTTAGGTTGCTTCCATATCTTGGCTATCATAAATAGTGCTGCTATAAACATTGGGTGCATGTGTCTTTTTGAATTAGTGTTTTCATTTTTTTTCAGCTATATACTCAGGAGTGGAATTGCTGGGTCATATTGTAGTTCTGTTTTTAGTTTTTTGAGAAACCTCCATATGTTTTCCACAGTGACTAGAAGCAGGGATTTGCTCAGTCACCAATTCAGACCATTTTCAAACTTAGTTTCTTCTCTCTGTACCTGCTTCACTCTGCCCTCCCTGCAGACCCGCTTTCTCTTCTTGCCAGTCGTTGCGGCAGGACCTGGCCCCCCAGGGCTATCTGGCAAGTGCACTGAGGCATTGCAGTGCCAGTGCCCAGCAGAGAGAATTGGATTGTCCCCTCTGGGTCACATGTCCACTCCTGGTCCAATCAACTATGGATGGGATCGGGGTCAGGCAGTGCCAACATGGCAGCTCTTAAAGAATTGGGGACTGGCCTGTGAAGGGGTCTGGACACTCAGATGATGAGAGGCCATCATCCCACTTCCTTCTGTTACAAACCACGTTTGCTCCTTGGTTCTCAAACTGAGAGAACAAACTCTCATTCCCACTCTACCACACTTACTTAGAGGGCCTGCTTGCAGCGTCCCTCATCCCAGGGGAGACCCTACCACAGCATCTGTTACTCTAGGTAGCCATCACAACACACCCCTTCACACACACACACACACACACACACACACACCCCTCTGGACATAGCTGATCAGCTCAGGTTCAGCCAATTCCTAGACTTGTCCCCTGACTCCACAATCAATCAGAATCTGAACCAAGAAGCACTAATGGGAGGGCGGTTGCTGACCACGAGAAAGGAAAGGCCAGGTTCTCCTGGGTGCCAGGGGCCACGTGGAGCTACGTGGAGTCTGAGGCAGTGGACTGTGTCCGCTGGATGAGAGGAGAAGCGAGCAGTTGCTCAGAAAGGAACTGAGGTAAGAGAGACCTGCAGCCCAAGGCACCGGGCAGGTAGCTTCAATCTCCAACTCTCCAGTCCCCACGTCCAGCACCAGAGGGACCTGGCTGCGTTTAGCTTTCCTGGGCCCATGGAGCTCCCTGGAAATTCCAACATGGCCTCACAATTCCCTCCACCCAAAGTTTTGTTTCATGTCACCAAACATGCCCTGCCCAGAAAAAATTCACTTCCTTATTTCTCCCTGAAACAAATAATCCAACTTCCTTATTTCTCCGAGGAGAGAAGACCCCACAACCAACCCACCCCCTTATTTCTCCTACTTAAAGCCCCATGGACATGTGTGCATAGAGCGTGTACCAGAAACACCCATTTAAGGACACTTAGAACAATGGTTGGCACCACAATACTCTCCTTGTCCCAATGCCACCTGACCTCCCCCAGGAGAGAGGGGACAGAAAGCAACTTTCCCAAAATGGCCGGTAGAAACAATCGTTATGACTGCCAACTCCAGATTGTGGGCATGGCATCCCTGGGGGCAGAAGGGGAAGATCCCCAGTGTGCACGGCCCTTCTCCATGCCTCAGAGCTGGGCTGGTCATAGCACGTCAAAGTGGGGCCAGAGTAGGACTTTGAGGAAAATATCTCCTCTGAAGCACCACTCTCAGTGTTTCTGCACTTAATGAGATGCAGAAGTTGTTTGTAGACTAAGCAACCATTCACTGGGAGGGAGGTGGGTTAGAATCTGCCATGGAGGCCACCTCTCTCTCTCTCTTTAATATATATTTAATTTATTTATTTATTTATTTATTTTTGGCTGCGTTGGGTCTTCATTGCTGTGCACAGGCTTTCTCTAGTTGCAGCGAGCAGTGGCTACTCTTCGTTGCAGTGCGTGGGCTTCTCATTACAGTGGCTTCTCTTGTTGTGGAGCACAGGCTCTAGTCGTGCGGGCTCAGTAGTTGTGGCTCGCAGGCTCAGTAGTTGTGGCCCACGGGCTTAGTTGCTTTGCGGCATGTGGGATCTTGCCGGACCAGAGCTCGAACCCGTGGTTAAGAATCTGCCGTGGCAGGCGGATTCTTAACCATTGCATCACCGGAAGTCCCTATAGGCCACCTCTCTTCCCACCACGTCCCCACCACAGATAAGTAGCTCAACCAAGACCTGGTTCCAACTTCCTCTCTCCTGCAGCAAATCAGAAGATTTATTTGAATTCAGTGATGATTTATTTTTTTATTTTTTTATTTTTTTTAAATTTATTTATTTATTTATTTATTTATTTATGGCTGTGTTGGGTCTTCGTTTCTGTGCGAGGGCTTTCTCCAGTTGTGGCAAGCAGTGGCCACTCTTCATCGCGGTGCGCAGGCCTCTCACTATCGCGGCCTCTCTTGTTGCGGAGCACAGGCTCCAGACGAGCAGGCTCAGTAATTGTGGCTCACGGGCCGAGTTGCTCCGCGGCATGTGGGATCTTCCCAGACCAGGGCTCGAACCCGTGTCCCCTGCATTGGCAGGCAGATTCTCAACCGCTGCGCCACCAGGGAAGCCCGATTTATTTTTTTTGAGCCCATGGTGTGCTAGGACCTGCCCATGATTGAATTACACACATGTTAATCCCTCCTTGGCAGAAGCCACTGTTAACACCGAAATCTTATTTCCTTATTTATAAAATGACAAGGTTGGACAAGGTATGGTCTCAGGCCCCGACTTGCTCTGATGGTCTAGAAATGAGGTGTCTCATTGCTACCATGTGTTATGATAGTGGATAGTAGACTGTTTTATTCTTTATTCTTGGGCCATTTTCTACACCTGTTTCCTGATCTCTCCGTGTCCCCAACACAGAGAGTCTGTGTGGAGTAAACTGATAACTGCTTGCTGAGAATCCAGCTAGCGCCTGTGAGATGAGACAGGTTCCTGTTCGGCTGGCTAAAAGGCTGATGTCAGACCGACAGCACAGAGTGATCCTGACAGGTGACATGTCAACATTCTGAGCCTAGGGGCAGCGGCAGTCCCTGGGCTGGGCCGGGTCACACTCCCACCTCATCCCGCTCCACACCCACGCTCCCTTAGCAACTAGTGGTTAGGCGAAAAAAATGTGCCCAGGGTGCCAGAAAAGTGAAAGAATCACCCCCAGTCCAAACAATACCCGAGAACAGAAGTTCATTTCAACAATCTTATTCAAATTCTGCAATCAGTAAGTTTAAAATACGGAAGTATAAGCTAATTTTAACTTTGGCATATCTGAAAGGTGTTTGTGGTTTAATGTTATTTATATTTCAAATTACATGGGAAGAGGGTAGTAAGGGGCACCACAGTGCTCAGGCAGCTAAAGGTCTAAAGCGGGCCCTGGTGCTGGAAGTCGGGTCCGCAACCTTGGAACTGGTGGCCCCAAGTCATCGCTTTTCTCTTTCTCTGGGTGGACGGCCCTGTCTGATTTCTTATCACCATCTCTCAAAATATCTTAAGACCTTAGTTGCAAAACAACGCTCAACTCACCCAAACAACACTTAACTAGTTGAGTCCAAGTGGCTTTGTTTATATTAACTTTTTTTCCCAGGAGGAGGGGTTGGAGGGAGGAAAACAGTCGCTGCAGAAAATAATACCAAGGTTGTTAATTGCTCTTTATCCCAAGCAGGTTGAGTTGATCCCAGACCACAAGGAAAATCCTCCATTCTCTGGGGTATTTTGGAAATAGGTGGGACAGGGATTCCACCGGAGAGTCTCGAGTCTGTGGGGCTGGGTGGAGACTTTGTTTCCTTTTGCTTACCTCCAGGTGGTTGTTGGCCTGTCTGTGGGTCACCACCTGTGCTATTACTGGTTGATAGGCTTCTTCAAATGGGTGCACGTTTACCTTTTTTTAATTCCAATAGATTCATTTTAGAATTAAATCACTATTCAAAATGGGAAACCAATTTCATTTGCCATAATTAGAAGCTAACCATGACCATAGATTCAATGAATTCTAGCTTGAATCTCTTGCCTGCCAAGGGCTTTTAACAAGTGGTGGGGAGGTGTTGATGATGTACTGGCCCAGGGAGAGTGAAATAAAATTGAAAAAGGAAAGCTTTCTCAATATGTGATTTGAGGTTATTTAAGATCACATCTGGATACCACTCCAGATGTGATTCTGTGTCATTTTTTTTTAACATCTTTATTGGAGTATAATTGCTTTACAATGGTGTGTTAGTTTCTGCTTTATAACAAAGTGAATCAGTTATACATATACATATATCCTCATATCTCTTCCCTCTTGCGTCTCCCTCCCTCCCTGGGTCATTTTTATGAGGCTGTGAGCTCCCTGGTGGAGAGAGATGGGTTGATGTCCTTGTTAGCAGAATGTCTGACATATATTGAGTGCACGGTAAATATGTCTACGTGTTGGGTGCCCTGAGCACAATGGCAGCCTGCCAAGGCTGTGACAACCCAGGGGCCAGGTCCTCCCTCAGACTTCTAACTTGGTGAGAGGTGGAAGAGCCTATGGATAGGAGTGGGGGATGGAGCGTCACGATCCTGAACTGCCATTAGGTCCCAGGGTCTTACAAGCAGGGCAGGGCTGGGGTGAAAGTTCCCCACTTGCCTCACCCTGGTCTGACCCAAAAGGGTCTGGAGAGCTGGGTGAGGCCGACCTCTTTTCTGGGAGAACAACGCCCCAACACAATCCATGAATTGGCCTTTTGGTATTTGTAATTCTTAAAAGAACAATAATTTGTTGCCACTTTTCCTGTGGCCTCCAGCCAATGTTTGCTTTCTGCCTATTTTCAGCCGTTTGCTGCTAATTTGGGGCAAATTGCCAAGTGTTTGAATAGGATGGAATTACAGTCCCAGCTTGGGAATTTTATCTCTTCCCCCACCACCCAGGAGTGGGGGAGGTGTTTTGGAACTCGAAATCCAACTTTGGCAATTATATTTCATCTTTTCAAATTTCCGAGCCCTGGGGGCTTCAGAACCAACCTTGACCTCTTTGTTCTGATACCTAGTTCCTGCCTTGGTTAGAGTATCACCTCCGAGGCCCCCAGCCTGGAGGTTCTGGGCCCACCTCAGCAGAGGGCCACTGGTTACTGAACACCTACTGTGCAGCAGGCACTGTGCACTGTCAGCCAGGTGGCTACTGCCAGGATATTCTTGTGCTCTTCGGAAACAGTTTCTTGGCTTCGTTCTCGCTGGCTCTGTCGTCCATCTGAGGTGTGAAGTTGATTCCAGAATGCCCAGACAAGAATGCTCCCAGATCTTAAGCAATGGAGCATTTCTAACTACCACCTCCACTCCCCACCCCACCCCTACACGCCAGCTGGAAATTTCCTCAGGAGCAGCAGGTGTTCAGAATAGCATTACCACCCATCCCCACCTCATCCTGCCATCTGGCCATAACCAGTCCCTTTACCTCGCAGAACCTTGGCTTCTTCAGCTCAGACTGGTCTCCTGACCCCTCAGGTCTGGTCCCCTCTAGGAGTTCCTACCTCACTGGCATTGCCTTTTATCCATGGCTCACACCAGTGTCCTCCCTGGCTCTCCCTCCTTATGTCCAGACCATCTCCAAATCCTGTTTGTTTTACCTGATAAAACTCTAAATATTTCTAAATTCTGACCACTCCCCTTCATGCCCACCACCACCATCCTGCTCCAGGAAACCAGTTCCTCACCAAGATGAGTGCAGGTCCTCCCCATGGTCTCAGGATGTGACACTGCTCTCTCTTCTCAGGGCAGATCTGATCATATCATGCTCCTGTGCTAAAGACCTGATTTATAACTATGGCTGCCTGAGCCTTGTGAGGTCTGGCCCTCGCCACCTTCAGCCACATCTGGCCCTTGCTGTAGCTACCCGGGCCTTCCTTTGGTTCCTTGAATGCACCACGCTCTTGCCCGCAACAGGGCATTTGCACACCCTGTTTCTTCTTCCTGGAAAGCCATCCTTTACTCCCCCAAAGCCTTACCTCATTCTGTCCTATTTACTAAGTTCTCAGCTAAAGGGTCACCTCCTCTTCGATGCCCTCTCTGATCAGCAGCCCTGAGAGAGTCAGGGCCTCATTATACCCTCTCAGAGCACTGGGTACTTCTTCATCTTACTCTAATATGGTTATTTGATTAACCATCTTCTTGACTATAACCTTCATGAAGGGAGGGACAGTGGCTATTTAAAGTCACATTGTTGCCCCAGAGCTTAGCACCTGACACACAGTAGTTGAGTGAATAAACGATTGTATGAAGGCTGTTCTGAGACTCAAATAAGGAAGAGGGAGTGGGAAATGGAGAGGAAATTAATGTTTGGAAGGTGCCCACATGGTACCGGGTGTTTCAGATACATTGTTCTAACTAATTTTCACGAACCACCAATTTTACATTTGAGAAAACTGAGACTTAAAGATATTAGGTAACCCACCCATAGTACACAGCCAATAAATGGTAGAGTTAGGATAAGAGCAGATTCTATTTAACTCCAATGCTCATTATCTCCCCCGTTCCCCACTCTGCCTCCAAGTTAAAAATGTGAAAGAATGTGTTTTGCAAATTCTTGAGATAAATATTAGTCTTTTATGACCATCCCCAGAGCTATCATTACCATATTCATAATAGATGTAGAGGGAGGTGGGGGAGTTGTTGGAAAGAAAAACACTCAGGGGTAATGGAAAGGTCTGTATTCTGTTTGAGGTGGTGGTAGCACAGGTATGTATATATTTATTGTAACTCATTGAAATGTGCACCTAAGAGCTGTAAATTTTACCATATATAAATTTTACCTCCATGCCACAGCTATGAATAGTTGGTACTACTGAGGAAATTTGACTATGTCTCCATTAGCTAATATTATTGTATCAATGCTAAATTCTGTCAAAGTTTAACCACAGAGTTACCATGTAACCCAGCAATTCACTCCTAGTACCTAAGAGAATTGAAAGCACGTATACATCCACACAGAAAACTGGTACATAAATGTTCATAGCAGCATATTCAGAATAGCCCCAAGGTGGAGATAACACAAATGTCCATCAGCTGATGAATAGAAGAATAAAACGTGTTTTTTTTTTAAAGTAGAAAGAACATGAACAAATAATTTTCAAAGAAAAAATCTCAACCGGAAAAAAATAAAGATAAAACAAAATGTGAGCTACATATAAAAGAATGAAATTAGAACACTTCCTAACACCATACACAAAAATAAACTCAAAATGGATTAAAAACCTAAACGTAAGGCCAGACACTATAGAACTCTTAGAGGAAAACATAGGAAGAACACTCTTTGACATAAATCACAGCAAGATCCTTTTTGACCCACCTCCTAGAGAAATGGAAATAAAAACAAAAATAAACAAATGGGACCTAATGAAACTTAATTTCCACAGCAAAGGAAACCATAAACGAGATGAAAAGACAACCCTCAGAATGGGAGAAAGTATTTGCAAATGAAGCAACTGACAAAGGATTAATCTCCAAAATATACAAGCAGCTCATGCAGCTCAATATCAAAAAAACAACCCAATCCAAAAATGGGCAGAAGACCTAAATAGACATTTCTCCAAAGAAGACATACAGATGGCCAAAATGCACATGAAAAGATACTCAACATCACTAATCATTAGAGAAATGCAAATAAAAACTACAATGAGGTATCACCTCACACCAGTCAGAATGGCCATCATCAGAAAATCTACAAACAGTAAATGCTGGAGAGGGTGTGGAGAAAAGGGAACCCTCTTGCACTGTTGGTGGGAATGTAAATTGATACAGCCACTATGGAGAACAGTATGGAGGTGCCTTAAAAAACTAAAAATAGAACTATCATATGACCCAGCAGTTCCACTACTGGGCATATACCCAGAGAAAACCATAATTCAGGAAGAGTCATGTACCACCATGTTCATTGCAGCACTATTTACAATAGCCAGGACATGGAAGCAACCTAAGTGTCCATTGACAGATGAATGGATAAAGAAGATGTGGCACAGAGAAGCAAGAAGAACTACAATCCTACAGCCTGTGGAACAAAAACCACATTCACAGAAAGAGAGACAAGATGAAAAGGCAGAGGGCTATGTACCAGATGAAGGAACAAGATAAAACCCCAGAAAAACAGCTCAATGAAGTGGAGATAGGCAACCTTCCAGAAAAATAATTCAGAATAATGATAGTGAAGATGATCCAGGACCTCGGAAAAAGAATGGAGGCAAAGATGGAGAGGATGCAAGAAATATTTAACAAAGACCTTGAAGAATTAAAGAACAAACAAACAGAAATGAACAATACAATAACTGAGGTGAAAAATACACTAGAAGGAATCAATAGCAGAATAACTGAGGCAGAAGAACAGATAAGTGACCTGGAAGACAGAATGGTGGAATTCACTGCTGCAGAACAGAATAAAGAAAAAAGTATGAAAAGAAATGAAGACAGCCTAAGAGACCTCTGGGACAACATTAAACACAACAACATTTGCATTATAGGAGTCCCAGAAGGAGAAGAGAGAGAGAAAAGACCTGAGAAAATATTTGAAGAGATTATAGTGGAAAACTTCCCAAACATGGGAAAGGAAATAGCCAACCAAGTCCAGGAAGTGCACAGGGTCCCAGGCAGGATAAACCCAAGGAGAAACATGTTGAGACACAGAGTATCAAATTGGCAGAAATTAAAGACAAAGAAAAATTATTGAAAGCAGCAAGGGAAAAAAAGACAAATAACATACAAGGGAACTCCCATAAGGTTAACAGCTGATTTCTCAGCAGAAACTCTACAAGCCAGAAGGGAGTGGCATGACATATTTAAAGTGATGAAAGGGAAGAACCTACAACCAAGATTACTCTGCCCGGCAAGGAGCTCATTCAGATTCGATGGAGAAATCAAAAGCTTTACAGACAAGCAAAAGCTAAGAGAATACAGCACCACCAAACCAGCTCTACAACAAATGCTAAAAGAACGTCTCTAAGTGGGAAACACAAGAGAAGAAAAGGACCTACAAAAACAAACCCAAAACAATTAAGAAAATGGTCATAGGAACATACATATCGATAATTACCTTAAACGTGAATGGATTAAATGCTCCAACCAAAAGACACAGGCTCGCTGAATGGATACAAAACCAAGACCCATTTATATATAGACTGTCTACAAGAGACCCACTTCAGACCTAGGGACACATACAGACTGAAAGTGAGGGGATGGAAAACGATATTCCATGGAAATGGAAATCAAAAGAAAGCTGGGGTAGCAATACTTGTATCAGATAAAATAGATTTTAAAATAAAGAATGTTACAAGAGACAAGGAAGGACACTACATAATGATCAAGGGATCAATCCAAGAAGAAGATATAACAATTATAAATATATATGCACCCAACATAGGAGCACCTCAATACATAAGGCAACTGCTAACAGCTATAAAAGAGGAAATCGACAGTACCACAATAATAGTGGGGGACTTTAACACCTCCCTTACACCAATGGACAGATCATCCAAAATGAAAATAAATAAGGAAACAGAAGCTTTAAATGACACAATAGACCAGATAGATTTAATTGATATTTATAGGACATTCCATCCAAAAACAGCAGATTACACTTTCTTCTCAAGTGCGCATGGAACATTCTCCAGGATAGATCACATCTTGGGTCACAAATCAAGCCTCAGTAAATTTAAGAAAACTGAAATCATATCAAGCATCTTTTCTGACCACAATGCTATGAGACTAGAAATCAATTACAGGGAAAAAAATGTAAAAAACACAAACACATGGAGGCTAAACAATATGTTACTAAATAACCAAGAGATCACTGAAGAAATCAAAGAGGAAATCAAAAAATACCTAGAGACAAATGACAATGAAAATACGATGATCCAAAACCTATGGGATGCAGCAAAGGCAGTTCTAAGAGGGAAGTTTATAGCAATACAAGCTTACCTCAAGAAACAAGAAAAATCTCAAATAAACAATCTAACCTTACACCTAAAGGAACTAGAGAAACAAGAACAAGCAAAACCCAAAGTTAGCAGAAGGGAAGAAATCATAAAGACCAGAGCAGAAATAAATGAAATAGAAACAAAGAAAACAATAGCAAATATCAATAAAACTAAAAGCTGGTTCTTTGAGAAGATAAACAAAATTGATAAACCATTAGCCAGACTCATCAAGACAAAGAGGGAGAGGGCTCAAATCAATGAAATTAGAAATGAAAAAGGAGAAGTTTTTCATAGGAGAGAAAAACAAATACCATATGCTAACACATGTGTTTGGAATCTAAAATAATAAAAAATGGTTCTAATGAACCTAGGGGCAGGACAGGAATAAAGACACAGACGTATAGAATGGACTTGAGGACATGCGGAGGAGGAAGGGTAAGCTGGGACGAAGTGAGAGAGTAGCATTGACATATATACCCTACCAAATGTAAAATAAATAGCTAGTGGGAAGCAGCCACATAGCACAGGGAGATCACCTTGGTGCTTTGTGACCACCTAGAGGGGTGGGTTAGGGAGGATGGGAGGGAGACGCAAGAGGGAGGGGATATGGGGATATAGGTATACATAACGTTGATTCAGTTTGTTATACAGCAGAAACTAACACAACATTGTAAAGCAATTTTACTCCAATAAAGATGTTAAAAAAAATGTGGTATATCTGTCAAGTGGAATATTATTTGGGAATAAAAAGAAACAAAGAAATGCAGTGAAAGCAGTGCTCAGAGGGAAATTTATACCTATATATCCCTACACTATAAAAGAAGAAAGATCTCAAATAAATGACCCAACCTTCCACCTTAAAGAACTAGAAACAAAGGAGCAAACTAACCCCAAAGCAAGCATAAGAAAGGAAATTAAAAAGATCACAGTGGTGGGGCTTCTCTGGTGGCGCAGTGGTTGAGAATCTGCCTGCCAATGCAGGGGACATGGGTTTGAGCCCTGGTCTGGGAAGATCCCACATGCCACGGAGCAACTAGGCCCGTGAGCCACAATTACTGAGCCTGCGCATCTGGAGCCTGTGCTCCACAACAAGAGAGGCCACAACAGTGAGAGGCCCGTGCACCACGATGAAGAGTGGCCCCCACTTGCCGCAACTAGAGAAAGCCCTTGCACAGAAATGAAGACCCAACACAGCCATAAATAAATAAATAAAATTAAAAAAAAAAAGATCGCAGTGGAGATAAATGAAATTAAAAACAGAATAACAATAGAGAGGATCAATGAAACCAGAAGTTGGTTCTTTGAAAAGATCAAATTTTTTGTCAAGAGGTGCTTTAGCTAGACTGACCAAGCAAAAAAAAGAGAGAAGACTCAAATTACTAAAAATCAGAAATGAAAGTGGGGACATTACTACCAAACTTATAGAAATAAAAAGGATTATAGGAGAATACTATCAACAATTGTATGACAATAAATTAGATAATGTAAATGAAATCCCAGAAAGACACAAACTGCCAAAAAAACTAAAGATAGCACCACTATATGATCCAGCAACTCCACTCCTGGTTATACATCTGAAGAAAATGAAAACACTAATTTGAAAAGATAGATGCACCCCAATATTCATAGCAAAATTACTTACAATAGCCAAGATAGGAAGCAACCTAAGTGTCCATCAACAAATTAATAGATAAAGAAGATGTGGTATATATATACAATGGAATATTACTCAGCCATAAAAAAAGAATGAAATTCTGCTATTTGCAATATGGATGGACCTAGAGAGTATTATGCTTAGTGAAATAAGTCAGACAGAAAAAGACAAATACTGTATGTTACCACTGATATGTGGAATCTAAAAAATAAAACAAACGAATATAACAAAACAGAAACAGACTCACAGATATAGAGGAAAAACTAGTGGCTACCAGTGGGGAGAGAGGAGGGGGAGGGGCAATTATAGGGGTGGTAGATCAAGAGGTACAAACTGCTATGTATAAAATAAGTTACAAGAATATATTGTACAGCACAGGGAAATATAGCCATTATTTTATAATAATTTTAAATGGAGTATAATCTATAGAAATATTGTATTCCTATGTTACATGACTGAAATTAATATATCAATAATATTGTAAATTAAAAAAAAATCTGAATAGATATATAGTAAGTAAGGAGATTGAGTCAGTAGTCAAAAAATTTCCGGCAAAGAAAAG
Organism: Balaenoptera acutorostrata; assembly: GCF_949987535.1. Lineage (NCBI taxonomy): Eukaryota > Metazoa > Chordata > Mammalia > Artiodactyla > Balaenopteridae > Balaenoptera > Balaenoptera acutorostrata. The sequence continues at coordinate 16,792,603 of NC_080064.1, read as the reverse complement.
TTCAGGACTAGATGGTTTTACTGTTAAATTATATCAACATTTCAAGGAAGAATTAGCACCAATCCTTCCAAAACTCTTCCAAAAAAATAGAGGAGGAGGGAACACTTCCCAGCTCATTCTATGGGCCCAGTATTACTCTGATACCAAAGCCAAAGACATTACAAGAAAAGAAAACTACAGACCAATATCCATTATGAATATACATGCAGAAATTCTCAACAAAATACTAGTAAACCAAATACAAACCAAATATACTGTGACCAAGTGGGACTTTTCCCAGGAATGCAAGATTGGTTTAATATGCAAAAATCAATTGATGTAATATACCATATTAATACAATAAAGGGAGAAAACCACATGATCATCCCAACTGATGCCAAAAAAAAAAGCATTTGAAAAGCTCCAACATCCTTTCATGATAAAAACACTCAACAAACTAGGAAGGGAAAGAAATTTTCCTCAACCTGATAAAGGGTATCTGTGAAAAACCCACAGCTAACATCAGACTGGTGATGCTTTCTCCCTAAGATAAAGAACGAGACAAGGATGTCTGCTCTCACCACTTCTATTCAACATTGTACTGGGGGTTCTAGACAGAGCAATTAGGCAAGAAAAAGAAATAAAAAGCATACAGATTGGAAAGAAAGAAGTAGAATTATCTCTATTCTCAAATGACATGATATTATATATGGAAAATCTTAAGGAATCCATTAAAGAAACTTTTAGAACCAACAAACAAGTTCAGCAAGGTTGGAGAATACAAAATCAATATACAAAAATAAATTGTATTTCTATGTACTAAGCAATAAACAATCCAAAAATGAATAAGAAAATTCCATTTACATTATCATTGAAAAATAAAATATTTAGGAGTAAACTTAACAAAGGAGATATAATATATGTACACTGAAAGTTACAAAACATTGTTAATAGAAATTTAATAACCCTTAAGTAAATAGAAAAATATCTCATGTTCATGGATTGGAAGACAATATTTATATGATGGCAATACCAGATTGATCTACAGATTCAATGCATTTCCTATCAAAATTCCACCAGATATTTTTGCAGAAATGGACAAGATAATCATAAAATTCATCTGGAAACTCAAGGGACCCAGAATAGCCAAAACAATCTCGAAAGAAAAAAAGAACAGAATTGGAGAATTCACAATTCCTGATTTCAAAACTTACTACAAAGCTACAATATTCAAGACAGTGTCGAACTGGCATAATGGAACAGATCTGAGAGCCCAGAAATAAACCCATAAATCTATGGTCAATTGATTTTCTACAAGAGTGCCAAGACCTTCAATAGGGAAAAATGGTCTTATCAATAAATGGTGCTGGGACAACTGGATATCCACATGCAAAAGAATGAAAATGAAGTAGAACCCTTATTTCATACCATATGCAAAAATTAACTAAAAATTGATCAAAGACCTAAACATCAGAGCTGTAACCATAAATTCCTAGAAGAAAGCATAGAGTTAAATCTTCATGACCATGGGTTTGGAAATGGATTCTTACATATGACACCAAAAATACAAGCAACAAAAGAAAAACTAAGACAAATTGGATTTCATCAACATTAAAAAAATTTGTGCATCAAAGGACACCATCAAGAAGGTGAAAAGACTTAACACAACATTGTAAATCAACTATATTTCAATAAAAAAGGAGAGTGAAAAGACAACCCACAGAATGGGAGAAAATATTTGCAAATCATGTCTGTTAAAGGTCTAGTATGCAGAATATGTAAAGAATTCTTACAGTGCAACAACAAAAAGACATCCCAATTACAAGATGGACAAAGGACTTGAATTGACATTTCTCCAAAGAAGATATACAAATGGCCAATACCACATGAAATGATACTCGGCATCATTAGGCATTAGGGAAATGCAATTAAAAACCACGAGATGCCACTTCACACCCACTAGGATGGTTCAGGTATAAAACATTTCTATCATCACAGAAATTTTTATTGGCCAGTGTTGATATACATAGAGAAAAAGCAAGTGTGGTAAAATGTTAGCAAATGGGAAATCTTGGTGAAGCATATATAGGTGTTTCTTATATTTCTGTCAACAGAGGGATAATAATAACATGGCAAAGAACTTCCAATGTTCATTCCATGGGCCCAAGCACCATGTGAATCCAAGTTCTTTGGAAATTCCGAGATCCTTGTCCCAGCAGTTTGTTTTGCTTATTAACACATTGTTCCCAGGATCCTCTCCCTAAAGTGAGGTATGTGCATAGTATACAATGCTCTTTGTGCCCCTGTTCATCTACTTCCTTAGAGAGGAATTACAGGGTAGTGGTTTTGGAGCTAGACAGACTCAGGTTTAAATTTCTGCTCTGTCACTTAATTAACTGTGTGACCTTGGTCACATTACTTAACCTCTTAGTCATAGGTCTCTCACCTGTAAAAAGAGGCTGAGGATAGAGATTGTCTCTTGCATTATGGAGGACACTTAGCTTTGGTCCTAGCACAAAGCAAGTGTTTATTACAAGCAGCTAGGCTTGTTCTAGGGTGATGGAGAGATGGATTGGCTGAGACTGCAGGTTGAACTGCCATGGCCTCTTTGGTTTTTTGTTTGTTTTGTTGTTGTTTTGGCATTTTGTTGGGGGGTTTTTTTTGGCACTTCTTTTTTTAATTTTTATTGGAGTATAGTTGATTTACAATGTTGTGTTAGTTTCTGCTGTGTAGCAAAGTGAATCAGTTATACTAATATATATCCACTTTTTCTTAGATTCTTTTCCCATATAGGTCATTACAGAGTATTGAGTAGAGTTCCCTGTGCTCTACGGTAGGTCCTTATTAGTTATCTATTTTATATATAGTAGTGTGTATATGTCAGTCCCAACCTTCCAATTTATCCCTCCCTCCCTTCCCACCCTGGTAACCATGAGATTGTTTTCTACATCTGTGACTCTATTTTTGTTTTGTAGATAAGTTCATTTGTACCTTTTATTTTAGATCCCACATATAAGCCATATCATACAATATCTGTCCTTCTCTGACTTACTTTACTCAGTATGAGAAACTCTAGGTCCATCCAGGTTGCTGTAAGTAGCATTATTTCATTCTTTTTTAACAGCTGAATAATATTCCATTGTATATATGTACCACATCTTCTTTATCCATTCCTCTGTTGATGGACATTTAGGTTGCTTCCATGTCCTGGCTATTGTAAATAGTGCTGCAATGAACACTGAGGTGCATGTGTCTTTTCGAATTATGGTTTTCTCTGGGTATATGCCCAGGAGTGGGATTGCTGGATCATATGGTAGCTCTATTTTTAGTTTTTTAAGGAACCTCTGTACTGTTCTCCATAGTGGCTGTACCAATTTACATTCCCATCAACAATGTAGAAGGGTTCCCTTTTCTCCACACCACCTCCAGCATTTATTTTTTTATTTTTATTTTTTGTATCTTTATTGGAGTATAATTGCTTTACAATGTTGTATTCGTTTCTGCTGTACAACAAAATGAATCAGCTATATGTATACCTATATCCCCATATCCCCTCCTTCTTGAGCCTCCCTCCCATCCTCCCTATCCCACCCCTCTAGGTCATCACAAAGTATCGAGCTGATCTCCCTGTGCTATGCAGCAGCTTCCCACTAGCCATCCATTTTACATTTGGTAGTGTATATATGTCAATGCTACTATCTCACTTCGTCCCAGCTTCCCCTTCCCCCTCTGTATCCTCAAGTCCATTCTCTACGTCTGCATCTTTATTCCTGCCCTGCCACTAGGTTCATCAGTACTGTTTTTTTAGATTCCATGTATGTGCGTTAGCCTACGGTATTTGTTTTTCTCTATCTGACTTACTTTACTCTGTATGACAGACTGTAGGTCCATCCACCTCAACACAAATAACTCAATTCGTTCCTTTTTATGGCTGAGTAATATTCCATTGTATGTATGTGCCACATCTTTATCCATTCATCTGTCGATGGACATTTAAGTTGTTTCCTTGTCCTGGCTATTGTAAACAGTGCTACAATGAACACGGTGGTACATGTATCTTTTTGAATTATGGTTTTCTTGGGGTATATTCCCAGTAGTGGGATTGCTGGGTCATATGGTAGTTCTATTTTTAGTTTTTTAAGGAACCTCCATACTGTTCTCCATAGTGGCTGTATCAATTTACATTCCCACCAACAGTGCAAGAGGGTTCCCTTTCTCCACACCCTCTCCAGCATTTATTGTTTGTAGATTTTCTGATGATGGCCATTCTGAATGGTGTGAGGTGATACCTCATTGTAGTTTTGATTTGCATTTCTCTAATGATTAGTGATGTTGAATATCTTTTCATGTGCATTTTGGCCATCTGTATGTCTTCTTTGGAGAAATGTCTATTTAGGTCTTCTGCCCATTTTTGGATTGGGTTGTTTGTTTTTTTTGATATTGAGCTGCACGAGCTGTTTGTATATTTTGGAGATTAATCCTTTGTCAGTTACTTCATTTGCAAATGTTTTCTCCGATTCTGAGGGTTGTCTTTTCATCTTGTTTATGGTTTCCTTTGCTGTGCAAAAGCTTTTAAATTTAATTAGATCCCATTTGTTTATTTCCGTTTTTATTCTCATTACTCTGGGAGGTGGGTCAAAAAAGATCTTGCTTCGATTTATGTCAGAGAGTGCCCTGCCTGTTTTCCTCTAGGAGTTTTATAGTATCTGGTCTTACATTTAGGTCTTTAATCCATTTGCCATGGCTTCTTACCTCAAGGAGTTTCTAGTCTAAAACAGAGGTTAGCCATCTGCCAGGGGACCAGGATAGCCGTGCTGACAATTGAGGACATAATTTTGTCAGCAATAAAAGAACAAGTGTTATGACTATTCAATAACATTAAGTATGCCCCTATGCTTGCATTAAAATGACCTTAATTTCTGGACAGATGGAGCTAGGTTACTAGGAGTTGTGGTTTTTAATGACCTTATATGGCAATTCTATGTCAGTCCCTGTGTCTTTTGACACTGTACAGGCTTGTGAAACCCCAAGTCTGAGAACCACTAACTCAAAGGACACTTGAAGGGGGATCAGTGGACAGGGAGAGCCAAACTTCGGAGTCAATAAATTGAATTCACTCAAGTATTTGCATGTTTATAACCAGTCAGCGAAGTAGTAGACATTTGCCTGTGGGAATGAGTTCCTAGGAAGGCTTTTTTCTATTATCTTTTGCTTGAGCAATTGTTTCTCTGGGGCTGGCATTTCCTTCCTGTGTCTGCCTGCTCCCTGTTACCCAGGTTTGGGACAGAGAAGGGCAAGGGTGAGGTGAGGCTCTGCAGAGCAGGAAAGAGGCAAGATCAGGAGAGAGGGCTGAGCTGCACCCCTAGGTGTCAGAATCGTATCCTGCCACTCTCCTGCTTTGCGATCCAGGGAACTCACTTCACCTCCCTGAGCCTCCATTTTCTCATCCATTAAAATAAGATCTCTTGGGCTTCCCTGGTGGCGCAGTGGTTAAGAATCCGCCTGCCAATGCAGGGAACACGGGTTCGAGCCCCGGTCCGGGAAGATCCCGCATGCCGCGGAGCAACTAATCCGTGCGCCACAACTACTGAGCCTGCATTCTAGAGCCCGCGAGCCACAACTACTGAGCCCGTGCTCCACAACAAGAGAAGCCACTGCTCGCTGCAACTAGAGAAAGCCCATGCACAGCAATGAAGACCCAATGCAGCCAAAGATAAATAAATAAATAAATATTTTAAAAAATAAAATAAAAATAACATCTCTTCCCAGTGTCGGACAGTTTCTGCTTTTATGCTCAATTTTAAGGCTCAATTTCCTCAGCTGTAAAATGGGCATAAAAATCTTACCCACCTTATAGCAAAGAGGTGAGGATTAACACTTAGCACAGTTCCTGGCACATAGTAAGTGCTCAGGAAATGCTTGCTAATGCTGGCCATTAGCTTTTACTACAGATCTACAATCCCTTATCTGCAAGTTGAAATTCATAAAGCTCTGAAAACTCAAGTGTTTTTGTAAGTTTGCCACCAAAACTCATTTGATGGCAGAACCTGATCTGAATTGATGCCAAGCTATTTATAGTCTTAATGGAATAACCCACTGATTGTATGTTAATGTGGTTGATTACCAGGTGTGGTCCCAGAATATGCACCAAATCACCTTTTTACAATCTGAAAAATTTTGAATTCTGAATCGCCTCAGGCCCCTAGAGTTTAGATAGAGGACATTGAGTATATAGTAAGGGAGATATGATAGAGGCATAAAATAATGACTGGTTATAGCCAGGACTTGCTGGCTGCAGGGAGGGGGAGATCCTTTGTGCTGCAGGAGCCTTAGAAGTGAGAGAGAAGGACAACCAAGAAGGACCTAGCAGAGGGGGGTCTTGGTTACAACAGAAACTGACTCTGGCTAATTTAAGGAGACTTGCTGGAAGAGTATCGGATTCATTCCAGGGTATTGGTAGGAGGGAGAACCAGGCTCAGAGGCCTCAAGGCCAAGAAACTATCGAAATCACCCACAGAACTGGTCAGGTGAATAACAGCCGAGCCCCAAAGCCACAGCCTGCAGTGCCAATCCTGACCCACACCTGGCACCAGATGAGGGCAGCCACTTCCAGCCTAGCTGCTGCTGCCCCACTGGGCACAGTCTCTCTGTCCCTGCTTTGAATTCAAAGTTTAGAGTGGGAACATCTGATTGACAGAACCAGGTCACATGACCATGCCCAGACTGCAAGGGAAGCTGGGAAAACAAACATCTAGAAATTTTTGCTTTTAAAATGGGAGGCAGTTCTGTCTCCTCCCACGACTCCTAAGGAAGGGACTCCTCTAGAATAGGAAAGAGGGTTCACATGTCAGGCAGTCAAAACAAACAAGAACAGGCAAAGGCTCAAGCAACAGTTTCTCAGAGGAGGCATTGATTCTACCAGCGCCTTGAAGAGTGATCAGACTTAGGCTGGAAGGGGTATGAAGGGTGGAGGGGTTCAGACCAGGGCAGGGGCTTACGTGTCTGGCTGGAGGGTGCTTACTAGATGACAGTCACTGAGCTCAGCACTTTATTCACACTTAATTCTCACAAATGTAGGCAGCAGGGGAACTATTATTAGCAACTTTTTTCAGACAAAGAACCTGAGGGTCAAAGTGGTTAGGTCAACTTGCCCAAGATCATACAGCTAGAAGGTGGCAGAGCTGAGATCTGAATGCAGGCAATCTGACACCTGGCCCATAACCTCTACACTCTACAGGAAATAGGTTCCCTATTGAGGTCATACTCCTATTGATTGATAGTGGCTGCCTGGAGCCCTATGTTGAGAAGGATTCTGAGGTTGTCTCTGATATATAATGTAAGAAGGGCTGTGATCAATTAGTGATATTTTCTTAACGAATTTGACCTGAGAACTCAAAATTCACATTTTCAAGTGAACATAAAATATTTATCAAAATTGACCATATACTGGCCCATAAAAAAAGACTCAACACATTTCGAAAGATTGAAATTATTCAGACTGTATTCTCTAACCACAAAGGAACTAAACTATAAATCGATAACAAAAAAGAAAAATTAAAAACCCCAAGTGCCTGGAAATTAAACATTAAACTCATCAAAGGAAAAATCAGAAAACTTTTTGGACTGAATGATAATAAAGATATCTCATAATAAAACTTGCAGGATGCAGCTAATGGAGTTATTAAAGGAAAATTTGTAGCCTCAAAATGGTTATATTAGAAAAGGAGAAAGATTTGGAAATTAGTGATTAAAGCATCCATCTCAAGAAGCTGAAAAGTAACAGCAAAGGGAAAAAAAAAGAACAAAGGAAAGAAGAAAACAACAAAGATAAGAGCATAAATCAACAATGCTAATAGTTGGTTCTTTGAAAGTATCAATATTAACAAAAAATTGAGTAAGTCGTATCTACCATAGACATAATGACAGAACATGTGCCAGAAAGTACCTATCCTTGGAACCCTCTACCTTTTATATGGTATATGCTTACAATAGTATTAGTTAAACTGAATTTGAACAAGGGCAGAGAGACACAATGTTTAAGGGATGATGAGTAATTCAGTTAGGTTGGAGTTGAAATGCTGTAAGGGAGACGAATTAGACTGGATTCTGTTGTAGGTGACAGAAGCCCATATCAAATTGACTTAAGCAAATAAGAGACTTTATTTGTTTGCATAACTGAAAAGTCCAGGAGGAAGTCTGGCTCTACACACAGGTGGCTCTAGGTGTTTAAGTGCTGCTGCAGGAGTGGCTCTTTGTGCTTTTTATCCTCATCTTTCTGTATTCATTTAATTCTCAGACAGACTCTCCAGCCTAGGCTGGAAGGGCAGTGAGCTACTTGGGTGTTTTCATGGTGATGGCAGAAGTGCAAGAGAACAAGGGCACAAGCGTATTTCAGGCAGCTAAATGTGACTCATTTGCCAACACACTATTGGTCAAAGCAAGTCACATGACCAACCCCAAAGTCTAGGGCTTGGGAAATTCTCTCTGCCCATCCTGAGGTTGTGGCAAGGATATAAAATAAATAATTAGGAGCACAATTCAGTCTACATAGATTCTAACTCAGCATTGGGCTTTCTGGGTCATAGGGTACATGCATGCTTAATTTCACTTACAAACTGCCCGACTGTTCTCCAGAATGGCTGCACCAGTCTACATTCCCACCAGCAATTCACAAGGGTGTCTCCCTGAATCCTCACCAATGCTCAGCATTATCCACTTCTCTCATTTTTTGCCAGCCTGATGGATGTGAAATGGCATCTCACTGATGTTTTACTTTGTGTGTCTCTGATTATGGATGCATCTAAGTATCTCTGCACCTTGTTAGTCATTTGGATTCCCTTTCTGTGAGTCGCCTATTCACATCCTTCACTCATTTGCCCTCACATTTTGGTTCCTTTTCTTATTGATTTGCAGGAGTTCCATGTATAGTCTAGATATGAATCCCTTGTCAGCTTTTGACATTGAAAACATCTTTTACAAATCAGTTTTCCATCTGTTAATTTTGTTTACAGGGTCCTTCGCTGAACAAAAATCTTTGATATAAGCAAATTCAACATTTCTTCTCATGCCTTTTGCTTTTGGGGTCTAGTTTAGGAGGTGCTTTCCCCACTTCTAGATCACAAAATATTCTACATTTTTTTTCTTTCACATCTAGGTCTTTCATACAGCTGGAATCCACGTTTGTGGTGGCCAAGGGCAAGGAGTCAGTTTTGTTCTAAAAAGTCTGTTCCTTCCTTCTTTGATTCATGATGCCATCTTTGTTATATATCAGATCTATCTATCTATCATTTATTTTTATCTATCTATCATCACCATCATCATCATCATTGTCATCATCTGTATCTATATTTGTATCTATGTCTATCTATCTATCTGTGTATATGATAAGACAAGTTCTCCCACTTAGTTTTTCTTTTACAAAGTTGACTTAACTCTTTGTGGACCTTATTCTTGCACATATAATTTAGAACAAGCTTGATGAGTTTCTCCAAAATGAAATCCATCTAGAATTTTGCTTGGGATTGTACTGATTTTGTAGCTCAATTTGAGAAGAACCAGCAAGTTTATGATGTTAAGTTACCCTAACCATGAGTATGGAGTAGGTATCCATTTATATCTTCTTTTATATTCTTTAATAGAATTTTTAAAATTTCACCTTAGGGATCTTTTGCATTCCTTAAGTTAATTTCTAGAGACTTTTAATGTAAATCTTAGGATATTAAAAATTTTTTAAATAATCTTAAACATACAGGAGAGTTGTAACAACAATACAAAGAGTTTTTTTCCTGAACCATTTGAGGTTTTGTTGCCAACCTGATGCCCCATCATCCTCACATACTTTATTGGGTATTCCATACAACAAGGACACTCTCATACATAGCCACCATATAACCATCAACGTTGGGAAGTTAACACTGATGCATTACTATCATCTCATCCCCAGACCTCATTCAAGTTTCAACAATTGTCCCAATAATGTTCTTTTTTTAATATAAATTTATTTATTTTATTTATTTAGTTTTGGCTGTGTTGGGTCTTTGTTGCTGCGCGCGGGGCTTTCTCTAGTTGCGGTGAGCGGCGGCTACTCTTCGTTGCGTTGCGCGGGCTTCTCATTGCGGTGGCTTCTCTCATTGTGGAACACGGGCTCTAGGCACGTGGGCTTCAGTAGTTGCAGCACGCGGGCTCAGTAGTTGTGGCTCGCGGGCTCTAGAGCACAGGCTCAGTAGTTGTGGTGCACGGTCTTAGTTGCTCCATGGCATGTGGGATCTTCCCGGACCAGGGCTCGAACCCGTGTCCCCTGCATTGGCAGGCGGATTCTCAACCACTGCACCACCAGGGAAGCCCCCCAGTAATGTTCTTAATGGCAAAAGGAATCACATGTTCAGACCACACCTTGCATTTGCTTTTCGTGTCTCTTTAATCTCCTTTGGTTTGGAACTTGTTCCTCAGTCTTTCTTTGACTCACATGACCTTGATGCTTTTGAAGATCACAGGCAAGTTATTTTACAGAATGTTCCTCAATTTAGGTTTGTCTAATATTGCCTCATGATTAGATCCAGATTATGCATCTTTGGCAGGAACATCACAGAAGTGATGCTGCATTCTTCCTGTGGCATCCTACCAGATGGCACACAGTTTCAGTTTGTCCTGTTGCTAATGGTGTTTACTTTGATCGCTTGATTAAGGTGGCATCTGCCAGGTTTTGCCATTGTAAAGTTACTCTTTTTCCCTTTGTAATTAAAAGTACTTTGTGGAGTACTTTAAAATTATGTAAATAATCTATTTTCATGAAACTTTCAATTCATTCATGGTTTTCATTTTATTCAATCCATTATTACCATTATTTATTTTGCTCTCAGATTGTCCTATTTTTGTCTAGTGGAAGCCCTTCCAAGTTGGACATGTCCTTTTGGCATGTCCTCATCATTCTTTTTTTTTTTTTAAATTAAGTAATTAATTAATTTATTTATGGCTGTGTTGGGTCTTCGTTTCTGTGCGAGGGCTCTCTGTAGTTGTGGCAAGTGGGGACCACTCTTCATCACGGTGCGTGGGCCTCTCACTATTGCGGCCTCTCTTGTTGCGGAGCACACGCTCCAGACGCGCAGGCTCAGTAATTGTGGCTCACGGGTCCAGCTGCTCCGCGGCACGTGGGATCTTCCCAGAGCAGGGCTCGAACCCGTGTCCCCTGCATTGGCAGGCAGATTGTCAACCACTGCGCCACCAGGGAAGCCCCATCATCATTCTTTGAGCCCTTCCTTGCTTTCTCTTATAACAAGATGATCTAGGCTCCTTTTCTACTTTCTCTGCCCGAAACCTGGGATCAGCGATTCATCCAAAGACACCTGGTTCCTTTTAGTGGAGAATAGTATTTAGAAGCTAAGAGCTGAGAATAGGTGTGCTTATTGCTGCTGGGGTATCACTGCTCCCAGGCCCTCTCAAAGCTAGAGAATATATGTTGCTCTCTTCACCTGTCTCAGGCCCCAGCTTCTCATGCCAGGCTTACCCCATGCTGGATGCCTTCCTCACCCCACTTGGGCCCCAACCCCCCACACAGGCTGCCCCTCTGCACAGATGTCACTTTTCTGCGTGCCGCCTAATGGCTTTAGGACTGAATTTTGGGGGGAAGGGCAGGAAAAAGAATAAAAAGGAAGAGGAAGCTAATTTCCTTGTTACTTTAGTATTTTATTTTCCTTTATATTTTTCAGTTAGCTATTGCTGATATGGAAAAACGCTTTCACTTTTTATAGGTAGGTCTTTTATACGGTGATTATTGCATTGGTTTTTCTGTGTAGGTGATTAGTAAATAGTCTGCACGTAATCACAGGTTTACCTGTTATCTTCTAATCCTTACATTTCTTTTGCTTTTCTTTGTAATGTGAACTAGAATCTCGGGGCTGTTTTATAGTAGCTGTGATAGCAGGCATCTTCGAGTTGTTTCTGATCTTAGAGGCATCTAAAGTTTGTCCATTAAGAATATATTTGTTGGGGGGCTTCCCTGGTGGTGCAGTGGTTGAGAGTCTGCCTGCCAATGGGGGGGACGCGGGTTCGAGCCCTGGTCTGGGAGGATCCCACGTGCCGCGGGGCGACTGGGCCCGTCAGCCACAATTGCTGAGCCTGCGCGTCTGGAGCCTGTGCTCCGCAGCGGGAGAGGCCGCGATAGTGAGAGGCCCACGCACCGCGATGGGGAGTGGTCCCTGCTTGCCGCGGCTAGGGAGGGCCCTCGCACAGAGGCGAAGACCCAACACAGCCATAAATAAAATTAATTAATTAATTAATTTTTTTAAAAAAAGAATATATTTGTTGGACTTCCCTGGTGGTGCAGTGGTTAAGAATCTGCCTGCCAATGCAGGGGACACGGGTTCGAGCCTTGGTCCGGGAGGATCCCACATGCCGCGGAGCAACGAAGCCCGTGTGCCACAACTATTGAGCCTGCGCTCTAGAGCCCGCAAGCCACAACTACTGAAGCCCGCGTGCCTGGAGCCCGTGTTCCGCAACAAGAGAGGCCGCTACAGTGAGGGGCCCACGCACCGCAACAAAGAGTAGCCCCTGTTCACAGCAACTAGAGAAAGCCCGCGTGCAGCAACGGAGACCCAATGCAGCCAAAAATAAATAAATAAAATAAATTTATTAAAAAAAAAAAAAAAAAGAAAGAATATATTTGTTGGACTTCCCTGGTGGTGCAGTGGTTAAGAATCCGCCTGCCAATGCAGGGGACAGGGGTCCGAGCCCTGGTCTGGGAAGATCCCACATGCTGCGGAGCAACTAAGCTCGTGTGCCACAACTACTGAGCCTGTGCTCTAAGAGAGCCCATAAGCCACAACTACTGAATCCCATGCGCCTAGAGCCCGTGCTCCGCAACAAGAGAAGCCACCACAGTGAGAAGCCCGCACACCACAACGAAGAGTAGCCCCCGCTCGCCGCAACTAGAGAGAGCCTGCATGCAGCAACAAAGACCCAACGCAGCCAAAAATAAATAAATAAATAAATAAATTTATTTTTAAAAAAAGAAAGAACATATTTGTTCTAAATTTTTGGCATATAATTTTTAACAAAATTTGCAGCTTATTTTCTATTTCTAGTTTGTAAAGAAGAATTTTTAAAATCATAAATTATTGCTAAATTTATCAAAACCCTTTTTTGTGTATATGTGCCTATAATGAAACAAATACGATTTTTCTCCTTCAGTCTACTAATTAACATGGAAAATTTAAAGAAATAATTTTCTGATGGTTAATTCTCGTTTCTTATATGTGATAAACCCCATTTGGCTGTGATTTTATAACATCAACAACAACATAGGATCCAGTTAGCCAATATTTTGCTTAGGATTTTCATCTTCATGTTCATAGGTGAAAGAACCTATAATTTTCTTGTCTTGTTTATTTTTCCAATTTTGGAAGTAAGATTATACCACCTCATCGAATGTCTTGAACAATTTCTTCTCCCCCTTTTTTCTGATCCCTCTGCTTGAGAATTGAAACTTTGATACCCAGAGAGAGGGATGGATTTAACAAAGATCACAGAGAGAAGAGAGAGTTTGTGACATTTTCTACCCTGAAAAAAATCCCTCTTGGAGATGTCACCCACCTGGGCTCCTTTGTCAGGCAGAAGTGCTCCAGCCACTGCGTGATTATCTATACTTTGTGTGACCGATCAGGTAGAACACTGGGGTCTCAGGTTCAAGTGCTTGCTTTGCCACAAGACTTTGCCTCTACGACCTTGTGCGTTGGTTTCCTCCTCCTTAAAATGGGAACACGGGATCAGGCAACCCTGAGCCTGTTCTATCTCTGACAGTTGAGGCCTTTTTCAGTCTCAGACACCCTCCTGGGGTTTTAGGCCAAGCTTCAGGGCACAAATAGAATCTGGCGAAAAGGGAAGTACTTGATGGGAGCATCATCTACACAGGCAGCCAGGGTCTTGTTTGTGATTCCAGGCTTGGCCTTGATTGCAGCCTTGTGTGGTTCTCCACATCCGAGAGAATGGGCTCTGGGTGATGTGTCTGCTGAGACCATGGGCAGGGGAGTGAAGGAAGCTGGGAGAAGCAGGAGGAAGAAGAACAGACTGCCTTACTACTGACTAGTGGCAGAGTCAAGCCTGGTGGAGCACCGGCCCCGGCCCAGGCCCTCCCTCACCCTTCAGAGGCCTCGTCTGGGTAGAGGAGTGCTTGAGGCCAGGGGAGGCCAGCTCAGCCTGGCGCCGGCTGCTGGGTCTGGGACTCCAGCAGAAAGCTGCATCTGGGGCCTGACACTCCTGGAGGCCTGACTGGTTCTCCCTGGCCCTCCTCCTTTGGCACCTCCACCATGATTCCCTGCCCCAGCTCCTGGATGCCAACTCAGCTTTCCAACTCCCAACTGCAAAGCCCATTTCACACCCCAAGCCTCAACCCCCAAATCCCTGCCTAAACTCTGCCCTTTCAATCCCAGTACAATTCCTTCCCCCAGACTTACCTAAGCAAGGCTCATTCTTAATTGAGTTCTTCATGTCATTCTCCCCAAGGTGTCCCTGGTCACCCACACAGGTCTGCTTTGGGCCCAGGGAAATATCTAGTATTGACCTATTTCCCTCTTGACTCATCCAGGCTGCCCATGAAGCTGTCCTAGCTATTCCCAGGGACAATCCGTGAGTCCACCCGCTGGCTCCCACCCCACCTGAGCTGGAGCTCCCCCTCCTCTGCCACTCCTAACCTTATTACCTACCATACTGGGGCTCCATGCTGGCCGGGGCCCCCTCCAGCCTGCATCATTGCCCCCTGGGGTACTACAACCTGAAGGTTTGCACCAAGTCCTTCCCTGCATGGACATGCTGCCCCCTGCTGGTCAGTTGGTTATAAAACATGAACGGTTTTCCAGGCCCAGGGAGGCTTGCTGAGCTGCCCTGCTGCGCTCTTACCACAAGTTGTAAGCACTTAATATGCTTTACCTAATTGAATCTTCACAGCAGCTTCATGAGGAAGGTTCCGTTATTACCCCTATTTTACAGATTGGGATGAATGGAGCTGGTTTTGAACCCAGTACAACTAGGAATAAGAATGAGAGCAGTTCATCAACCCAGCTCTTCCTTAGGATTCAGAACTGCATTAGGCCTTTCCAACGTGTTGTCTCCTTAAACCTTCTCTCCCACTTTCCACAGCCTGGTATCAAAGGTTCTCCATGGGCCCCACCCGGCAACCACCCCTTCCACAAACACAGCCTGCATGGTCTCCCCCGCTCTCAGCTAGGGACCCTCAAGCTGCCCACAGCACGTGCGAAACTCCCCACACCTGCATCCCTCCTCAACTCCCTTCCCACTACCCACCGCAGGCCAGTCTGCCTCGGTCCTCTGGGTCCTATTCCTTCCTGTGTCCAGCTAATTATCCCTCTTTCTCCAGCTCCTTCCACCCCCCATCTCAACCAAAACTTTCCCGGAGACATTTAAAATGCTAACGTCTCTCTCCTCTTAAAAATATAAGCAAACAACCCCTCCGCTCCCTGCTCTTCAACTCTAGCCACCCTCCTATTTCTCCTCACAGCAAAAGTTCTGGAAGGGCTGTCTACACTCACTGTGCTCATTTCCTCACTTCCTCTTCATTTTTCAGCCCAGGCCGTTTTGGCTTTTGGCCCACAGCTTCAGCAAAGCATCCTAAGGTCACCACTCAGGGGACATTGTTCAGGCTCTGGGCATTTGATTTCTCTTTCAGCTGCGCTTAACGCTCTTGGCCACACCCTCCTTCTGGCAAGAGTCCCTCACCTGTGTTTCTGGCTTCTGGTTCTCCCACCTCTCAAGCCTCTCCTCCCCAGCCTCCTCTGATGGCCTGTTATAATTATCTGGTCATTAGATGCTGGCGCTCCTCAACACTGAGTCCTGGACCCTCTCCTCTTTCCATCCCATTCTCTCACCCTGGGTAATCTCATCCACACCCATATAGATGCTGATGACTCCCAAGTGTATAGCTCTAGCCCAGGGTCCCAACTGGGAGCAGTTTGGCCCTCCAAGGGACACTCAGCAATGTCTGAAGACATTTGTGGTTGTCACAACTATGGAGGGATGCTACTGACATCTAGTGGGCAGAGGCCAGGGATGCTGTTAAATATCCCACAATGCACGGGACGGCCCCCACAGCAAAGAACTGTCTAAGCCGCCAATGTCAGCAATACCCAGGTTGAGGACCGCATTCTAGCCTAGCCCTTCCTCTGAACCCCAGGTTGGTACATCCAACCACTTGTACCACATCTCCACTTGGATGTCTCAAACATACCTCAAACTCAACTTGTCCAAGTTGAACTCATGATCTACCCCAACCTGATTCTCTAACAATCTTCCCCACCTCAGTTGCACCCTGTTATGTGAGCTACAAACCTGGGAGTCATCCTGGAAACCTCCCTCTCCCTCACCTCAGTATCCGGTCCATCACCAGCTACTGCCCATGTTCTCTTACCATCTCTCCAACACCCTACTCCAGATACCATCATCTCCTGCCTAGGTTTTTATAAAAGCATCCTGTCTGGTCTCCTGGCAACGTCTCAGGGGATTCCCTCCAATCTTTTCACCACACAGCAGCCAGAGTGGTCCACATCAAACTGTGGATCTGATTGTGACACCTCTTTGTTTGAAACACTGAAGGCTTCCCATTGCTCTTTGGATTAAGACCCAAAACCTTAACGCAGCCTGCAAGGCCACATGTTCTGGACCCTGGCAATTCTCCAGCCTCTTGTAAAGCCCTTGCCCACACCCCTCTCTGCACTCTAGTCACCATTGCTCTATTTTTCAGTTCTTCAAATCCACTGAGCTCCCTCCCACCCCAGGGCCTTTGCATATGCTGTTCCCCTGCCTGGACTGCTCTCCTTCTGCTTCCATTCCCTTCACCTAGTTGACTCCTACTCATCCTTTAGATATATCAACAACTTCAGAGGTCACCACTTCAGGGAGACGTTACATGACCCCAGCATCTAGGTCAAGTTCTATGGTAAACCCTATCAAAGAGCCATGTTTCTTTCCTCACGAAACTTAGTTTAGCATGTAATTTCCCTGCTTATCCATGCAATGACTTGATTAATGTCTGTCTCCCTGACTTGATTCTGTACCCACCAGGTGGGACCACATCTGTGCTTGCTCACCAGTCCCTAGCATAGGCCGGGCACTTAGAGGGGGTCAGTACAATCTCTGAAGGATAGAGTGAGTGAAATCTGATCTTTCCTGCCGGCAACACAGTGAATCACACCAAGAAGAAGCAGCTGAGTCATCACCTTTTCTTTTCCCCTGAAAGGCATTGCTTCTATTCCTTCCTTATCACAAAAGCAATCCATGCTTGTGATGGTAAAATCAGAAATACAAATAAACAAAAGGAAGAAAATATAATCCTGCTGCACATACTACTTCGCAAACTACTTTTTAACCTGAGCAATAAAACATGAACCATAGGTATAGATGCGTGTCAGGAGTTTCATTTCTTTATTATTGTTTTTCCTGCATAATATCCCATTATATGTACAGTGTATAGATTCTTTCTCAATGGACCCGCTGCGTTAGAATACCAGGAAGCTCTTTAAAATACAGATTTCAAGCTCCACGCCCAGGAGACTGATTTGGGAAGACTTGGGTGGGTCCCAGGTATTGCTACTTTAAAATTTCCCCTGGAGATTCTGCTGGGCTTGCCGGGGTTGGGAACCACTAATTGAACAAATCCTCTATTCTGGGCCACAAAGGGAGCACCCAACATTTTGTTATTCTTAGTTGTGCAGCAATGAGGATCCTTATGTCTGCACTAGCAAATGACCTCAGTTCTTTCAGAAAGCTGGTTCCCAGGGTGGCCTTGCACAGTGGTAAGCCTGGCTGGGCCATGCTGCCAAACAGCTTCGAGTTTTCAATCCCCTTTCTCTCCATCGGGTCTCTTCTCCCAAGTCAAGTCAAGAATGACTTGATCTGGGAAGGGTAAAGCAGTGGTGGGAGAAGCATGATTTTCATTTCTTTACTTTATACCCTTCTGAATAGTTTGATTTTGTGATGACTGGCATGTATTCTTTTTTTTTTAATTACTTTTACACTAAGACTTGGGATTTTTATTTTATTTTATTTTAAATGTTTTATTTTATTTTATTTATTTATTTTTGGCTACATTGGGTTTTCGTTGCTGCCCGTGGACTTTCTTCTAGTTGTGGTGAGTGGGGGGCTGCTCTTTGTTGCAGTGCATGGGCTTCTCATTGCGGTGGCTTCTCCTGTTGCGGAGCGTGGGCTCTAGGCACACAGGCTTCAGTAGTTGTGGCACGTGGGCTCAGTAGTTGTGGCTCACGGGCTTAGTTGCTCCGCGGCATGTGGGATCTTCCTGGACCAGGGCTCGAACCCGTGTCCCCTGCATTGGCAGGCAGATTCTTAACCACTGCGCCACCAGGGAAGCCCGGCATGTATTCTTTATGCAATTAAAAAAAAAAAAAAAGGATTTTCTGAAATGTCAAATGAGCTTCCAGCCTGGATGGATCTCTTTTGCTGAGCTCTGACCTTGCTCTCCAGCTGCTTCCTTGTGACCCTCAGTTGTTTTACAGACATCTCAAAATTGACACACATGTGAAAATTAACAGAGCCAAACTCACTCTCCCCTCTCAAACCTGCTTCGCCACAGTAACTGGCACCTCCGCTCACCTAGCTGCTTGGACAGAAGCAGGGAGCCCTCAGCACCCTCTCCCTCACCCCCAATATCCATCCTTCCCAAACCCTGGGGACTCTGTCTACAGACCCCATCTCACACTGGTCCAGTTCTCTCCATCCCCACCACCATCATCTTGGTCTAAGCTGTCTTCATCACTTGCTGGACTTCTGCATCTCACCCCCAAACAAGCCATTTTACCCGTGGTAACTAGAGTGGTCTTTCAAAACCTAAGTTAGATCAAGACAACCTGACTCGAGATGTTCTGATAACTTCCTGTTGTACTTAGGATGAAATCCAAGTCTTGAAGGTGACCTACCAGCCCCATGTGGTCTGGCCTTTGCCCACCTCTTCTTGCCTTACCTCTCTCTGGGCTGCAACAGCCCTGGCCTCCAGTGACTCCTCATGACAGGAGGTGAAGCTCCTTCCCACCTGAATGCCTTCACACATGTCTGGAACATTCTTCTGACCAAGCCTCACCTTCCCTTGGCTCTCAACTTGAGCGCCCTTCTCCAGGAGTTTCTCTGACCTGGTCTAGGGTAGAGTCCCCCTCCACCTTCTTTCTAGCTGTTTCTGCTTCTTCATAACCCTCAGCCTCCATTGCAATGATATGTTTAGGTGTCTGATAATTGGCTAGTGTTGGCTTCACTTACTGGAACGTAAGTTCCCTGAGAGAGTAGAGACATGGCTGTTTGTTCACTGTGAATCCAGCACTAGCTCAGTGCCTGACACATTTAAGGTTCTAAGTACATGTTCATTAAAGACGTTGAAGGACAAGGGGTAAGAGTATCATTCTTCCTGTTTTAAAGGGGAGACAATACAGGCCTGAAATGTAAAGGGACTTACCTGATGTCATACAGCAAGTCAGTGGAGCTCAGGGACCTCACCCTGTAGACCCTGGATGCAGTGCTCCCTTACCATCTTAGGCTGCCCATCATTTAAACTCACCATAACCCTGAGAGGAAAGTGATGGTCTCCTCATGTCACAGGTAACTGTGCAAATTCAGGCCCACTGAGGTCATGTGACTTACCGAAAGTCACCGGGTTAAGAGAGTGGACGCTGTACTCACACCCAGTCTGTTCTCTCTCTGCTCCTTCTCCTACAACAAACTACAGTCCACACATTTTTACTGAGTACCTACTAAGTGCCGGGCACTGTGTTGGGAGCTGGGGAAGTGGAGTGAACCAGAAGACACATCCCTGCTCTCCTGGCACTCACATCACTATGGAAAGAGGCAGGAAAGCACCGCAGAGAAAAGCCCACTAATAATTATGAGTTGTGATATCCGGCTTGGAAACCCAGCCAAGTGCTTTAGGCATCATCCCTGGCACGCCCCCTGTCTCTGGGCATCTGGAAACTCTTCTGCTCCCAGCCCTTCCCCAGGGCCTCCCTAGCTTGCCAAAGCTGGCCCCTTACCAGAAATAATAAAGGCCAGAGTGGAAATAAATGAAATAACAACTAAAAAAAATTTAGAAAAGATCAATGAACAGAGCTGGTTCTTTGAAAATAAACAAAATCAACAAACCTTTAGCCAGACTAACCAAGAAAAAAGAGAGAGGACTCAAATAGATAAGATAAGAAATGAAAGAAGAGAAGGTACAGCTGATAACTCAGAAATACAAAGAATCATAAGAGACTACTATGAACAATTATACACCAATAAATTGGACAAACTGGAAGAAACGGATATTTTCCTAGAAACATACAATCTTTCAAGACTGAATCATGAAGAAAGAGAAAACCTGAATAGACTGATTACTAGTAAGGGGATTGAAACAGTAATCAAAAATCTCCCAACAGCAACAACAACAAAACCCCGGACCATATGGCTTCACTGGTGAATTCTACCAAACACTCAAAGAAAAATTAATACCAATCCTTTTCAAACTCTTCCAAAGTAGAAGAGAGGGGAATTCTTCCAAACACATTTATGAGGTCAGCATTATCCTGATACCCAAACCAGACAAAGATACTAAAAAAAAAGAAAACTACAGGCCAATATCCTTGTTGAACATAGATGCAAAAATCCCCAACAAAATATTAGCAAACTGAATTCAACAATACATTAAAAGGATCATACACTATGATCAAGTGGGATTTATTCTAGGGGTGCAATGATGGTTCAGTATCCACAAATCAATCAATTTGATACATCACATTCACAAAATGAAGGATAAAAATTATGATCATCTCAATAGATACAGAAAGAGCATTTGACAATATTCAACAACCATTTATGATAAAACTCTCAACAAAGTGACTATGGAGGAATGTACCTCACCATAATAAAAGGCACATGTAACAAACCCATAGTTAACATCATACTCAGTGGTGAAAAGCTGAGACTTTCCCTCTAAGATCAGGAACAAGACAAGGATATCCACTTTTGCCACTTGTATTCAACATAGTATTGGAAGTCCTAGCCACAGCAATTAGGCAAGAAAAAGAAATAAAAAGCATCCAAATTGGAAAGGAAGAAGTAAAACTCACAATTTGCAGATGACAGGACTCTATGTACAGAAAACCCTAATGACCACCAAAAAATATTTAGAGCTAGTAAATGAATTCAGTAAAGTTGCAGAATACAAAATCAATATACAGAAATACATGGGGCTTCCCTGGTGGCGCAGTGGTTGAGAATCTGCCTGCTAATGCAGGGGACACGGGTTCGAGCCCTGGTCTGGGAAGATCCCACATGCCACGGAGCAACTAGGCCCGTGAGCCACAACTACTGAGCCTGCGCACCTGGAGCTTGTGCTCCGCAACAAGAGAGGCCGCGATAGTGAGAGGCCCGCGCACCGCGATGAAGAGTGGCCCCCGCTTGCCGCAACTAGAGAAAGCCCTTGCACAGAAACGAAGACCCAACACAGCCAAAAATAAATAAATAAATAAATAAATAAATAATAAAAAAATAAAGGAATTCCTTAAAAAAAAAAAAAAAGAAATACATGACATTTCTATACACTAACAATGAAATATTAGAAAGAGAAATTAAGAAAACAATCCCATTTACAGTTGCATGAAAAAGAATAAAATACCTGGGAATAGATTTAACCAAGGAGGTAAAAGACCTGTAAACTGAAAACTGCTAGATAGATATTGATGAAATAATTTGAAAAAGACACACACAAATAATGGAGAGCTAGTCCATGCTCATGCATTGGAAAAATTAATATTGTTTAAAATGTCCATACTACAAAAAGCAATTCACAGATTCAATGCAATCTGTATCAAAATTCCAATGGCACATTTCATGAACTAGACAAATAATTCTAAAATTTGTAGGAACCACAAAAGACCCTGAATAGCAAAAACGATCTTGAGAAAGAAGAGCAAAGCTGGAGGTATCACAATCTCTGATTGCAAACTATACTACAAAGATATAGTAATCAAAACAGTATGGTACTGGCACAGAAACAGACACACAGATGAACGAAACAGAATTGAGAGTCCAGAAATAAACTCAAACATATATGGACAACTAATTTACAACAAAAGAGCAAAGAATATACAATAGAGAAAGGATAGTCTCTTCAATAAATGGTGTTGCTAAAACTGGACAGCCACATGCAAAAGAATGAAACGGGACCATTATTTTACACCATACACAAAAACTAACTCAAAATGGATTAAAGACCTGAATGTAAGACCTGAAACCATAAAATTCCTGGAAGAAAACATAGGCAGTAACCTCACTGACATTGGTTTTAGTGATGTTTTAGTGGATCTGACTCCAAAAGCAAGGGAAACAAAAGAAAAAGTAAGCATATGAGACTACATCAAACTAAAAAGCTTCTGCACAGCAAAGGGAACCATCATCAAATCAAAAAGGCAGCCTACTGAATGGGAGAAGATATTTGCAAATTATATATCCAATAAGGGATTAACATCCAAAATATATAAAGAACTCACACGACTCAACAATAGAAGAACAAACAACCCTATTAAGAAATGAGGATCTGAAATACACGTTTTTTTCCAAAAAAGACGTAGAGATGGCCAACAGGCACGTGAAAAGTTGTTCAACATCACTAACTACTAGGGAAAAGCAAATCAAAACCACAATGAGATATTACCTCACACCTAATAGAATAGCTATTATTGAAATGACAAGAAATAACAAATGTCAGAGAGGCTAGAAACCCTCTCACACTGTTGGCAAGACTGTAAATTGGTGCAGCCACTATGGGAAAAGGTATGGAGATTCCTCAAAAAAAGAATAGAACTATCATACGACCCAGCCATTCCACTTTTGGGTACTTATGACAAGAACAGGAAAACACTAATTCAGAAAGACATATGCACCCTGTGTTCATTGAAGCATTATTTACAATAGCTAAGATATGGAAACAACTTAAGTGTCCATAGATGGATGAATAGGTAAAGAAGATGTGGTATATATAAAATGAAATACTATTCAGCCATAAAAAAGAGTGAAATCCTGCCATTTGCAGCAACATGGATGGAACCTGAAGGTATTACACCAAGTGAAATAAGTCAGATGGGGAAAGACAAATACCATATGATCTCACTCATGTATGGAATCCAGGCAACAACAGCAACAACAAACAAACAAACACAGATACAGAGATCAGAGAAGTAGTTAGCAAAGAAGGGTATTGGGAGGTGGATGAAATGAGTGAAGGGGGATCAGCTGTATGGTGATGGATGGTGGCTAGACTTGTGGTGGTGATCACTTTGTAGTGTATACAGATGTCAAATGATAATATTGTACACCTGAAACTTATATTAAAAAAAAAAAAGCTGGCCTCTTACCCAGGTCTGTCCCCACCACCACACGCCCACTTCAGACTACCACCAGGGGGCAGTTGTGTACCATCTCAGATGGTTCCTCCACCAGCGCAGCTTGGGATGGGGAGAGAAGGGGAGAGAAGCAGATATCTAAGGGACAGAAGGGAACTAAAAGGCTGCCAGACTCCCCAGCTCCGGTGTCTTAGGGAATAGGCTCTGCCCAGATCTAGAGAAAAGTTTCTCAATTGTTTTTCCTCCCTTGTCTCCCTCCTACTTTTTTTTTTTTTTTTTTTTTTTATTCTTAGCTGTGTTGGGTCTTCATTTCTGTGCGAGGGCTTTCTCTAGTTGCGGCGAGCAGGGGCCACTCTTCATCGCGTTGTGCGGGCCTCTCACTGTCACGGCCTCTCTTGTTGCGGAGCACAGGCTCCAGACGCGCAGGCTCAGTAGTTGTGGCTCACGGGCCCAGTTGCTCCGCGGCACGTGGGATCTTCCCAGACCAGGGCTCGAACCCATGTCCCTGCATTGGCAGGCGGATTCTCAACCACTGCGCCACCAGGGAAGCCCTCCCTCCTACTTTTATGTCTCCTCATTCATTCATTTAATAAACTTTTAAAATAGGTTTATTGAGATAATTTCTATCCCATAAAAGTCCACCCCCTTAAAGTGGACAAGACAATGATTTCTAGTATATTTACAGAACTGTGCAACTGTTACCATAATCCAATTTCAGGACATTTTCATCCCCCAAAGAAGCCTTGTACCCATCAGCAATCACTTCCCAGCTTTCCATCCCCTGTTCCTCTCCCTCCCTGCCCTAGGCAACCACTAATCTACTTTCTGTCTCTATAGACTTACCTATTCTGGATGTCTCCTATAAATGGAATCATAGAATATGCAGCCTTTTGCGACTGGCTTCTTTCACTTGGTGTAATGTTGTCAATGTTCAACCATGTTGTAGCCTGTATCAGTACTTACTTCCTTTTTATGGCTGAATAATATTCCATTGTATGGCTAGACCACACTTTATCCATTAATCAGTTGATGGACATTTGGTTTTTTTTCTACTTTCGGGCTATCATGAATAACACTGCTATGAACATTAGCATTCCAGTTTTTTAAATTGAGATATAATTCACATACCATAAACTTCATCCTTTTAAAGACAATTCAGTGGTTCTTAGTATATTCACAAAGTTGTGCAACCATCACCACTACCGAATTCCAGAACATTTCATCATCCTACAAAAGACCCCATACTCATTAGCAGTCATTCCCTATTTCCCCTTCCCTCTAGCCCCTGGAAACCATGAATCTACTTTCTGTCTCTGTGTATTTGTCTATTCTGGACATTTCATGTAAATGAAATCATACAATATGTGGCCTTTTGTGTCTGCCTTTTTTACTTAGTATATGTTTTTGAGGTTTGTCCATGTTGTTACATGTATCATTACTTTATTCTTTTTGTTGCTGAATAATATTGCATTGTAATGATATACTACATTTTATTTATGTATTTGTCAGCTGGTAGACATTTGGGTTGTTTCCAATTTTTGGCAATTATGAATAGTGCTGCTATGAATATTCATGAACAAGTTTTTGTGTAGACATGTGTTTTCATTCGCTTGCGTATATACCTCGGATTGGAATTGCAGGCAATCATATGGCAACACAAAACAGCTGCACCATTTTCCATTCCTACCAGCAATGTATAGAAATTCTAATTTCTCCGCATCCTCGCCCTTTTGATTCTAGCCATTCTCGTGGGTATGAAATGTTATCTCATTTACTCAATATGCTTTTACAGAGCACCGAACTATGTGCCAAGCCCGTTCTAGGTGCTAGAGATGAGCAGTGAACAGGACAGAGATGGCCCTGCCCTCATGGGGGCCCAAGACCTATTATAGATTTAGATGTTCAAGGAGTAATGAATACATTAACCAGACAAGTTCAGGAAGTGCGACAATGACTTGAAGCAGAGTATGGGTGGCAGGGCAAGGGCAGTGGTGGCGGAGCTGCCTCATCCAGGGGATCAGGGGAAACGGCGCTGCTGGGAAGGTGACATTTGTGATGAGACGTAACAGGTAAGAAGGAGCCATCCTGCTCAGCCCTGGAGGACAAGGTCCCAAGTACAGGGAACAGCAAGGGCAAAGGCCCTGAAACCTGATGAGTGTGGTGTCTTGTAGGGACAGCAGGAGAACAGTGTGGTGGGAGCTAAGTGAGCAAAAGTGGGGAGAGGCGGTGACTGGGGTGGTGGAGGGAGATCACTCATGCCTTTGAAGGCTACCATGAAGAGCCTGAATTTAATTCTGAGCTTGGTGAGAAGCCACTGAAGTTTTGAGAGCAGAGTATCTACATTCTCAGAATCTCCCTCTTTCTGTGTGTGGGGAAGTGGCTCTCGGGAGACAAGGGCAGAGCAGGGAGACTGATGAGGGCACCATTCGCACAGTCCAGGTGAAGGATGGCGGAGGCTGGGAGGGTTAGGCCTGGGTCTGGATATGCTTCAGAGGTAGAACTAAACAATTTACTGGAGGATTGCATGTGAAGGATGAAGAGAGGAGAAGCATGTTCCTTCTGGCCCCTCGCATTTGGCAAACATGCAGTGAGGCCTCAGTGTACTGATTCGATCCAGTGGACCACCGGGACCAGAAGAGGTACATCTTCTGCCTTCAGCCCGGAGAGCCAGGACTCTCCCCCACCAGAAAATTGCAGGCTGGTGGCCAGTCTTCATCAAGCTCCTGTGGCATCCTGGGTCCTACGCTTGGCACTGTGAGGGCTCAGAAGAAGACCCTTATTTTTGCCCTTAGGAGTTCAAGCCTCATGCCAACCCTACTCTAACTGCTTCTGGTCATCCAGAACACGCTGCCCAATTCATCTCCCTGGCACCGTGCTCCCACCAGCTCAACCCCGACTCGGAGCCCTTCAGTAGGTCGCTGTGCCCCTAGCCGTGTTTCCCAACTTGAGTAATGTATAGACAGGCTCTCCAAAAGGAAGAAGATCCTCCCATGCCAGATACTGTTGATTTAAAATGCTTTTATCATACTGTTCCTTAAGATATAAAGCTAGGTACAAACTTCAAGGGCTCCTATACAACCATAAAACCGAGTTATAAATTAAATACAAACACAACTACAAACCTGATAACACTCAGGCGAATGTTATTCATTTAATGTGCTGGATGATGTTGTTCTGCAGAATCAAAATCACCCCCTTGCAATTTTGAGCCTTGCAATTTTATTGGCTGTGCCAGTGTGGTGGTTTGTTTTGTCTTTGTTTGTTTGTTTGTTTTTACTTTGGAGCTCCTACACGACTGTGTGGGCTGAATCGATTTGCTCACTTCTTTTCTCATGTGGGTGAGGGGAACCCTCTCAAAGGGTGAGCGCATAGCCTCATCATTTGGCTCCCTTGCTGTGGGCATGTCCGTTCCTCTGTGTTTTAAGCCCAGGACTGTTTGTTATAAGGACCTTCATAGGCCCCCAGAATTCTTACCTTTGGAGGCTCCACCTCACCCCTTGTCAAACATATGAAAATGTACCCACACTTCACATCAACTATACTTTTTCTTTTTGCTATTAAAAGGGATTTATTTTTATAATTCTGCAGTTGAAATTATTTCAAGGAACAATGTTTGCAGGCATGTCTGTTATTTTAGTTGTTGTTTGTTACTTCAGAGTCATTAACATTCTTTTCTCAGATGTGAAACATTGTCTGGGCCCTTGGAATTCTCCCAGGCCCAAGGGCTGAGCTCACGGTGCTGGAAGATAAACCAGCCAAGCCGAGGCCTGCTTCTTTCTTTCCTCATCAGCCCAAGACAATTAAAGTGGGGCAGTTGGCGCCAACCTGACCCCAAGCACAGACCAACATGGGCATGAAAATGGGGTTAGCTGCTCTGGGTTATGAGACCTGGGTCATTCAGAGGAGTCAGAATTATGCTTATACTCGTTGTTTTTAGATTATCAGTGAAATGAAAGCCCTAAATTATGAAAACCCTAGTGAAGCCAGATTACTGGGAACATGCCTGAGGCTCCTCAGAGGTCAGAGACCGCAGTTTGAGGCCCCTTGGCCTTCAAGGTCAAGTCGCAGCACCTTGGCCTGGGACCAAGTGCTGCACATTGTACGGCTAGTTCTCCTTTCCAGAGGTTTTCTCCTCATCACTCCCCTACCCGATACCAAATATAGGAGCTTCTCCACAGCCAGCCTTTGACCCTACTGTTGTCTCTGCTCAAAATGACCCCCTTACAGTTTTCAGACTATTTTATTTTTTAAAGATTTTAAAACACTGTGCGGGTTATACATGTTAGCTATAGGAATATCAGAAAATACAGGTATAGGAAAATAAAAATAGGAAAATAAAAAAATAAAAATAATCAGTGATCTCATCACAGAGAAATAATCATGATTAACTGATTATTTGCTATATATGCTCTTTAAACTTCAGTTTTCCACATGCATATATTTATATTAACAAAATATAATGAGTGTGATTTTTCAAATGAAGTATCATAAGTAAATACAAACAGAGAGAGTACTATAACATGTACTTCTCATAACCGAGTTTTGAGAAATCTTAACACTTTTAGCATATTTGCTTCAGCTCCTTAAAAAAAATAATAAAACCAGACAGATGTGGCTGAAACACCCTCTACCCATGACCTAGTGCTCCTTGGCAATCCCTCCCCTGCATCCCCCTACCAGAGTCAATCTCTCTTACAAATTTGGGGTTTAGCTTTCCCATCCATGCTCTGGATATTGTTAAACTTCAAATGAATTGCATTGTTGTGCATATATCCTTCTGCAATCTGCCTTTGGGTCTGACGTTATGTCCTACAGGTGCGTTCGTGTTGATTCATGTCACCTAGTTTGTTCATTCACACTGCCATTCACAATTCCGTGGAATGAATGGACCACAGTTTCTTTACCAATTCCACTGATAATTGATTGTGCAGACTGTGCTACAGAACACCTTAGTACGTACAGTCTTCTTGTGTTGGGCACATGAATTTCTCTGGGATCAATACCCAAGACAGAATTGCTGAGTTGTAGGGCACATGCAATATCATAGCCTTCCTTTTTCTTAATTCACTCACAATTCATGAACATTTTTCCATTTCAATACCTATCCCACATCAACATATTTTGTTTGTTTGTTTGTTTTGGTTTTTATAAATTTATTTATTTATTTTTGGCTGCTTTGGGTCTTCGTTGCTATGCGCGAGCTTTCTCTAGTTGCAGTGAGCAGGGGCTACTCTTCATTGCGGTGCACGGGCTTCTCATTGTGGTGGCTTCTCTTGTTGTGGAGCATGGGCTCTAGGCTCGCAGGCTTCAGTAGTTGTGGCATGTGGGCTCAGTAGTTGTGGCTCGCAGGCTCTAGAGCACACTCTTAATAGTTGTGGCGCACGGGGCTTAGTTGCTCCGCAGCATGTGGGATCTTCCCGGACCAGGGCTCGAACCTGTGTCCCCTGCACTGGCAGGCGGATTCCAGGGAAGTCCTAATATATATATATATATATATATATATATATTTTTTTTTTTTTTTTTCAAAGAGACATCTGCACTCCTATTTTTATTGCAGCATTATTCACAATCGCCAAGACATGGAAACAATATAAGTACTCATCAAATGGATAATGTCTCTCTCTCTCACACACACACACACACATACACACACGCACAATGGAATATTATTCAGCCTCAAGGAAAGAGGACATTCTGCCATTTACGACAACATGGATGGACTTGCACACATAGAAAGACAGAGTATGACATCACTTACATGTACAATTTAACAAAGCTAAAATTTTAAAAACAGAATAAAATAGTGATTAGCAGGGGATGAGGGGGTGGGGGGACAGATGTTAAGAGTACACATTTACAAGTAGTAAATAAGCCCTAGAGATATAATGCTTAGTACCGTACAATAGGGACAAAAATATTATAATCATCAAACTTGCTAAGAGACTATAACAATTTTTCCAACTACTAAAAAGAAAGGATAATTTTGCAATGAGATAGAGGTGCTAATTATTGCTACAATCACATTAAAATATAACAATGTCCTTAAATTAACATGTTGTACACCTTGAATTTATATAACTTTACCTGTCCAATGTATCTCGATTTAAAAAAAAAGGATCACGGTCAAGGTCTGGATGAGTCAATATCAAGGCAAGGGTGACAAAGCAATCTACAGATTCAATGCAATCCCTATCAAACTACCACTGGCATTTTTCACAGAACTAGAACAAAAAATTTCACAATTTGTATGGAAACACAAAAGACCCCGAATAGCCAAAGCAATCTTGAGAACGAAAAATGGAGCTGGGGGAATCAGGCTCCCTGACTTCAGACTATATTACAAAGCTTCAGTAATCAAGACAGTTTGGTACTGGCACAAAAACAGAAATATAGATCAATGGAACAGGATAGAAAGCCCAGAGATAAACCCACACACATATGGTCACCTTATCTTTGATAAAGGA
The DNA here is from genome assembly GCF_949987535.1 of Balaenoptera acutorostrata. NCBI lineage: Eukaryota > Metazoa > Chordata > Mammalia > Artiodactyla > Balaenopteridae > Balaenoptera > Balaenoptera acutorostrata. Next base: position 16,762,779 of record NC_080064.1, on the reverse strand, counting down.
GGCAAGCATATACAGTGGAGAAAAACAGCCTCTTCAATAAGTGGTGCTGGGAAAATTGGACAGGTACATGTAAAAGTATGAAATTAGAACACTCCCTGACACCATGCACAAAAATAAACTCAAAATGGATTAAAGACCTAAGTGTAAGGGCAGACACTATCAAACTCTTAGAGGAAAACATAGGCAGAACACTCTATGACATACATCACAGCAAGATTCTTTTTGACCCAGCTCCCAGAGAAATGGAAATAAGAACACAAATAAACAAATGGGACCTAATGAAACTTAAAAGCTTTTGCACAGCAAAGGAAACCATAAACAAAACCAAAAGACAACCATCAGAATGGGAGAAAATATTTGCAAATGAAGCAACTGACAAAGGATTAATCTCCAAGATATACAAGCAGCTCATGCAGCTCAATAACAAAAAAGCGAACAACCCAATCCAAAAATGGGCAGAAGACCTAAATAGACATTTCTCCAAAGAAGATATACAGATGGCCTACAGACACATGAAAGAATGCTCAACATCATTAATCATTAGAGAAATGCAAATCAAAACTACAATGAGATATCATCTCACACCGGTCAGAATGGCCATCATCAAAAAATCTAGAAACAATAAATGCTGGAGAGGGTGTGGAGAAAGGGAACCCTCCTGCACTGTTGGTGGGAATGTAAATTGATACAGCCACTATGGAGAACAGTATGGAGGTTCCTCAAGGCAAGGGTGAGCCTAAGGGTCACAGTCAGGTACAGGATTGGGCCAGTGTCAGGTTGAGGATTTGAATAAGATTCAGTACGTGGGTGGATCTGGGTCATGAGGGTCAGGGACATAATCGAGTCCAGCTGAGGTTCAGTCAAGGTCACAGTCAGAGTAAGGGTGAGGGTCAGAACACCTTCTGGTCAGTCAGTATTATGATGAAAACGTGGAACAGGGTTAGGGTCAAATTCAGATGAAAAGCCAGGTCCAGGATCAGACTGAGTTTGAGGGTCAGTGTGAGAGTGAAAGTCAGAAGGGTCAGGGTGAGGATCAAAGTCAGGTTCAGGTTGAGGTTTGTCGTCAGGGTATCAGGGTGAGTCTCAGGGCCTGAATGACAACTTCAGGATTGTTGAGTCTTAGAATAGGGTCAAGGTCAGGGTCAAGAGTAGAGTCAGATCTGTGTGAGGGACAGGGTCTGGGTGATGGCTGAGTTTCAAGGTCAAGGTCATAGTCTGGTTTAGTGATGAGTGAGAGTCAGGATTAAGGTCAGATTTAAATGACTTTCAGGTTCACAGTCAAGGTCATAAGAGTTTGGATGAGGAGCATAATCTGTCAAAGCGAGCATCAGTGTTACCAGTTAGGATGAGTTAGGGTCACTGTAGGGGTCGAGACAGTGTTAGGATGAAGTCTTCAGTCAAGTTTCTGACTGAGAGTCAGGGTTACATAAATGTGAGGGACACAGGGTCAGGGTCATGGTGAGTCAGTCAGTCAGTCAGCATCGGAGACAGGATCGGGGCGGGGTGGGGCCTGGTTGGCACCCTCAGGTAAGAGTGAGACTGAGGGTAAAGGTCAAATTGTGGGTGGGATCATGGACATCAGGGGTTAGGATTAGAGTGGGTATGTTAAAGTTCAGGGTCAAGTTAAGGGTACCAGGATCATGGTCAAGGTGAAGGTCATCAGTATCAGAGTGAAGTTGAAGGTGAGCAATCCCTGTCCCATTTCCCAGCACCATGTGTGGCTTTTGCAGATGCCACTTTCTGAAATGTTCTTCCTCCATTTACCTGCATATCTATATTCCTCACCTGCTTGGAGTCTTCAGTGCGGCCTAACCCTCCCCGTCCCCCTCCACCTCCACTGGGATACAAGTATTATGAAGGCAAGGATCTTGGAATGCAATGTTTTGGTCATTGATGGGTTCCAGGCTACTCAGAAGAGTGTCTGGCACAGACTAGGTGCAGTTAAGCTTGTTTAATAGATGACTATGTGCTACATTATTTCTGGGGGAATAAAAGTACATCTGAAATACAACAAACTGTTCACAGTAGCTTTCTCTGGGGTAGAATTACAAGTAAGCTTCACAGCTGATTTAATACATGTCCATATTGTCTTAATTTTGAAAAAATTAACATTGTTTTATAATCTCCAAAAATGGATCTTTCCATTTTAAGAGAAAACAAAGAACTTCAGGTAAAGTTCCTGACACAGTGATTGGCACAAGACACTCACTGAACCATAGCTGTTACCTAAACCTCAGGAACTGGCAGCCTTCCTGGGAACCCTGGAGCATCCTCAAAGAAACCCTATTCTAGTTCTCTAGACAGACCAAGAAGCAAGACAACATGGAGAGTCTATTTATTCAACAGCCAACTTTGAAGACAAAGCTTCAGTAGTCTGAGGGGATGTATTTCCCCTGTTTCTACTTCAGTCCTTTTCCACAAGTTTCTGTCCTTTGCAGGCTACAGTTTGATGCAAACAGGCTGGTTGCCCTAGATATACTTATACACAACCTTCGAGGGCACAGTTTGGAGGTGCAGATGCACGGGACACTTGTAAAAGTGGGACAGCAGAGTCTCACTGTAGCCCACAAGGACGTAGAACTTATGTGCAGGTAGCTGCCTCAGGACCAGGGCACAGATCTCCACCTGGTTAGCCCGGCGCTTTAGAACAAGCTTGTCGGCCAGGCAGCCTGGGAAGGTGCCCAGCATAAATTTACGAAAGAAAATATCTTCCACTGTTCTCTCTGCAGCGTGGTCCTCCCCAGCCAGGTTACCCGTGTGCAGCGACAGCCAGCCCTTGCGATGGGCGATGTGGTGCGGCACGTGCGCCTCCTCGTAGGTCACTGGCTTGTCCCCCTTGCCCACTCGGACTCGAGCCGCCCGGTTCTTGGCGCAGACCGCGGAGGTGTGCAGGGCGCGCCAGACGCACGGCAGCTCCCGGCTCCAGGACAGCACCAGTGGCCGGAGCTCCTGACAGCAGACGGGCGCCGCCAACTTGGCAAGTCCTAATATATTTTTAACAGCTATAGAAATTCTGCCAAAAATTTCTCAACATAATCAAGATAGGCATAATTAGTTTCTATTAAAATCTACTCTGTGAGGGAGTATCTTTGCAGCTATATTTTTGTGCATATCTTTAATTATTTCTGTAGGAGGAATGCATAAAGGTAGAACTTCTGGGTCAAAAGGGATATGTATTTTCAAGATCAACTTCCCTGAGAATTCTTTAACCAACTGCTCCTTCCATCAGCTCCCACCTCCTACAAGGGTACAAGGGCCTGTTTCCCCTAAATCTGGCCCACTCACACCCTTAAAGCTTTTGCCTCTGGAAATACTGTCCTTACACCTTCACCTCTCCTGCCGCTTCTCCTCTTCCCTCAGCCAAAATCTGGCCTGTGGACTTTCAAAGCCCTTAATAACTCTTGTATAACATTCATCACTTTCTCATTTCCTCCACAGCTATTTTGGTGTGTGATTTATCTTTGCTCCAGATATAAATATTTTAGTATCAGGAATTCTACTTTCTTCAATGTTATTCTTTCATAATTTATACACCTCCAAGTAACATATACAACATCTATAGTAAACTACACGTGCAGACTGTTTAAAAAATACATGGAGTTCTGGAAAATATTTGATTAAAATATTCTAAGTTAGTGTAGTTACTGCATTTCCATTCCATTCCACCCAACTGACATTTGTTGAGAAAGCTCTCCGGAATAGGAGCTGTGCCAGGCCCCAGGGAACCAGAGGCAAACAGGCCCTGGTCCCTGTCCTCCAGGAGTTCACAGTCAATTAAATGTTGCCCTGAGCATCCTCTCATGCAAGGCAAAAAGGGAAACATGATGTATTATCTCCAACTCATGATTAAAGAATGAAGGCTATTTCAGCTGTGAAAGCCCCTTTACCCTGGTGTTAAAGTACAAGAAGGATTTTTCACATAAGTGCTGCTATATGGACCTATGTTTTGAACAATCTCTTTAGCAGTCTTTTAGAGACAACGCAGAGATGCTCCGCTCCATGTGGATTTAATTCCTCCATCGTACGTCAGAGAGTCAAGGACACACTATCAAGACATCATTCAGGGGCTTTCCTGGTGGTGCAGTGGTTAAGAATCCGCCTGCCAATGCAGGGGACATGGGTTCGAGCCCTGGTCCGGGAAGATCCCACATGCCGCAGAGCAACTAAGCCCGTGCGCCACAACTACTGAAGCCCGCGCGCCTAGAGCCTGTGCTCCACAACAAGAGAAGCCACCGCAGTGAGAAGGCCGCGCACTGCAACGAAGAGTAGACCCGGCTCCCTGCAACTAGAGAAAGCCCGCATGCAGCAGCGAAGACCCAACGCAGCCAAAAATAAATAAAGATTAAAAAAAAAAAAGAAAGACATCATTCAGTAAGGGTCCTTCTGGGGTTGGGGTCGGGGTTCCACCAATGTAGCCTGGGTATAAAGCGGCTTAATGTCAACCTCAGAGGAGGACAGCCACCGGGTGATTAGCACAATGTTAGACGCCTAGTAGGGGTCTAACTACACGCCAGTTCAGCCAGCATTTGTTTACTCACTTATTTAACTGACTGCTTACTATGTGTCAGGCGTTCAGGCTAAATCCTGGGGACATTTTGGTAGATAAAAGACATGTTGCCACCTCATACACTGCTGGTGGGAATGTAAAATGATATGGCCACTTTGGAAAAGAGTTTGACAGTCTCTGAGGAAGTTGAGCATACACTGACCATAAAACCCAGCAATTCCATTCATAGGTATCCAGGTATTTACTCCAGCAAAATGAAAATGTGTGTCCACACAGACTTGTAGGCAAATGTTCATATCAGCATTATTCTATAGAGAAAACTGGAAGCAATCCAAAATTGAAAAGGCGAATGGATTAACAAATTGTAGCACAACCATGTTAGGGAATACTACTCAGCAATAAAAAGAAACAAACTTCCAATACTCGCAATACGGATGAAGCTCAGACTTCATGCTCAGTGAAAGAAGCCAGACACAGAAGGTCTCATATTATACTGATTCCATTTATGTGACATTCCCAGAAAAGGCAAAACTGGAGAGACAGAAAGCAGATCGGTGATTGCCTGTCGATGAAGGTAAAAGCAGGGATTAACGGCAAACAGGTCTGAGGGATCTTTTGGGGGTGATGAAAGTTCTAAAACTGGATTGTGGTGATGGTCACGCAATTCTGCGAATTTACTAAAAATCATGGAATTATACACTTAAAATGGGTGAGTTTTGTGGCATGTCTTGTAAAGAGACATGACAAAACAAAAAAGACACAGGCCCTACGTTTATGGGTTTTATCACCTAATTAGGGAGAGAGCAATCAAGCACCTAAGTATAGAATAATAAAGTCTGTCAAATAGAAGGAAGGAAATACAGTGGGTGCGGTGACAGAGAATAAAAAGGGGAAGCTCCTTGGAGAGGTGGCCAGGGAAGGCCTATCTGAAGAGGTGTCATTTGGATGGAGACCTACAAGGAGGAGAGATGGGAAGGGCACTCCAGGAGAGGGAACGGCATGGTCAAACTCAGGGTTGGAAGCCCATGAGCTATACTTTTTATGCATATTTTGTAGTGCTTCAAAGAGGTGCCCCGACCTGCTAACCACATGGCACATGAGTGATGGGGCAGGTGTTTAAAACAAGGTCTGCTTGTGCCTGAAGTTGGCATCAGTCTTCCTGCCAGTTTGTTCCTGCAGCCGATGCGACTGCCCCAGTCACACACAAGCTGCCCAGCATGTCCACACTGGCCTGCCGCTGCCCAGGGCTTGGGGCACAGTGGGTAGTGGAGGTGCCTGGGCACATGCTAGGCAAGGAGACGGCCAAGGTATGTGTGACCTCATGCTGCCCCAGCACCTGCTTCCCAAACTGTGAGTCACGGGGCAGGGATGACTGCAGGGTCCCCCTTGACAGACTCCGCCCAGGCTCAGGCAGTCCAGAGGGCCAGCGGAGCTATAGGCTCCAAGTGGACCTGCCTGCCTGCACCTCCTCTCCATATCCAGACCCAATGCCCCTGAGGGCAGACCTGGATTCAAACTGACACAATGGCACTTCTGAGCTGTGTGACCTTGGACTTCACTGAGCCTTGCTCTCCTCCTTTGCAGGATGAGGACGTTGGGGTATGGGAAAGAGCAGATCTGGGATTAGAACCCACATCCGCTTGGTTCTGAAGCCCTGGTTTCTCCGCCATGCCAGATGGAATGGCTTCTTGCAACAGGCCTCACTGAGGGGCTAGTTGGGTGTTCTCAGCCCTGACCATGCAATCAGATCACTGGGGAGTTTGATGAACTTTAGGATCCACCCTCAGGGATCGGGTTTAATTGACCTGAGGTGGGGCCCAGGTGCCAGTACATTTTAAAAGCTCTCCAGATAATTCAAATAAATAGGCTGCTAGAGTTGAGAATCACTGATCCAACCCCTTCATTTTCTTTCCTTTTTTAAACCCCTTCATTTTAGAGATGAGGTGACGGATGCCCAGAGATTTTGAGTGACTGGCCCCATCCCCAAGGTCCTCCAGCCATTTGCAGCTGAGCTGGAGTCTTTGAATTCTCCCCTATGTGTGAAAGAACTACAGTGAGGACATATACAGCCTCAGTAAAGAACAGGAGCTTTGTAATCAGATAGAGGTGGGTTCAATTCCAAGTTGTCACTTACCTACACACTGTGTGACCTGGGGCAAGTCACTTCACCTCTCTGACCCTCAGGAACTTCATCTGTGAAAACAGGGGTTATGTGAAGTCTAAACCAAATAGTGTATGCAGAGAGGAGGTGCTCGTTAATCAGGTGGCATCCCCTAGAAGAGACCTTCAGTACAGTTCGATAGACACTTATTGAGCACCAGCTATAGTCTGGTGCCTGTTTCTGGGGCTACAGAGCTGGGATCAGACAGGGGAGACCGACAGAGGGAACACAGGAAACAGGCTGGGCTAGACAGAGTGGAGGGGCTATGTTAGCAGTAACATAGGCTGTGGGAGCACAGACGTGGGAGCCCTAATCAGACTTGAGATGGGGCAGGGGTGTAGGGTATGGGGGTGTCTCCATCAAAGGCCTCATTCCTAGTACCCTGGGTTTGGGGAAGTGAATGTTCATTGAAATAACTACTTTATGTTAAGTCTTTTGCTTTTGTCTACTCACCTAATCTTCAAAACACCCCTTCAGGATAGGTAACATCACTCGCGTTTTAGAGATGAGCTTCAGAGAAGTACGGAACCTTGGCCAAGGTCCCTCAGCTGAGGTCAGAATCCACTCAAGGAGTCTGACTCCAGAGTGGAAGCTCATCCCATGGTCCCCAGCCCTAGTCATATGGGGTCTTTTGGGGGGGGGGTCTTAGTCCACCATCCTTGGTTCTGACTGGCTGGGCAGCCCCTGGGGAGTTGCCCCCTGAGTCAGTGGGGCTGAGCAGCTGGTCTGCTTCAAGGGCACCTGGCTCGATGCTTTTCTCCTACCTTCACCTGCACCCCCAGCCCAAAGTCAAAGACACCCAGGAGTGGGAAACAGCAGCTCCCTGGGAAAGCTCCTGAGAACACAAATATTCAGCCCTTAGGATACAAGACACCTCCCTGAGTGGCAAGGCCTGGCCTGGCTCTACCACTCCCAGCCCCAGCTCACCCACTGTCCTCACTGCTCTAAGCACTCCAGCCACTGGAGTCTTCTTCCCGCCCTCCTGCGCCCTTCCCACTTCCGGGTCTTTGCACAGGTCGCTCCCACTGCCTGAGCCCTCTTCCCTTCTCTCTGGGTGTGTGACTCCATCCTTCACACTCAGCTTCTCCCTCTCTAGTGCCCCTGACCTCCCCGCCATGCGGAATATCTCCAGCACCAAGCACCTATTCCTCAAGTGACCAATCATATTTGCTAAGATGGTCTTGACGTCCTCTCCCTCTTGCCTGATCCAGCTTCCCCCATCTTGGCCCTGTCCAGTCCTATGCCCTATCCCATTTCTCTAGGATCTGACTCTCTCCAGTTGTCAACCAACAAATTCACATTACAGAATGTTTTTGTTTATGATCAAAATCTCCTCCATTTACAAAAATTCAGTGGAGCCACTGCTCGGTGGTAAAGCAAACATTATAAAACATGGATTTAAAAGAGAGATTGAAAGCCACTAGAAAGAGATAGAGAGAAATCTATCAGGCTTCTGTACCAAATTAGTAACTGAGGTTCAATATATAACTTACCTCAGAGCTTCCTAGCAGCCAAAGCAAAAGGGGAAATATACTGGGTTAGAGTAGTCTGGTTCTGGGGTGACCTGGTCCCTTGAAAAAACACATCCTTACTCCCCCCACTGAGAGGGGCTGTATATAGAAGAGCTGCTATTGGCAGGGAAAGCCTTTGAGCCTATGTCCCTCAAATGCTCTTTCAAAGCTCAGGCTGCACTGTTCTTACCTCCTTGGTCCCTGGTCTAGCCTCTCCCATCTTTTCCCACCCATCAATCTCTGCCCTTTCTCTCCTAGCTTGTTTCTTTCCCCTCGCCCCTCCTGTTACTTGGAGGGAGTGGTTTTCCATTCTCTCTGCACTCCTGTCCCTGCTGGCAGTCTCCGTGCTTGTCCCAGCTAATTCTCAGGCATTTCATCTGCTTCACTGCTCCAGCCTGGCCTACTTTCCCTGGCTCTGGGCTCCGCAAAAGTAGTGGGTTTCCCATCAGCAGAGGTGTTCAGACTTGGGCCATGTGACCTCTGTGGGGGAAGCAGCAGAGGAGATTTATAAATGGAAAGAGGGACTAGAATAGATGACTTTTCACATCTCTTTCAGGTCCAGCCCTCAGGGTCTGTGACTCTGTGCCTGGGTGACCGAGATGTAGCCCAGATCCCCACCCCAGCTCCGGCTCCTGTATGGTCCTTCAGAGAACACACAGTTGAGTTCAAATCCCATGACACAACTTAAAAGCTGCCTTACTCTAGATTAGTGATCATGTCCCACTCAGCTTCAGGTTCTTAACGTAGAAAACAGGGGTAATACTGACCACAGGGAATCGTGGGGTCAAGGACAGTGCATGCCTAACTTTTATTTATGTATATTCCTGCCCGATCACAAGCAAAAAGGGGTTTGAAGCTCCTTAACAAATAAACACACAAATAACAACAACAACAAAAACTAAGAAACTACATACCAGACGATTAAAATAATGGAAAAATTATCTCATCCCAGCTCCCCTACTTGCTGGCTGTGTGACCTTGGGCAAGTTGTTTCACCTCTCTGAGCCTCAGCTTCCTCATTTGTAAAATGAGATAATAGTAGTACCTGCCCCCATTGGGGTATTATAGAATTAAATAAAGTAATATAGAAGAATATTTAGCACAATGCCTGGCATATAGTAAATAGTCAATACATTTTAGCAATTATTAATATTATGTAATCTCATTTTTTGTTTATAAAAAAGTAACCTGGGTAAAGCTGAGCCACTTTGAGGCCAGTCTCAAATCACTATTGAATTAGAAAGAAACACCAGTTCCTCCCCCCGCCCCAGCAACAAAAAATTGAAAGGCAATTTAAAGGGCTTTTTTTCTTTTTTTTTAAATTTATTTTTGGCTGTGTTGGGTCTTTGATGCTGCGCGCAGGCTTTCTCTAGTTGCGGCAAGCGGGGGCTACTTTTCATTGTGGTGCGCGGGCTTCTCATTGCGGTGGCTTCTCTTGTTGCGGAGCACGGGCTCTAGGCGAGCAGGCTTCAGTAGTTGTGGCACACGGGCTCAGTAGTTGTGGCACACAGGCTCAGTAGTTGTGGTGCACGGGCTCAGTAGTTGTGGCGCACGGGCTCAGTAGTTGTGGCGCACGGGCTTAGTTGCTCCGTGGCATGTGGGGTCTTCCCAGCCCAGGGCTCGAACCTGTGTCCCCTGCATTGGCAGGCGAATTCTTAACCACTGCGCCACCAGGGAAGTCCAAAAGGCAATTTAAATATTTATTCAATTCTTTTGAAAATGTTAAAGGTGATTTTATTCATAATCTCAAAAAAACTTAACATTCCTTTTCCTCTTTCTGTTTCTTTTTCTCGTCTTCCCTCCCACCCTCTGCAGACAGCCTCCAAATCTGTATCCTGAGTCCCTCAAATGCTCTCTCAAAGCTCAGGCTGCACTATTCTTACCTCCTTGCCCCCTGCTCCAGCCTCTCCCATCTTTTCCCACCCAGCAACCTCTGCCCTTTCTCTCTTAGCTTGTTTCCTTCCCTTCCCTCCTCCTTTTACTCAGATCCACAGAATAAAACCAGGCTGAAGCTACCTGAACTACAGAGTTTTCTTCCTCAAAGGCAGGGAGGAAAGGAGGCTATGAACAGGTGAATAATGTAATGTTCTTCCTCTCACAAAACAGACATACATCTGTTAATACAGCTAAATGCAGAATCTCATCAAGGAGTTAACAGTGGTTGATATTTGAGGAGCAGGATTATGGGGGACTTTTTCCCTATTGTATTCATTTCCATATTGTTTACATTATTTTACAGTGAGCACATATTAATTTCACTTGAAATCAGGGAAAAGGGGGAAAACAGCAGAAAGAGTAAAGCAAAAGCAGGAATAATGTGAGTATCCAAAATATATTCCACTGGTCCTGTATTTAAATCATGCAAAGTGCCAACTATGTGACCCAGCACACACTTGATAAATAGCAGCTATTGTTAGTCAAGACCTAATGGACCTCCAATCCCTCATGGAAACTCAAACTGCCCAATTGAATCAGAGTAGCTGGTGGCCCAAGGAGAAAGGGGTCAGGCTGGGACATGTCGGTCCCCAGCCCCACCCCAGGCAAACTCTCTGCAGGGTTGTATCAGTCAAGAAATAGTCTGATTGGGTCTGACAAGCTCTGCCTGCTCCTCCCGGACCAGCCTCCTAACGGGCTCTTTCTGATGCTTTCCTGACTATATCCTCCTAGGCTGGTGGGTGGATGTGTGTGATGGGGGAGTCTGTTCCTGGAGAGTCCGGTGATGCCCCCAGGAGCTCTAGACTATAGCTTCAGTTCAGTTATGGAAGACAAAACAAAATAAAAAATTAAATAATTCTCATAATGAGTCTCATCCTGTCTGCAGGCCTGTGGGCTGTCCAATTTTTCCAGACTCTATCTGACTTGGTACATGGCATCAGCAACCCCCCACTCCCCCAAAAACTCAGTCAACCACTAAGGATTCTTTGGGTACCTACTGTATGCTAGACATTACCGAATGTCTATTCTGTACAAGATGATGACAGAGGCAAAGCAGAGGAAGAAGAATACCAATAATAACTGTTGCCATTTATTGAAAGCCTATGAAATGTAAGCCTCTCCACAAATTCGGGAGGATTCTTCTTGGACCTTGGTGAGTCCTGAGGCTGGGATGGCTAGAAATCACACCTAGACTCAAATGCCAGGTGCCTCTGAGGCCCTCACTCTCCATGGCCTGGACAGTCAGAACCCTTGGCCACAGTGATTGGCCAAGGAATGGATACATGTCTCAATAAGAGCCAATGAGACTTGGTTTGAGGAATGTTGTTGGAACTGTTGAGGAAAGAGTCCCTGTTTCTGTTGCAGCTGCTGAGAGACTAGGATGCCTGGCTGGTGCTGCTGGCAGCCACCCTGTGATCATGAGGAGAGAGCCTGCCAGAGAACGAGGCCAGCAGAGAGGGAAACAGTCTTGAGAGACCAAGAGAATGACACCACCAATCCTGACATCATCTGAGCTCCTCAATGCAGCCATGACTAAAGCTAGCTCTACCCCTGTACTTTTCAGTTTAAGGGAGTTCTTCTGCCAGTTTGAGCCCTGATGCTCTGACTGCTGTGCCCAGAAACCTGAGTATTTGCAGGAAGCACCCTCACCATCCAGTCTATAGGAGCCTGACAAGGGAAACATGTTTCCTGCCACACAACCACCCAGGTTTCTGTCAGAGAGCCCAGCAAGCCCACAAATGTCAACAGAAGCAGCATGATGCCAGCAAAGGACCAAATCCTCTTAGACTGGCTGTGCCACCTTGGGGAAGTCACTTTCCCTCTCTGAACATTAATTTTCCTCACCTGTAACATGGGGCTGGGGTGGGAATCATAACATCTATAGAATAGAATTGTTCCTAGAAGGCTGTTTGGTGGAGGTGAGTTCTGAGGATCCTCAGGGAGCTGGGGGTTAGGGTCAGAGTTAGCAGCAAACCTTCTCACTGTTCTCCCCTGAGCAGCATAAGACCAGGGCCTGTCTCTCCTAGGCAGCCTGGTGGAATGGAAGAGACTCAGCCATAGCACTAGGAGTCCTTCATTCTAGTCCTGGTTCTGCTGCCAGCCAGGGAGTGGCTCTGGGCAAGCCCCTCCCCTGCCAATGTGCCCCCTTCAGAGGTGAGAAAGCCACGCCCTTTCTCCTCTTTTCTTCATAGAGTCAGGATCACACCATGTTCACTGTTGTATCCCCAATACTCAGACCAGTTCCTGCCTCGTTGATAGAGCATTCCAGAATGCCCATCGTGTGAGTGAATAAAATGTGGTCAGGATGCCTGACCTTTCTTTTCTTTTTTTTGGAACATGTTGTTGTAGTATAACATATACAGAAAAAAATGCACAGATCCTAAGGCGTCTTCACAAACTCAGCACAGCCCTGTCCCCAGTCCTTCCATCTCCAAACCACCTTACCAGCAGCCGGAAGTCCCCCTGTTGCCCCCTTTCCAGTCATTCCCTCCCCAAAGGCAACACTGGCCAGACTTCTGACAGCATCGAAGTGCTTTGAACTTCATATAAATGGAGCAACGCTTAACATTTTCCAGTGGTTCATAGCTTACAGAGGGCCCATGTGTACATTAACTCATTAAATCTTCCCAACAGTACTGGGGGGTATGCAGGAATTACAAATCCTATTTTACAGAGGAGAAAACTGAAGCTCAGAGAGGAGAAGGGAATCCCCCAGAATCACACTGCTGGCAAGTGGAAAGCCAGGATAACTGGTTCCATTTTCATGTCTCCCTGGATTTCAGAATGTCCCTCCAGGCATCAGGAATGGTCACGAATCTGAAACCAGGAATGGTCAGGAATCTGAAACCAGCCCAGGCCTGGGCAGCTGATGGTATAAGTTACCAGTCCTCCAGGATGGAAAGAGGGTCTGGGCATCCAGGTCCAGAGAAGTTCTGGTCACCTTTTGGGCAGGGCCCACCCCTCCTTTCTAGTCTGTGGCACTCAACAAACTTTGTGAATGCTGACAAGTGGCCTCCTCCCTGTCTCCTTCCCTCCGCACTGGAGAATACAGAGGGCTGTTGAATGGAAACAGGGAGAGTTATTTCCACAGCTCCCTCCCTGCCCTCCAGGTAGCCACACACACTGCCCAGGAGCAGATGGTCCCTTTGTAACCTTGCACTGTGTGCCCAGACCCCTCCTCTGCATGCTCAGTCACTGTGGGCCAGCTCCTGACCAGGGGTGGCTGCCAGCTGCTCTTACTCCCCCTCCTGGCAGTAGATGCCCTGTCTTCCAGAATCCACCTCTGTCACCTGCGACTGGTAGGCAAGATTCCCCAGGTCTTTCCTTCTGGCCTCATGAACTCCTATACATCCTTCAAAGCCCAAACACCATCTCCTCTGGAATGTCTTTGTCTCTCCTAAACATCCACTTATCATGGTTCCTGCATATTAGTTTCTCTTTCTCAACACAACACAGAGATAATCACAAAGTCACATAAACAAAACACACACTTTCACCTCACCCACAATCTTTCTCTCTCTCTTTTTTTTTACAAACTGGGCTACACACACAGTTGTACCAAATAACAGCCTTGCCCCTCTCATGTGCACATGCTACACCACAAAACCAGAGGGGTTTGGGCTCTACTTGTTTACAGCAGGGACACAAAGTCTCTTTCTACCACACCAACGTGCATGCAAAAGAGGCCCCAAAAGTACAGATCACACATTCATACAAATACACAGACACACACCTCTTTCACTCAGGCAGTTACACAACCACATGTAGAGACAGTTTCTCCTCTGACATACAAACGTAGAGGCATGGAGAAACATCCATCCTTCTCTCTGCTTCCCTTCTACCTTCTCCTCTCAACCCTCTCTCACTCTTACACACACACACACACACACACACACACACACACACACACACACACACACACACACACACACACACACACACACACACACACACACACACACACACACACACACACACGGAAGCAGGCAGTAACAAACTCCCAAAATAGTCAGTCTCTGCCTTTCCGTCACACATAAACACACAGGCACGCGGGATCCATCCCCCGCTCCGCTTTTTCTGTCTCCTCCTCCCCTCTTACTCACATACACACACACACACACACACACACACAGCCCACATAAACACACACACGCAGCTGCAGCGCGCTGGCTCACACTCCTTGCTGGCGCCAGGCAGGAGACAAAGGTCGCCGAGGCTCCCGGCGCCGCGCACCTGACACAGCTGAGCCGCTCCCCGGGCTCCGCCAGCCCCGAGCCGGTCTCGGCGAGGTCTGGACCCCGCACCCTGAAGCCGGAGACCCAGCCCGTTTCTGCCCTCGGGGGTCCGCACGCCGACCCAATCCCGGCCCCGGCCCCAGTCCCAGCGCGCAGAGGGTTAAGGCGCGGGCGCAGGCGGGGGAGGCGGTCCCCGGGCGTGATTGGCTGCGCTGCCCGGGCCCCCCGCCCCGCCATTGGCCCCTCGGCGGGCCCGCCTCCTGGGACTCCGCGCCGGTGCCGCGCTCAGCCTCGGGGCCGCAGCGCGCCGCCGCGGCAAGCAGCCGCGGCGTCCGAGGAGCGCGGCCGGGAACCGGGAGTGGGGCCCGGGGGGCAGCGCGGGGCCGGAGCGAAGCGCGCGAGCTATGGTGAGTGTTGCGCCCGGCCCGCCTCGACGGTCCCCCGCGGCGGCGCCGGAGTGGGACTCGGGGCCCGCCCAGCTCGCGGGGGCTGGGCTCAGGCAGCAGCCCTGGGAGGGCGTGGAGTCGAGGGGCGCGCGGGCAGGGCTTGGCTCGCCTGGCGGCGCCGCGCTCTGTCCCGTCGGGGGCGGCCGCGCCGAGCTTGGTTCTGGGCGGCTGGACCCGGCCGGGTTTGGAGGGCTTGGGGTGGCCGATTCGGTTCGGGGTCCGTTGGTGCGGTTCTGGGTTGGGGCGTCCGGAAATCCCTGGACCCGGCTGGGCTTGGAGACCCTCGGCTGGTTCCGTAAGGGGGTCGGGGGCAATCTGAAGAGGCTGGATTCGGTAGGACCTGAGTGTCCCGGGCCTCTGAGGTGGTTCCAGGTCTCGGCTTGGGGCATCGTGGGTGGCAGCGCCGAGCGCATTCGTAAGGCTAGGTCGGGCGCCCTGGGACTGTGGATCCAGTATTCCCCTAGGGGGTTGAGAGTGGAGGCTGGGCAGCCAGGTTGACGGCTGTCAGAGTCCAGGGGCCACTTGGGGACCCTAGGCCCAGCGATCTGGTCTCCCCAGCATCTCCCAGTAATGGGTCTTCAGAGGAGGGGCTTGCTGAGACCAAGCACTGATTTGGATGGGCAGTGGCACCGGGGAGAAGGGAGCTGGGCATGGGGATTTCAGGGGGGTTTCTGAAGCCTCAGGAGAGAAACCCATTTGGCTGGGCCGGAGCTGTTGAGGTTGTGTTAGAGAGGAGGGTTGTCTCTGGAAGGAAAGCTAAGACCTTTCAATATCTCTCTGGGGCCCAGTGATCACCTCTCCATCTTGGGGGCCAAGGCCACCTACTTCTCTGTGGCTTCTTTCCCCCAAGGACAGGCCCCTCTGATTCTCTCTCTAGTCCAGTTCTGTACCCTGTGGAGTGGATACAAGTCACCACGTAGGGCCTGAGGAGGGCACGTGCCAGTGATGGTGGCTGCCAGTCCCGGGGATGCAGCCACCTCCACTTCTCTGTGGCAATGCTGCCAAGCCTGTGGGGGCCCGGGTGGGGGCAGGATGGGATCCCCTGTAGACTGACGAGTCCCCCCAGGGGCTCCCCAGGTCCAGCCCCTGCTCTGCCCAGGGCTGGAGTGCCCTTACAACATCCCTTTCCTCTTCCCTCCAAGCCAGTCCCCTCTTTTCTCGCTGCACGAGTGTCCGCCTCCCCTGCACCACCTGCCTCTCCGGAGTCAGTAGTAATGCAGGTATGGCTTGACTCCACGCCCAAAGGTGCTTAGAGACCATCTTGGATCCAGCCCACCTCGTGGATCAGGAACCTGCCCCTGGATTGCTCTGCTTGAACACTTTCAGTGGTAGGGCACTCACTCCCCGCGGACCGGCACTTGATTTAAGGTCTCAGTATACGGGAAATAAAAAGGGTGTCTTTGAGGTCATATCATCCACTTTGCCTCCAAGCCCACCCTGACCTAAGTTACTCAGAAAGAGAACTGTTTTCTCCTTAAAAATCAGTAAAGAAAGAGAGGTCACCTTGCATTGGTGACACTTTTCAGAGCCTTACAACCTAAGAAGCCTCCCAGCCTGTCAGGGAGACCCCTGGCTTTGGCATCAAACAGATTTGGGTTTGAATTCTGGTTCCTCTACTTCCCCAGAGGGACAAATTACATCATCACCTCCCAGTATCAGTTTCCTCGTCTGTGAAACGAGATGATGGGTCTTATCTCACAGGGATGGTGTACAGATTCAGTGAGATAACCCAGTGAGAGTGCTTTGCTCGAATACAGCTAACTTTCCTTTCTTGTACAACCTTAAGCTCAAGGTGGGAAGTTCTGCCTGACATCTAACCTATTTGCTAAGTCTGGAAGAAGGATTAAAATTTATCATGTTGTGGGGAGAAGAAGGGAAGAGTGATACTTAGAGAATGGGTCATTGGCTCATCTTTTAACAAAGATTTATTGAACACTTACTATATGCCAAGCCCTGTCTAGGGAGGGAAAAACAGTCATAAACACTGTGTCAGGAGAGCTTCCACCAGTTCATAAATGTCCACGCAATCCTCAGGCTAGGTGGCATATCTTTAGGAGAGGTAGAGAGATCCTGCCAGGCGAGGGCTCCCTTCTGTATGGAGAGGTGAGAGAAAGCTTCACCGAGTAGGTGGCATCTGAGTTGGAAAGAACATCCCAGGTAGGGGAACCTGTGTGAGCAGAGGACCAGAGGTGTGGGAGTACGGGAGAGGCCTGAATGGGGCTTGCCTGACACCTGGGCATCAGAGAGGCAGGAGAGAGGAGAGAGAGTGGGCATGGGATGTTGATGGGGCTGGATGGCTGGAGGCTTAGGCAGACCGAGGAGCCGGAGCTCCACTGTGGATTGTTGGTCCACTGCATGTGGGTGCAGAGGAGGCTGATGTCAGGCCTCCTTGACCCCCATCATTTTGGTTTCCCCTAAGCACTAGTCCCTGTGCTCATTCCTGAGGTGGGGGTGATTCAGGGCCGCTAGAGTGTTTATTCCTTGGATCTCCTGCTCCATGGGTTTTAAACAATTCAGTGTTCCCTCCATCGTTGCCAAGTTTCCCCTGGCCCCTGGGTTCCTAGTGGGGCTCCTTTGGAGAGTGTGTGGGCTGTTTCCTGTTGTCCTGGCTCAATCTCCCTGATGGTTCCAAGCTCCCCACCCAGGTCTCTAACCCCTTGGCAGGGAATCAGCGCTGTTCTCAAAGACCTCAAGTAGACCCCCCCAGTGCAGGCTTGACATGAGGGTTCTCAGGAGACTTTTTGTGTCACCTGTCTCTGGCTGTCCCCATACTGCCCAGCAGCAGGCACAGAGGGGTGAAGGAGATTGCCCAGGGTCACACAGCAAGATAGTACCAGAGCGGGCACAGACCTCCCAGATGTTTGGAGGGTTACCAGACGGACAGGTTGGGGGAAGGAGGCCCAACCCGGCATTGCCAGTCCACTCTTGTGGCGCCTTGAGAATGTTTCTTTACATTCCAAACTAGGGGCTGAGCTCAAAGCCACAGCTAAGGGTTGGGAATCATCTTTACTGTAAGTGGCTGAGTTGAGGACAGGTCCAGCTCCTAGGTTTGAATACTGGATATACCACCAACTTGCTGCATGACTTTGGATCAGTTATTCCCTCTTTCTACACCTCCTTTCCTACCAAGTGGGGCAGATCTGCTCCTTCTATAAGATACAATGTAGAAATGCTTCATTACCTATTAAGCACTTGAGGGAAAAAGTATTATTAATTAAAGGTGGGAGGACAGCCACGTCCCCCCTGAACCAGTCTGTAGGGGGTTCCCGGAACACAGAAGTACCTTTCCCCGTGTGGCCAGAGCCTGTGCTGATAACTGGATTATTGCTAACATTTTGGTAAATAGGCATGTTGTCAACTTTTGTTAAAGAATAAATACATTGTTTCTCACACAGAATTGGAGAGACCAGGAGAGGAGCTGGATTTGAGAAGTAAGAGGGCTACAGGGTGGGTTCAGCAGAAAGTTTCAGGCATCAGCCAAGACATAAGCAGTTTGGCTAAAGTCCACACTTTGATGACAGTGAGGGAGGAACCATCAGCAAATGCTTACGACTTTTCGTTCCCCTCAATTTTTTCTTTTTGGTTGACTAGGTAAGCACCTCGCCCCCGTCAAAGTGCTGCATTCATTCATTCATTCATTCACCAAACAAGTATGCGTGGCATAATGCCAGGAGCTGGGGCTGTGGGTGGTGTGAACGAGACGGGTAGGTCTGTCTTCCACAGTCTGGCGGGCAGGCAGATATGGAGCAGGAAATTACAAGTGTGATTTCTGTTACCAAGGAGACTCGCAGGGTGCTGAGGAGCAGATAGGGCAACCTGGCCTGGGGATCAGAAAAGGCTCCCTGAGGATGTGACATTAAGGTTGTAGCCTAAAGAAGGAACATTCTAGGCAGAGGGAGCAGTAAGTGGGAGATGGGACAAAACATGGTGCACTCGGCAGTTAATTCATTTGCAGTCTGGGAGGTGGCCCCGGGCAGGCGCACGCAGGGAGGGCCAGGTTAAGAATTCGGGGCTCGATCCTAAGGGCAGTGAGAGGAGTGATGTGGTCAGGTCTGCATTTTGAGATGATCGTACAGGCTGCTTTCTGGACAATGGGTAGGAGGGGTGAGGCTGGAGGCTGGGAGACCAGTTAGGAGGCTGCCAGAGTGGCCCTAGGAGAGATGACAGTAGTCTAGACACCAGTCACTGCCCCATCCACCCCACACCACATCCCCATCATGCTGCCCAGAATGGGCAGTGAGGAGAGGAGGGAGCTGTGGCCACAGAGGTCCCACAGAGCCCCCAGCCCTGTGGACATTGACCTTCCTCTTCTCATGCTTTCATGCAGATAACTAGTGGGGCTCCTGGCCTCCAAGAACTTTGACCTAAAAGAGAGAAAGGCGAAGCTTCTGAATGGCTCTGAAACAAGGTAGAAAACGGGGATGCAGCTCCAGAGTCACCCTGGCCATGGAGGTGTATCAGGGAAGTCTTGCCAGAGGAGGCGGCATCTGAGCTGCTTCATATGGCAAAAGTTAGTGTAATGGAATGCTTCCTAGGAGCCAAGCTTTGGAGACATGACAACAAGGAGATACTCTCCTGTCCTTAAAGAGCTATAGTCTGGGGGGCAAAGTTTAATGAGCAAGCAACGCTGACTGAACCCCACTGCCAGTGAGAGGTGCTGGGGGTCTAGGCCCTGAGGGTTCTGCCCTTTCCCCAGCGGCCCTGAGGATGGGGTGCCTGGGATATCCACTGGCCTGTCTCAGCTCGCTTACAAGCCTCAGAATGGCTCCCTCCTCCCCACAGGGCTCCTGGCGAGGTGGGCGGGGTGGGGGGCGGTTTACTGACGGGGAGATGGAAACAGAAGAACAAGTTTCTGGAGAACATTTAGGAAATTAGCTGAGGGAGGACCCAATGTCAGGGCGCAGAGATAGGGAGGTGGGCCTGGCTGCTAGATCTTCTTAAAACCTCGAATGCTTGTGTTAAAAGGGGATTTGTAACCGGCTAATTCAACGTCCCCATTTTACAGGAGGAAAGACTGAGGGATACAATGAGCCTCTACCATGTGCCTGGCACTTAAATGTAACCCTTTTGACTGTCACACCAACCACAGGAAGTAGGTTTATCCCCATTACAGAGCTGTGAAAGCTGGTGCCCAACGGCCACTTAGGGAATTAGGAGCTGGAACTGGGCAGCGGCCTCCTGATTCCTCAAGATTCTGGCGTTAGTCCCAAACTACCACTCAATTTAGCAGAAACTTCCTTCCTGGGAAAGCCCCCTGAGGACAGGGATGGGACTCCTGGGCAGTGGCCAGGGGCATTGGGAGCTGATTGGGGCTGGACACTGGCCAGGCTGAAATACTGATTATCTTTCACCTTTGCACAGCACTTGACAGTTAATGAAGTCCTTTCCTCCCCACTCACCAACTGTCCTTGAGTCCCACTGCCAGTCAGTGGCAGAGCTAGGACATAAACCCAGGCCTGTGCTTCCCAGCCCAGACCCCCATCTCCCCAGCTCCCGGCATTGCCCCAGGGGCCCCGGCCCACGTCTCCAGTGGCCCCTGACTGGAGATGTCCCAAGCTTCCTGACCACATGCCCCCGTGAGTGTGAGCCTGACACACAAGCCTCGCCTTCCCTGGGCTCCTCCCCACAAGCTCCTTTGCCTCCTTGGCTGTAGGCAGCAGCGGGGTGGGTGGCAGCCAGGAGGAGTAGGGTTACAAGTGTAAACACTGTCATGTCAATATTTACCTCTGCCTGGAACCAGAGCCTCCCCTCCCACACGCTGCCCCTCCAGGTGCACGTGGCCTGCTCCAGGCCGCTGTGGTCACTGAAGGCAAAGCCAAGGGTGGAGATACATGTAGCTTCCAGCCCAGCTCTGCCTCTAACTTTACGTGTGGCCCTGAGCAAGACACTCTCCCTTCCTGAGCCTTAGTTTTCCCATCTGTAAAATGACATGGCTGGGATAGACCGATTCAAGGGGCCTTTTCAGCTGTGACATGTAGGACCACAAGCATAATACTCTGGTTCAGAGCACAGGCGTGAAGTTGGCCAGACGAGGTTTGAATCCCAGTTCTGCCGTTTCCTCACTGTGAGATTGTGGGCAAGTCAGTTAATCCCTCTGAGCTTTGGTTTCTCCATCTGTAAAATGAGATCCTAACATACCTGTTTTGGAGGGTCATTGGTGAGGGTTAACGAGATGACGCATTAATGCGCATAGCTTTTGGCACAGGGTAAGAACTGAGTGATGGTGGTGGTGGCCGTTATTCCAGATAAACATTTTATGATTCTCTGAATCCAGACGCAGGGTTGCGTCACTTGGGGACTGGAGCCAAGGGTGGGGACTCTACCCTCAAGCCCTCCTAGTACTCTGGGGCCACTGGCTGGACTGGGGGAACCCAAGGGCTGGAAAAGCCCCTTGGTTAACACCACACACACACACACACACACACACACACACACACACACACACACACACCCTGAGGGCTGGAAAAGCCCCTTGGTTAACACCACACACACACACACACACACACGCACACACACACACACACCCCTGAGGGCTGGAAAAGCCCCTTGGTTAACACCACACACACACATACACACACACACACACCCCTGAGGGCTGGAAAAGCCCCTTGGTTAACACCACACACACACACGCACACACACACACACACCCCTGAGGGCTGGAAAAGCCCCTTGGTTAACACCACACACACACACACACACACACACACACACACACACACACACACACACACACACACACACACACACACACACACACACACACACACACCCCCCCCCCCCCCCCCCCGAGGCTCCTTTTTTTGGATTGAGGTCCAGGGCTGACCTCCGAGACTTGTGGCAGTGAGAGCAGCAAGGAAAGGTGGAGGAGGCAGAGCGGGGAGGAAGCATGCATTTCCAAAGCAGCTATTTCACAGAAGCTCCGAGTCCAGTACACACAGGACTGTTCCCTCCAGCCCTGGAGAGGAGGAGGCATGGGACGAGGCAGCTGCCGGTCAGCAGAAGTGGACCTACAGACCAGTGGGCCCAGGTTCAAGCCTGGCTCCCACGCTTTTTGCTTTGTCACTTTGGACAGCATGACACCTCTCTGAGCTGTGTTTTCCTCGTCGCTAATATGGAGATGCTGGGGCCTATTTTGTACAGTAGTTGGAACAGTTTTATCAGGTGCTGTTTCAGAAGAACCCAGCTCAGTCCTGGCACATACAGGGGACTCAGCCTGTATCAGCCTCATGAGAACCACACGCCAGTCCTGGTGCTGCTTGTCTGGGTGCTTCTTGAGGACAAGGTTGTACGTTTTTTTAAAATTGTGGTATAATTTGCATAAGATGCACACATCTTGTACAGCTCAATTTTTACAAACGTACACACCTACATAATCACCCCCTAGATCAAAATATAGAACCTTTCCACTGCCCCAGAAAGTTCCCATGTGCCCCCTTCTGTCAATCCCCCTGCTACAGGGGGCTGCTGACCTACTTTCTATTACTCTGTTTTGCCTGATTTTGAACTTCATCTGCATGAATTCATATGTATGTACCCTTGGGTCTGGTTTCCTTCAGCTTCAGTCAATACTGACCGTTTGTAGTTCTTCCATGCTGTTGCCAGTATCTGTGCCTTTTTAGGCTCTATTGCATCCCACTGGGTAGATGTGCATGTGAATGTCCGTGGATGAGATTTGAATTGATTCCAGTTTGGGCAGCTGTGACATTCCCGTGCGTGTCTCTTGGGTGGGTCTTAGGAGTGGAACTGCCGGGCCGTAGGGTCAATGCGTATTTAAGTTTCCTAGAAACTGCCACACAATTCTCCAAGGAGGATACTGTTCACCTCTTTGCCCAGGGCCCCATGGCCTAACCTAGAGTACTTTCTTCATGAATGTTTTTAGAAGAAGGATGGAATTTGAGTCCTTTCTTTGTCTTAATGCTTCAGATCCACACTGTCGGCCCTGCCTATGCTGTCAGGGCCTGGCAGCTCCAGGCAGGGGCTCTGCCTAGACCCTGCCTGAGCTTTATCTAGGCGTCTGTCATTTCTCAGGGCAGGGAGGGGGTCCTGGCCCTGGAGACCCCAGGCCATGAGGCTCTACCACTGATTGGCTGTGTGACCTTAGGCAAGTCCCTTCCCCTCCCTGGTCCTCAGTTTCCCCTTCTGCAAAACACTGTGTGGATTGAGGTTTCCGCAGCTCCCCAGTTTCTGGTGGGCTCCCCTCATTTGGGAGCCATTTGCCTCCAATTGCTCTGTGCTTTTCCACCTCCAGGGTTGCGCTTGTGCCACCTGTGAACCCCAGGTGTCCTGTATCTCTGAGAAAGGACCATTTGGGAAAGTGGGTAGGCTCTTCATCTTGGTACCCTCCCTACGCACCTCACTGTGAATCAGTCCTCCCTGGGTGAGAGCCCCCCAGAGCAGGCCTCTGGCCATGGGAGCCCCGCCCATGGAGGCTTTGCAAAGGCGATGGAGAAAACCTGGGTCTGTATCCTGCCACTTCTGGGCTTTGTGACCTTGGGCAAGTCTCTCCACCTCTCTGAGCTCCTGTATCCTCATCTGCAGGGTTATAAGGATGAAATGAGGTCGTGCATCATTGTGGGGACAGAGGTGGATGGGGCAGCAAAATCCCTGCCCTTGAAGGAGCTACATTCTAGCGGAGGGAGCCAGAGACTAAACAGACCAACCAACCAACCAGAAAGATCACTTCAGAAAAAGGAAAGAAAAGAAAACAATGATGTGGCTGTGAGGTGGGGGGGTGGGATACTCTAGATGGCCGGGGAAGGATGAGGAGGGGGCAGCCAGGCAAAGATGCGGGAGAGGAGAGTTCCAAACAGAAGGAACAGCAGGTGCAAAGAGCCTGAGGCAGGGACGAGGGATTTGGCACGTTATGAGTGGCAGGAAGGCCGATGTGACTGGGCAGAGGAAGCAAGGGGGAAGTGGGTAGGAAGAGGTGGGCATGGAGGGGCCAGGTCCTTCAGGGCCTTGTCAAGTGTGGGGGGAAGCTGGCATTTCATTTTTAGAGTGCCGGGAAGCCACTGCAGGGCTCCAAGTAGGGGATGACTCGTTTGGTTTATGTTTTAGAAAGACCCTGGCTGCTGTGTGGGGGAATGGCCTGTAGGGGACAGGAGTGAGGCAGGGAGGCCAGTGTCTGGTGAGAGTGGGCCTCAGTACTTTCTCCTCTCCTGAGGGCAAGGAGGCTTGTGTTACTCTAGGATGTGGGATTTTAGCAGCTACTTCAGAGGACGGGAGAGCAGTAGTGGGGGCATCCCAGGTGCTGCAGGATGTTCCTGGCAGCAGAGCGTGGTGGGCAAAATTTGCCTTTGGAGCCAGATAGACCTGTCTTAAAACCTCCCTTTGAACTCAGCCTTCCAGGGGGAGCTTGGGATTCTCCCAAAGTGACCCCTTTCCCACCACCCCAGGCCCTGGGGACCCAGGGACATGGAGCCAGAAGGGCACAGAGCCAGGGCCTGCCTCCCCCGCTTCCGCACACCCTGCTGAGAAGTGAGGCGGAGGAAGTGATGGCCTCAAAGGCACGCCTAGCCCCTCTGCCCTCGGGCTGCTGCTCCCACGGCCTGGCTCGAGGAAACCCTGTGGCTTGGTGGTTCCTGGGTGTCCCAGGCTGGTCTGAGGCAGGAGGCGGCCACGAGAAAGCAGTACTTCTCTGCCGCTGAGCGGGTGGTTACTTGGTATCCTGCTGGGCTTCCGCGGGTGGAGGGAAGGAGGAGGGAGGGGAGGGCATGGGGGTTCACAGAGTCTCAGAAGATCTAGTGGAAGTGAGATGTAGATATCATCTACAAGAACCTCTTCGAGGGGAGGCAAAGGCTCAGAAAGGGAAAGAGGCTTTGCCTGAGGCCACATGAGTTAGAAGCAGGACTTAGACCCTGACTTCCGGGACTCCTAATTTGGCGCTCTTTCTGTTAAGATGTGGGTTTCAGAGCCAGATAGACCTGGGTTCTAGTCCCAGCTCTGCCGCTTAATCCTAGCTGGGTGATCTTGGGCCAGGGACTGTTTCTGAGCCTCGGTTTTCTCCCCTGTGGAATGGGATGATAGTAATTCCTTTCTCATGGTGTTTTTTGTTTTTTGGGGGGTTTTTTGGGTAATTTATTTATTTACTTTATTTATTTTTGGCTGTGTTGGGTCTTCATTGCTGCTCGCGGGCTTTCTCTAGTTGCGGTGAGCGGGGGCTGCTCTTTGCTGCGGTGCGCGGGCTTCTCATTGCGGTGGCTTCTCTCATTGTGCAGCACGGGGTCTAGGCGCACGGGCTTCAGTAGTTGTGGCACGCGGGATCAGTAGCTGTGGCTCATGGGCTCTAGAGCACAGGCTCAGGAGTTGTGGCGCACGGGCTTAGTTGCTCCGCGGCATGTGGGATCTTCCCGGACCAGGGCTCAAACCCGCGTCCCCTGCATTGGCAGGCGGATTCCCAACCACGGCACCACCAGGGAAGCCCAGAGCCCGAGTTCTTAACCACTACACTAGAGTGCTTTGTCTGTAATTGACTGTGCCCCACAGTCCTATGACTAGGCAGTCTCACAGACCCTGACTGCTTCCCCTTCCATGGGAGTCCTTTGCAGCCAGCAAAGGTTAAGAAGTTAATATGAGGTCTTTCTGTATATCCTCCCTAAAGCATCAGCTCTGGCTTGAGCTGATGTCCCTTCAGGAGAAAGAGATCTGGAAGTTGAAACCCTGGAAAACAAAGGGCTTGTATCTGAGAGAGGAACAGGGATTAGAATAGAGGCATTTAGTGGGGCGAGGAAGGGAACTCAGAAGGCTGAAAAAGTTGGAATTCAGACTGAACCAATATTTGCCGAATGCATCTTCTGTGCCAGGTATGGGGGTATCTCTGCCCTCAAGGAACTCCTAGGCCTGTGGGAGAGGTAGACAAGTCGACTGGCCACAAGTGAAAGGCAACAGCCTTTAAAGGCTGGAGGAATGGATGACTAACTTGGCCCAGGGAGGTGATATTTTGAGTTGGGTCTTGAAGGATGATTAGGAGTTCACCAGCCAGGCAGAGCCAGTAGTGGCAGAGCCAAAATTTAAACCTGAAGAGTCTGTCTCCAGAGTCTGTGTTGTCACCCACCGTGGCATGCTTGGCTCCACTGCCCTGCGAGGCCTGGCCTTGGGAGAGTGATTCTTCTGGTCCTGGGCCACTCAGTGCGGGCCCTGGGCAACTGTCCAGCCATTTCCCATCCAACCCCTGCTTCTGTCCTCGCAAACCCTGCTGCCCACCCCTTCTGCAAGGGTGGTGGGTGGTTGACCAGCCTTGCATGGAGAGTCTCTGCCCTCTCTAGATGGCCAGGACTTGTGTCCTGAGAAGGACACACAGTTTCCACCTCCGGTGCACCTGTGGCAGCAGAAGAGGCATGAGGAGTCGGTGAAGGATTTCCTGTTTTGTTTTGCAGCTCTCCCCATCTCCCCCCACCCCAGCACCTGAAATGAGCTTTGCATAAGGCACTTCCTCAGATCATTTCCAACAACCCCGGCAGGTAGAGGTTGGTTGTTACATTTTACATCTGCAGAAGGCAACAAAGAGAGGTTGAGCGGCATGTCCAGGGTCACACAGCTAAGCAAGTAGAGAGTCCAGAATTTGTTCCTCACCTTGTCTAACTCCAAGGCCTGTGCTCATGTTTTTAAGCCATGAGGAAGCAGAACAGTTCATGATAGGCCTGTGCCTTTCTGGTGACAGATGCTCTCACCCCCATTCCACATAACCTATGGGCTTCTAATCAGGGCCCCAGGAATTGCAGGTTAGTGGTAACAGGAAGACTGCATTGACTACAGTGCTTCTCAAGCCCAAGTGTACATGAGAATCACCAGGAATTCCGGTGACAAATGCATATTTCATTGCCCTTGTCACAGACATTCTGATTCAGTACGTTTGGAGTTGGGTACAGGAACCTACATTTCCAGCAAACTTCCTGATTCTGACGCTGGTGGGCGAATGATCACACTTTGGAAATCCTGACTTATTACACGTATGCTCTGGGCCCAGCCCTGTCCTGGGCCTTTTGTTTTGTCACTTCAGCCATCAGAACATTGCTTGGTGGGGGAAATTGATGCAAAAGGAGGTGGGGAGTCTTGAAAGAGACCTCTACCAGTCATAATAAAGACATTTGTAATCAATGTGCCGTAAGTGTTCATTTAATCTTCAGATTAATTGGCTGAGGAAACTGAGGCTCAGAGAGGTTCGGTGACTTACCCAAAGCCAAAAATCTCATCGAAGCAGAGCTGGAATTAGAACCCAGATCCCTCAGCTGCTGATGCCTGTGTTCTTCTCAGGCCCCCACACGGCCTCTTTTGCACACTCCCCCACGTAGATTCTTAGAGGCATGGAATCTAGGTAAATATGAGAAGATTGGTGGTGGTGGTAACTACCATTTATTGAGCAACTGCTCTGTGCCAGGCACAGGGTATAGAATGGTAAGCACACAGAAATGGTCTTAGGTAATTGCATAGATTTCTGATTTTGAGCAGGATAGTGTGTGACCTTATGTCTGAGGAGCCCGTCCCAGGCAGGGGCTGGGGGGAGAGCAGTGGCAGGGAAGACATCTCTCAGGAAGAAACATTTGAGAAGAAATCTGAAGGGTGGGTTAAGTATTAACCAGGTAAAAAGGTAGAAAAGGATTCTAGGCTAAGAGAATGGCATGTGCAAAGGTCCTGAGGTGGGTGACCTATAGCATGTTCAGCGCAGCTGGAGTAGAAAGCAAAAGTGACCCAAGGTGAGGCTGAGAGGTCACCAGGGCCTGGGCCCTATGGGGTTATGTGGACCAGGTGAGAGACTTGGACTTCATCCCAAGAACAGTGGAAAATGGAAAGCCACAGAGTGTGTGTGTGTGTGTGTGTGTGTGTGTGTGTGTGTATGTGTTTCAAATCAGTAAAGTTTAGGCTTAATTTTCTTCTACACCGAAAGACCCCACTTAAGCCTGCAAAGGAAGAAAAGGCAAACATCTATAACTGGAAGGGTGGAGGGTCCACCTGGCCCTGGAAAGGGTGCCAGCAGGGAGATGGCAGGACCTGAATTGCCTTTTTTTAAACTCTCTCTGGCTGCCGAGTGGAGATGGACTTGGGTGAGGGGGCAGGAATGGAGGTGGGAGATGGTGGTCCAGCCCAAGCCCGTGGTAGTGGTGAAGGAGAGGCAGACAGAGACACTGAGGGGTAGAGTTGACAGTCTTGGTGATTGATTGGGGTGGGACAGGGGATCCAGCCCATTGCCTTGACAGGTGAGAACTGAGCCCAGAAAGATGTGTGAGCTGCTCTGGGTCAGGGTCACACAGCTTGTTAGCGGGCCTTCCAGCAAAACTCTGACTCAAGGCCCAGATTCCTGGTAGCTGCTTTTGCAGTCCTTCTTCCAGGCCTTCTGGTGGCTGCACCCGCTCCCTGTGCCCCCCAACTCCCCCACTGTGGAGTCTGCTGGCTTCAGAGAAGGGGGAGGCTTTATGGGCACAGATTCTGTCTTTCAAGCATCTAATGGGGGAGGAGCAGCTCTCTGCCCTCCGGATTCTTTCTCCATGACCTCTGCACTCAGCTGCCGCCCTCCCCAGGCTTTGAAGGAGTCCACAGAAGTGGGGCTGGGGTGGGGACTGGAGTCGCTGTGCCCACATGGCCCCTCACTGGGCAGGGGTGGGGGCCTTCCAAGGACCTGAGGAGGCTCTCTGCCGTGGAGAGAAAGGAAACACAAGGGCCTCAGCCTGGACCTCAGCCGGTGAGGTTTCCCCAGAGGTAGGAGATGCCCCCTCATCCAAACCTCTTGTACTGGAAACTGCTGGCTGCCATTTAAGATTTCTGTCCCCCTCCTGCCCCCCCCCATTAACTCTCTGGCAAATAAAATCTCTGAGATATTCAGTTAAATGAATTTCTAGCTCTGCAGGCCTCTCCCCACCTCCCCATCCTGGTCTAAAGTATCCCCTCTCGGGATCCAAGATAGCCATAACTCCCCTGTCATGGACCTCATTCCCTCTGTATCGGAGCCCCCATTTTCCTCTTTGGGGCTCAGGCTCCCCCTTTTTCTCTCCAGGTTCCAGAGCCCATTTTCCCTTCAGGACCCTTTTCCCTGGGAATTGCCCCTGGACCTTGGACCCAGGCCTGATCTTTCTCTGGGGACTGGGTCCCCTGCTCTCCTAGAGGTGAGACACCTACACACACACACGCGCGCACACATGCGCTCACAGACACACGCACACCCACACCCCAAGAACTGGAACACAGTAGGTGCTCAAGAAATGTGTTCTCTTCCTCCTGCCGCCCCGTTTCCCAGGCCCCCCCACCCCCACATGGGTATTTTTGCTCCGGGAGCTGCATGCTGTGTGGCAGCTGGGCCTGGGAAGCAGCTACTGTTAACTCAGAACGTCGGGTGGAAGAAAATGAGGGCTGAGAAGGGACAGGGAAAGAGCTCAATGGTACTGGCTCAGCCCCCTGGTCCTGATGTCTTCTTGGGTCGGGATGAGGCAAGATTGGGACAAGTCAGAGGAAGTCCCCTTCCCACAGCTGGGAGCTCATTGTACTGGAATCATTGCGCTGGCAGGACATGGGCAGCAGGTTTAGAAGTGAGGTGGGGGGTGACCTAAGAGCCGCTGGTGGCTTCCTGGAGAAAGAAGCCGGGATCTTCTCGAGCCTCTGGCCGCCGTCAGGAGGACAGTACCCTGACCTCTGGTGTTGGTGCAGCTCTTTGTGGCACCTGTTCTCTCTGTCCTCTTTCCTGTCTGCTCCGCAGAGCAGGAGGGAGGAGCCATAGTTTGGTGAGCATTTACTTTGAGCCAGGCTCTGTGGCAAACGATGTATATGCTGACTCATTTCATCAGAGTCAGATCTAAAGAGATGGGTCCTCTTATGTCCCCATTTAACAGATGAGGAAGCTGAGGCTTGGTGAGGCGAGGTGACTCGGCCAAGGCCACACAGCTTAGAGCCGTAACTCCAGATCCAGGAGTTTTTTGCAGGCTCCTCTGGAGCGTCTAACTTCAGGGCAGGTACTGGGTGGGCTTGTGGCTCAGAAAGGCTTCAAGCAGTGAAGAGAGAGGGGCCAGCCGAGGAGGACGAGAGGAAGGTTGCTCTGGAACTCCTACTCGGGATCTCTCTGGAGGGAAGCAGGTGGTCCCCTTCGGGGAGGGGCCAGGCAGCCGGAAGCAGGTTTTCGAGCTGGATGAGGATCTGGCACTGTTCTGTCCTCCGGGCACACACGCCCTTTAATTGTGCCTGTTACTTCTCTGCCCCAGAGGGGAAGCCCTGGAGGGCAGAGACCCTGGCTGTCTTGGCCCACCTGCTCTCAGCAGACACCCGTGAAAGACTGAGTGGAGGGAGGGTGCCACCCCACAGGGCTGGAACAGGGGAGGGGTCGGGATGGGGAACAGCCTTCCTGTGCCAGGGCGACAGTCCTGGAGCCAGTGCATGGTTCATAGTGTCGTTAGGGACATGTCTCTAAGTGTTAATGCCAGCTAATGGAGAAATAGAATTCAATATATGTAATTGCACTTTGCAAGCAATTCTGACCCCCATCTATTGTGTAATGTGTTTCTTTAAGGAACAAAAGCTGGAACAAAATGTCAGGGAGCATTTCTGCCGCTGATCTCGGATCCCTCCATTGAAGAGGGATTTTTCCTTCTTTGGTGATTTGTGAGTTTTCTTGCTGTCCCCAAGTGCCAGTGAGTCAGCCATAAAGCTCATTCAGGAAAATCCAGAGGAATTTTCCTTCTCCATCAGGTTCCATTTGGGCAGTGCCGGGACACCCAGTGACACACTTGAGGCTGGATGAGGAAAGCCAGACACACTCCACCAGCCACTTGTCTCTGCCACCTCCACCTCCATTTGTCTCCCCTTCCTGGGGCCCAGAGCCATCTCAGCCGGATCAAGCAGGCAGATCAGTGACCCAAGGGCTCTTCCAGCCTGACTCGGTACAGCCCTGGCCCTCTCTGGGGGAAAATGAGTCACTTCTTCAACCCTGAAATGTTTCTCTTTATGTGGAAAGGAGGGGGAAGGAGTGGGGGTGAGGAGAGCCCCTCTTGGTTCCCTCCAGACTTGTTTCTCTGGCCGTGGAGGGAGGGATTCCAGGGCAACTAGTTGGATGGGGCAGCCAGACCCAGTGAAGTCAATAAACCGCAGCTTTGACAGCGACGAGGGTCACCCTGGAAGGAACTGTGCTGAGCTGAGCAAATAGAAGGTCCCTCCCCTTGACTAAGGCTGATCCCTCGCCCCTTCCTCTGCCCACCCAGTGCCCTCGGGGCGGGGGGCATGCCAGTCCTTTCTACCCCTTAACCGGTCTTTAACCTGGTCAGGTTAAGGAGGTATATGGGGGTGGGGGGTGTTAATTAGCAGTGACTATTCTGAGGATTTGGAAATCTGACTTCAGCAAGGGAGAGAGGTGTGATGGATTCCATCAGTTGGTGATGTCTGCCAGGGCCTGGGGACAGGGCTGCAGGGTGGAGACAGGTGTTCCTGATCACCTTTCCTGGAGAGGAACTGATGGGCCTGGGTTCACTGCTCTCCCCCAGTTTCCCTGTTATTTCCTAGGTGACCTTAAGTAAATCGTTTTACTTCTTTGAGACACTTTTCTCATCTGTAAAACAGGGCAAATAATACCACCCACAGTTGTGAAAAATAAATGAGAAAGCATCTACAAAGCAGCCTCATTTCCTTTGCGTCTTTACCCAGATGTCACTTTCTCAGAGAGACCTTCCTGGCCACCCTACTGAAAATCGTCCCTCCCCCCATTTTCTGTCCCTTCCCTGCTTGATTTTTCTCTTTAGCACTCACTACAATCCAACATACTCCGTATTTTATTTTATTTTTTTTAATTTATTTTATTTATTTATTTTTGGCTGTGTTGGGTCTTCATTGCTGCACGCGGGGGTGAGCGGGGGCTACTCTTCATTGCAGTGCGCGGGCTTCTCATTGCCGTTGGTTCTCTTGTTGCGGATCGCAGACTCCAGGCGCACGAGTTTCAATAGTTGTGGCACGTGGGCTCAGTAGTTGTGGCTCATGGGCTCTAGAGCACAGGCTCGGTAGTTGTGGCGCACGGGCTTAGTTGCTCCGCGGCATGTGGGATCTTCCTGGACCAGGGCTCGAACCCGTGTCCCCTGCATTGGCAGGCAGATTCTTAACCACTGCGCCACTAGGGAAGCCCCTCCCTATTTTATTTATTCATTTTATTTCCTCTATCTCTTCTCACTAACCTATAAGGGTTTCTGTGTGTCTTGTTCCCTGGTTTAGCCACCTAGAACAGTGCTGCTACATGGGAGGCACATAAATATTGGTAAAAAGAATGAGTATGTGAAAAAAATGAATGAAATAATGAATGAAGGCACCTGAGCCCGGGGCACAGTCTGTAGCCAGTCGTAGGGCCCGGGTACCTCTTCCTCCTTCTCCAGCTGCGTTATTCTAGACGATGGAGTCCTTTCTCCCCCACTCTCTCCAGGTCAGTTGTCCACTTTTGAGGTTTCATACTTTGTATCTGAGCATTTCATATCAGTGCACGAGATTGCCCTGGGGAGTACAGTGGGGGACATTTATAGTGAAATTAAAAGACACTATTTTGGAGTAGAATGCAGAATTGGCATGAATTTTTAAGATTTTTTTTTTAAATGAAGCTTCAACAAAGGCTTTTTATTGTGTCCTCAGACCTCCCTGGCTACAAGGTCACTCTCTGGGAACCGTTGGGAAGGTGTGAGGAGACTTGGTTTTGGAAGTGACCCCAGCCTCGAAGCCCCATGAAGCCATCCCTCCTGAGCCCCTGTCGGGGATTTCAGCAAACGTGCACGATTTCTACAGGGCACAGATCCCAGCGCGTCTGGTCATTCCCTGGGAATGACTTTATTTTTTTTTAATAAATGTATTTATTTATTTATTTGTGGCTGCGTTGGGTCTTCGTTGCTGCGCGCGGGCTTTCTCTAGCTGCGGCAAGCAGTGGCTGCTCTTTGTTGCAGTGCCCAGGCTTCTCATTGCAGTGGCTTCTCTTTGTTGCGGAGCACGGGCCCTAGGCACGTGGGCTTCAGCACTTGTGGCTCATGGGCTCTAGAAGCGCAGGCTCAATAGTTGTGGCACACAGGCTTAGTTGTTCCACGGCATGTGGGATCTTCCCGGACCAGAGCTCGAACCTGTGTCCCTTGTATCGGCAGGCGGGTTCTTAACCACTGCACCACCAGGGAAGTCCCGCTGAAACCACCTTTCTTTAAATAAGCATTTTATTTTGGAATAATTTTAGGTTTACAGAAAAGTTGCAAAGATGATACAGAGTCCCTGTATACCCCTCACCCAGCTGCCCCTAATGGTAACATCTCACATGACCATGGTAGGTTTGTCAAAACCAAGAAGCCATCATTGGTTCATTACAGTTAATTAAATCCACGCTCTGTTCAGATTTCACCAGTTTTTATACTTTTCTGTTCCAGGATCCCATCCAGAACACCACATGGCAGTTAGTCATCATGTCTCCTTAGCCTCCTCTGGTCTGTGACCGTTTCTCAGACTTTCCTTGTTTTTCATGACCTTGGCAGTATTGAGGATACTGGGCAGGTATTTTGTAGAATGTACTGTGGCCTTCCTCTCTGTCTGCTGCACGTTGGAGTGGTCCCCAAAGCCATGGCCTTTTCCTCTGCCCTGGACTCCTCCCATCCTCTCTTTCACTGATGCTGTCCTTCCATGGTGAAGGCCGCCTCTGCACCCGCCCTCCTGCCTCCCAAACCCGGCTTTGCCTGCCCTGCTTTCTCAGTCAGCGGCACCTCTGTTCACAGTTGCCTGCATGAAGTTCCAGGTGCCAACCA